>NC_086444.1:1074675745-1075009745 GCF_028390025.1 Pseudophryne corroboree
ATACCACCGAGATGTATGATCATCTCGGATGCCAACCTCTCTGGCAATCTCTGCTCTAGCCGCACAGTGCATCAGCCTAGTGCTGATGCGCTGTGTCTCGCCCCCCTGCCGGCTCACTGAACACGTACAAGATCTTTCTATTATCGCGATAACTTACATGCATCCTGGAGACAGCAGCAACAGCAGCCAGGGACAGCGCTGGGCAACAGGTGCAGCTGTTGAAATCGATAGCTGCAGGTGTCAGAAAAGTCCGTGCAACTGACATACATACATTGCCTGCCACATCATTATGCTACCTTTTAGATAGCAACGCCAATATAAACAGGGGCACATAGCGCCCCTGTCACTAAGCACGCAACACCTCTGTTAAACATGGGGAAAATACAACTTCACCCCCATATCGACTGTTTTTATGGTGTGTACACACGGTGAGATTTTTTCTTTCAATTTTGACTATATAGTCAAAATCGCAAGAAAAGTTAGTGCAAATCGCAAGGTGTTATGCCACTTGCGATCCCGATGCGCGGTCCCGCCAGGTCAGTGTCGCAAGAAAAGATAGACTGTGCCGGCAAGTCAATCCTTGCTAGATTGGTGTACTATCTAGTTCATCTCACATGTCAATTAAATCTCACATAAGCCAAAGTCGTAAGCACACATAGTCCACATCTCAAGAAACGTTAGTCAAAATCGGTGGTGCTGGGCTCCGGGGAGTTCAGGGGAAATCGCAAAGTGAAAATCGGGCATAGCAAGGATCTCACCGTGTGTACACACCCTTAGATTTACCTGACAGTGAGTTTCGGACGTTATTTCATCAATGTGTCTTCAAGATTTAATGTGGCATTTTTTTAGAAAAATTTTAAGATGATCAGATGAAACACTAAATGAACCAGATACCACCCCAAAAAAACATTTCTGTGACCTTGGAGTGAAATGTTGAAGCACATGAGGAATGCTTGCCTTATTGTATGGAGGTTTTTTTCTGATGTCAGAAATAAAAAAGGAAAAGTTTGTCCTCTCCACATAGCGACACAGAAAAGAACCCTTTTATATATATATTACTCTTTTTTTCCTTTCCTCTCCTCTCCATAAATTGATAACCTGTCAATTCAAATCCATTTGACCATCTGTTCTAGCACACACATCTCTCCCTCTGGTTTGATAATACTGAAATCAGACCAACTGCCTTCAGGGGATTGGGAATGCACCATACTCTTTCAGCCAACTTAGTTTTGTTTGACTTGAACACGGTAGAGAGGGCCATTTTGGGCCCAAAATGAATAGCCCGTGGGTTGTTGAAAGTCTTGTGGTTTGGCGATTTACAGCAGTAGTTTTAAATAAATACAGGATGAAAGTCCATGGTATTTCCCTTCAACATCCATGCAAGCAAGAACCTAATATGGTAAACCCTTGTAATTGGCTGGCCAGTGAATGGTGTTTCCTGTTAGCCAATCAAGTTAATTGACCTAATAAATGTGTTCACTTATACTCCTTTCACACTGTCAATGCCGGATCCCACCCGGGAATTGATAACGGGTCCTTCCCGAGTGGGATCCGGCATTGGACGCTGCCGCTGGCTTCCCTGACCCGGCAATATGCCGGGCTAGTTGCCATAGCATGGGGGGCGGAGCTGGCAGCGTTTGGGAGCAAATGGTTGATTGTCATTGGCTCTCATCCATTACCACATTTTCATTCCATCCAGCCAGATCTGGCAGATAATCTGCCACATGATTATTTCTCTAACGTCCTAGTGGATGCTGGGGACTCCGAAAGGACCATGGGGAATAGCGGCTCCGCAGGAGACTGGGCACAAAGTAAAAGCTTTAGGACTAGCTGGTGTGCACTGGCTCCTCCCCCTATGACCCTCCTCCAAGCCTCAGTTAAGATTTTGTGCCCGAACGAGAAGGGTGCAATCTAGGTGGCTCTCCTGAGCTGCTTAGAGTAAAAGTTTAAATAGGTTTTTTATTTTCAGTGAGACCTGCTGGCAACAGGCTCACTGCATCGAGGGACTAAGGGGAGAAGAAGCGAACTCACCTGCGTGCAGAGTGGATTGGGCTTCTTAGGCTACTGGACATTAGCTCCAGAGGGACGATCACAGGCCCAGCCATGGATGGGTCCCGGAGCCGCGCCGCCGGCCCCCTTACAGATGCTGAAGCAAGAAGAGGTCCATAAATCCGCGGCAGAAGACTTTCCTGTCTTCATAAGGTAGCGCACAGCACTGCAGCTGTGCGCCATTGCTCTCAGCACACTTCACACTTCGGTCACTGAGGGTGCAGGACGCTGGGGGGGGGTGCCCTGGGAAGCAATGAATTTACCTTATTTGGCAAAAAATACATCACATATAGCTCCTGGGCTATATGGATGTATTTAACCCCTGCCAGTTTTCCAGAAAAAAGCGGGAGAAGAGCCCGCCGTGAAGGGGGCGGGGCCTATCTCCTCAGCACACAGCGCCATTTTTCCCACACAGCTCCGCTGGTAGGAAGGCTCCCAGAATCTCCCCTGCATCCTGCAACTACAGAAACAGGGTAAAAAAGAGAGGGGGGCACTTATTTGGCAAAATAACAGATATAAGCAGCTATAAGGGATAGACACTTATTGTAAGGTTGTCCCTATACATATATAGCGCTCTGGTGTGTGCTGGCAAACTCTCCCTCTGTCTCCCCAAGGGGCTAAGTGGGTCCTGTCCTCTATCAGAGCATTCCCTGTGTGTGTGCTGGGTGTCTGTACGTGTGTGTCGACATGTATGAGGAGGAAAATGATGTGGAGGCGGAGCAATTGCCTATAATGGTGATGTCACCCCCTAGGGAGTCGACACCTGAATGGATGGCCGTAATTAAGGAATTACGTGACAGTGTCGGTACGTTACAGAAAACTGTTGACGACATGAGACAGCCGGCAGCTCAGTTAGTGCCTGTCCAGGCGTCTCAAACACCGTCAGGGGCTATTAAACGCCCGTTACCTCAGTGGGTCGACACGGACCCAGACACAGACACTGACTCCAGTGTCGACGGTGAAGAAACAAACGTATTTTCCAGTAGGGCCACACGTTACATGATCACGGCAATGAAGGAGGTTTTGCACATCTCTGATACTGCAAGTACCACAAAAAGGGGTATTATGTGGGGTGTGAAAAAACTACCCGTAGTTTTTCCTGAATCAGATGAATTGAATGAAGTGTGTGATGAAGCGTGGGTTACCCCCGACAAAAAACTGCTAATTTCTAAAAAATTATTGGCACTATATCCCTTCCCACCAGAGGTTAGGGCTCGTTGGGAAACACCCCCTAGGGTGGATAAGGCGCTCACACGCTTATCAAAACAAGTGGCGTTACCGTCTCCAGAAACGGCCGCCCTTAAGGAGCCAGCAGATAGGAGGCTGGAAAATATCCTTAAAAGTATATACACACATACTGGTGTTATACTGCGACCAGCAATCGCCTCAGCCTGGATGTGCAGTGCTGGGGTGGCTTGGTCGGATTCCCTGACTGAAAATATTGATACCCTGGACAGGGACAATATATTATTGACTATAGAGCATTTAAAGGATGCCTTCCTATATATGCGAGATGCACAGAGAGACATTTGCACTCTGGCATCAAGAGTAAGTGCGATGTCCATTTCTGCCAGAAGAGGATTATGGACGCGACAGTGGTCAGGGGATGCGGATTCCAAACGGCATATGGAAGTATTGCCGTATAAAGGGGAGGAGTTATTTGGGGGCGGTCTATCGGACCTGGTGGCCACGGCAACGGCTGGGAAATCCACCTTTTTACCCCAAGTCACCTCGCAGCAGAAAAAGATACCGCCTTTTCAGGCTCAGTCCTTTCGTCCCCATAAGGGCAAGCGGGCAAAAGGCCACTCATATCTGCCCCGGGGCAGAGGAAGGGGAAAAAGACTGCAACAGACAGCTTCTTCCCACAACCAGAAGCCCTCCCCCGCTTCTGCCAAGTCCTCAGCATGACGCTGGGGCCTTACAAGCGGACTCAGGCACGGTGGGGGCCCGTCTCAAGAATTTCAGCGCGCAGTGGGCTCACTCGCAAGTGGACCCCTGGATCCTGCAGGTAGTATCTCAGGGGTACAAATTGGAATTCGAGACGTCTCCCCCTCGCCGGTTCCTGAAGTCTGCTTTACCAACGTCTACCCCCGACAGGGAGGCGGTATTGGAAGCCATTCACAAGCTGTATTCCCAGCAAGTGATAATCAAGGTACCCCTCCTACAACAGGGAAAGGGGTATTACTCCACGCTGTTTGTGGTACCGAAGCCGGACGGCTCGGTGAGACCCATTTTAAATCTGAAAGCCTTGAACACTTACATAAAAAGGTTCAAGTTCAAGATGGAGTCACTCAGAGCAGTGATAGCGAACCTGGAAGAAGGGGACTACATGGTGTCTCTGGACATCAAGGATGCTTACCTCCATGTCCCAATTTGCCCTTCTCACCAAGGGTACCTCAGGTTTGTGGTACAGAACTGTCACTATCAGTTTCAGACGCTGCCGTTTGGATTGTCCACGGCACCCCGGGTCTTTACCAAGGTAATGGCCGAAATGATGATTCTTCTTCGAAGAAAAGGCGTCTTAATTATCCCTTACTTGGACGATCTCCTGATAAGGGCACGGTCCAGAGAACAGTTAGAGGTCGGAGTAGCACTATCTCAAATAGTACTACGACAGCACGGATGGATTCTAAAACCAGGCCAGGTGTCGGTGCATCAGTGCACAAGGGTCCTGGGAAAGATGGTGGCTTCTTACGAAGCGATTCCATTCGGCAGATTCCACGCAAGAACTTTTCAGTTGGATCTGCTAGACAAATGGTCCGGATCGCATCTTCAAATGCATCAGCGGATAACCCTGTCTCCAAGGACAAGGGTGTCTCTCCTGTGGTGGTTACAGAGTGCTCATCTCCTAGAGGGCCGCAGATTCGGCATTCAGGATTGGGTCCTGGTGACCACGGATGCCAGCCTGAGAGGCTGGGGAGCAGTCACACAGGGAAAAAATTTCCAGGGCTTGTGGTCAAGCATGGAAACGTCACTTCACATAAATATCCTGGAACTAAGGGCCATTTACAATGCCCTAAGTCAGGCAAGGCCTCTGCTTCAGGGTCAGCCAGTATTGATCCAGTCGGACAACATCACGGCAGTCGCCCACGTAAACAGACAGGGCGGCACAAGAAGCAGGAGGGCAATGACGGAAGTGACAAGGATTCTTCGCTGGGCGGAAAATCATGTGATAGCACTGTCAGCAGTGTTCATTCCGGGAGTGGACAACTGGGAAGCAGACTTCCTCAGCAGACACGATCTCCACCCGGGGGAGTGGGGACTTCACACAGAAGTCTTCCACATGATTGTGAACCGTTGGGAAAAACCAAAGGTGGACATGATGGCGTCCCGCCTCAACAAAAAACTGGACAGATATTGCGCCAGGTCAAGGGACCCTCAGGCAATAGCTGTGGACGCTCTGGTAACACAGTGGGTGTACCGGTCAGTGTATGTGTTCCCTCCTCTTCCTCTCATACCAAAAGTACTGAGAATCATAAGAAGGAGAGGAGTAAAGACTATACTCGTGGCTCCGGATTGGCCAAGAAGGACTTGGTACCCGGAAATTCAAGAGATGCTCACGGAAGACCCGTAGCCTCTACCTCTAAGACAGGACCTGCTCCAGCAGGGACCATGTCTGTTCCAAGACTTACCGCGGCTGCGTTTGGCGGTTGAACGCCGGATCCTGAAGGAAAAAGGCATTCCGGATGAAGTCATCCCTACCCTGATCAAAGCCAGGAAGGATGTAACCGTACAACATTATCACCGTATTTGGCGTAAATATGTTGCGTGGTGCGAGGCCAGGAAGGCCCCTACGGAGGAATTTCAACTGGGTCGATTCCTGCATTTCCTGCAAACAGGACTGTCTATGGGCCTCAAATTAGGGTCCATTAAGGTTCAAATTTCGGCCCTGTCGATATTCTTCCAAAAAGAACTAGCTTCTGTTCCTGAAGTTCAGACGTTTGTCAAGGGAGTACTGCATATACAGCCTCCTTTTGTGCCTCCAGTGGCACCTTGGGATCTCAATGTAGTGTTGGGATTCCTAAAATCACATTGGTTTGAACCACTCACCACTGTGGACTTGAAATATCTCACATGGAAAGTGGTAATGCTGTTAGCCCTGGCTTCAGCCAGGCGTGTATCAGAATTGGCGGCTTTATCCTATAAAAGCCCTTACCTAATTTTTCATACGGACAGGGCAGAATTGAGGAATCGTCCTCAATTTCTCCCTAAGGTGGTTTCAGCATTTCACTTAAACCAACCTATTGTGGTGCCTACGGCTACTAGGGACTTGGAGGATTCCAAGTTGCTGGACGTAGTCAGGGCCCTGAAAATATATGTTTCCAGGACGGCTGGAGTCAGAAAATCTGACTCGCTGTTTATCCTGTATGCACCCAACAAGCTGGGTGCTCCTGCTTCTAAGCAGACGATTGCTCGTTGGATTTGTAGTACAATTCAGCTTGCACATTCTGTGGCAGGCCTGCCACAGCCAAAATCTGTAAAAGCCCATTCCACACGGAAAGTGGGCTCATCTTGGGCGGCTGCCCGAGGGGTCTCGGCTTTACAACTTTGCCGAGCAGCTACTTGGTCAGGGGCAAACACGTTTGCTAAATTCTACAAATTTGATACCCTGGCTGAGGAGGACCTGGAGTTCTCTCATTCGGTGCTGCAGAGTCATCCGCACTCTCCCGCCCGTTTGGGAGCTTTGGTATAATCCCCATGGTCCTTTCGGAGTCCCCAGCATCCACTAGGACGTTAGAGAAAATAAGAATTTACTTACCGATAATTCTATTTCTCATAGTCCGTAGTGGATGCTGGGCGCCCATCCCAAGTGCGGATTGTCTGCATTACTTGTACATAGTTATTGTTACAAAAATCGGGTTATTGTTGTTGTGAGCCATCTTTCAGAGGCTCCTTCTGTTATCATGCTGTTAACTGGGTTCAGATCACAAGTTGTACGGTGTGATTGGTGTGGCTGGTATGAGTCTTACCCGGGATTCAAAATCCTTCCTTATTGTGTACGCTCGTTCGGGCACAGTATCCTAACTGAGGCTTGGAGGAGGGTCATAGGGGGAGGAGCCAGTGCACACCAGCTAGTCCTAAAGCTTTTACTTTGTGCCCAGTCTCCTGCGGAGCCGCTATTCCCCATGGTCCTTTCGGAGTCCCCAGCATCCACTACGGACTATGAGAAATAGAATTATCGGTAAGTAAATTCTTATAATAGTGTATACTGAATTTTACACTAAGCAATTGGACTCAATTTTAACAGTTTTCAGTTTATTATGGTGGGTACACACAATGCGATGCGCTCTGAGTGATATCGCATAGTTTTCCCCTCCCGGGCTAGGCTGCTGATATAGTGCATACACACTGTGGTATTGCAAGCGATATTCCACAGTGACGTCATGCCACGGCTGGCCGTCAGATTGAACTGCATATATAGGCGACAGTGGGCATAGTTAACGACCCCCGGGAGCGCGCATCGGCCACCGCTGGCAGCATACACATTGGGCGATATTGTAAATAATATTGCTCAGAAGAGTAAAAATGAACAATATTGTTTACAAAATCGCCTAGTGTGTACGCACCATTAGTCTAATATTACAATTTTCAATATCTTTTACAGAAGACATGGGCCCAAATGTATTAAGCCTTAACAAGAGATAAAGTGGAGATGGATAAAGAGTGATAAATGACCAGCCAATCAGCTCCTGTCATTTTTCAAACACAGCTAGTTACATGGCCGTTAGAAAGCTCATTGGCTGGTCATTTCTCTCTCTTTTTCTGTCACCACTTTGGTGGTCTATTCATGAAGCAGTGAAAAGAGTGGAGAAATGAGCCTATGGAGAAGTTGCTCATGGCAACCAATCAGCTGCTCCGTACAACTGTATAGTATGCAAATTTTTTCTTACGTCCTAGAGGATGCTGGGGACTCCGTAAGGACCATGGGGTATAGACAGGCTCCGCAGGAGACATGGGCACTATAAAGAACTTTAGAATGGGTGTGCACTGGCTCCTCCCTCTATGCCCCTCCTCCAGACCTCAGTTAGATCCTGTGCCCTGGGTGCATTACAGGGGAGCTCTCCTGAGTTTCTCTGAAAAAGAATTTTGTTAGGTTTTTTATTTTCAGGGAGCACTGCTGGCAACAGGCTCCCTGCATCGTGGGACTGAGGAGAGAGAAGCAGACCTACTTAAGTGATAGGCTCTGCTTCTTAGGCTACTGGACACCATTAGCTCCAGAGGGAGTCGGAACGCAGGTCTCCCCTCGCCGTTCGTCCCAGAGCCGCGCCGCCGTCCTCCTCACAGAGCCGGGAGATAGAAGCCGGGTGAGTATAAGAAGAAAAGAAGACTTCTTAGGCGGCAGAAGACTTCAGATCTTCCCTGAGGTAAGCGCGCAGCGATAACGCTGCGCGCCATTGCTCCCACACACAACACACACTAGCAGGCACTGATGGGTGCAGGGCGCAGGGGGGGGCGCCCTGGGCAGCAATAAAAACCTCTAAGTCTGGCATTTATATGTATATGGGCTGCGGAGGCAGTCATTATAAAAATCCCCCGCCAGTTTTATACATTTGAGCGGGACCGAAGCCCGCCGCTGGAGGGGGCGGAGCTTGGTCCCTCAGCACTAACCAGCGCCATTTTCTCCACAGAGAACTGCAGAGAAGCTGGCTCCCCGGTCTCTCCCCTGCTGAACACAGTGACACAGGGCTGAAAAGAGGGGAGGGGGGGGGGGACACTTGTAAGGCGCAGTGAGTGTATTACACAGTTATTTATATATATAAAAGCGCTATATTATCTGGGAAATTGTTTCTAGTGTCAGTTGGCGCTGGGTGTGTGCTGGCATACTCTCTCTGTCTCTCCAAAGGGCCTTATTGGGGAACTGTCTCCTTTATAACTATATCCCTGTGTGTGTGGGGGTGTCGGTACGAGTGTGTCGGCATGTCTGATGCGGAAGGCTCATCTAAGGAGGAGGTGGAGCAGATGATTGGTGTCTCCGTCGACAACGCCGACTCATTGGTTGGACATGTGGAATGTTTTAAATGCAAATGTGACCTTATTACTTACGAGAATGGACAAAGCAGAGTCCAGGGGAAAAGCATGGAGTCAATCCACGGCTTCGACTGGGTCACAGGGCCCTTCTGTATCTCAAAAACGTCCCCTATCCCAAATAGCAGACACTGATACCGACACGGATTCTGACTCCAGTGTCGACTACGATGATGCGAGATTATACCCAAGGGTGGCCAAAAGTATTCATTATATGATTATTGCAATAAAAGATGTTTTGCATATCACAGATGACCCCTCTGTCCCTGACACGAGGGTGCGCATGTATAAGGAAAAGAAACCTGAGGTAACCTTTCCCCCATCTCATGAGCTGAACGAGTTGTTTGAAAAAGCTTGGGAAACTCCAGACAAAAAGCTGCAGATTCCCAAGAGGATTCTTATGGCGTATCCTTAACCTGCACAGGACAGGGTACGTTGGGAATCCTCACCCAGGGTGGACAAGGCTTTAACGCGCCTGTTCAAGAAGGTGGCGCTACCGTCTCCAGACACGGCAGCCCTTAAGGATCCAGCTGATCGCAGACTACTTTAAAATCTATTTATACGCATACGGGTGCTTTACTCAGACCGGCAATAGCATCGGCATGGGTATGTAGCGCAGTTGCAGCTTGGACAGATACCTTGTCAGCTGACCTTGATACCCTAGACAGGGATACCATTTTATTGACCTTAGGTCACATTAAAGACGCAGTCTTATATATGAGGGACGCTCAAAGAGACGTTGGGCTGCTAGGTTCGAGAGCCAACGCCATGGCGATTTCTGCTAGGCGAGCCCTGTGGACCCGCCAATGGACGGGTGATGCCGACTCAAAGAAGCATATGGAGGTTTTACCATACAAAGGTGAAGTTTTATTTGGGGAAGGTCTCGCGGACCTGGTTGCCACAGCTACCGCGGGTAAATCTACCTTTTTGCCTTTTGTTCCCCCACAGCAAAAGAAAACTCCACAATATCAGATGCAGTCCTTTCGGTCGCATAAGTCCAGAAGAGGTCGGGGCTCATCTTTCCTCGCCAGAGGTAAGGGTAGAGGGAAGAGAACACCTGCTCCGGCTAGTTCCCAGGAGCAGAAGTCCTCCCCGGCTTCTACTAAATCCACTGCATGACGCTGGGGCTCCACTGAGGGAGTCCGCACCGGTGGGGGCACGTCTTCGACTCTTCAGCCTGGTCAGGGTTCTGTCAGACGTGGATCCTTAGGCGATGGATATTGTATCCCAAGGCTACAAACTGGAATTCGAAGAGGTGCCCCCTCGCCGATTTTTCAAGTCGGCCTTGCCAGCTTCTCCCCCAGAGAGGGAAGTAGTGTTATCTGCAATTCAAAAGCTGTGTCAACAGCAAGTGGTTGTCAGGGTTCCCCTAGTCCAACAGGGGAAAGGGTACTATTCAACCCTGTTCGTGGTACCGAAGCCGGATGGTTCGGTCAGGCCCATTTTAAATCTAAAATCCCTAAACCTGTACTTGAAAAAGTTCAAATTCAAGATGGAATCGCTCCAGTCTGGAAGGGGGGTATTTTATGGTGTCACTCGACATAAAGGATGCATACCTTCATGTCCCCATATATCCTCCTCATCAGGCGTACCTGAGATTCGCTGTACAGGACTGTCATTACCAGTTTCAGACGTTGCCGTTTGGGCTTTCAACGGCCCCGAGGATTTTCACCAAGGTGATGGCGGAGATGATGGTGCTCCTGCGCAGGCAGGGAGTCACAATTATCCCATACTTGGACGATCTCCTGATAAAAGCAAGATCGAGAGATCAATTGCAGAGGAGCGTGTCGCTCTCCCTGAGAGTGCTACAACACCACGGTTGGATTCTCAATCTGCCAAAGTCACAATTGATTCCAACGACTCGACTGTCATTCCTAGGCATGATTCTGGACACGGATCAGAAGAGGGGTTTTCTCCCGATGGAAAATGCCCGGGACCTCAAGAACATGGTCAGAGACCTGCTAAAACCAAAAAGAGTGTCTGTTCATCAATGCACTCGTGCTCTGGGGAAAATGGTGGCAGCCTACGAGGCCATCCCCTTCGGCAGGTTTCATGCAAGGACATTTCAGTGGGACCTCCTGGACAAGTGGTCAGGGTCCCATCTACAAATACATCAGAAGATAAGCCTGTCCCCCAGGGCCAGGGTGTCTCTCCTGTGGTGGCTGCAAAGTGCTCACCTTCTAGAGGGTCGCAGGTTCGGCATTCAAGACTGGGTTCTGGTGACCACGGACGCGAGCCTCCGAGGATGGGGAGCAGTCACACAAGGAAGAAATTTTCAGGGGCTATGGTCAAGCCAGGAGGCTTGTCTACACATCAACGTCCTGGAGTTGAGGGCCATATACAACGGCCTACGACAAGCGGAGAATCTTCTTCGCGACCTACCGGTTCTGATTCAATCGGACAACGTCACAGCCGTGGCTCATGTAAACCGCCAAGGCGGGACAAGGAGCAGAGTGGCAATGGCGGAAGCCACCAGGATTCTTCGCTGGGCGGAAAATCACGTAAGCGCTCTGTCAGCGGTCTTTATTCCGGGAGTGGACAACTCCTCAGCAGACACGATCTCCATCCAGGAGAGTGGGGACTTCATCAAGAAGTTTTTACAGAGATAACAAGTCTTTGGGGAATGCCTCAACAAGAAGCTTCGGAGGTATTGTGCCAGGTCAAGGGACCCTCAGGCAGTAGCGGTGGACGCCCTGGTGACACCATGGGTGTTTCAGTCGGTCTATGTATTCCCCCCTCTTCCTCTCATCTCAAAAATATTGAGAATCATAAGA
Source organism: Pseudophryne corroboree (assembly GCF_028390025.1). Lineage (NCBI taxonomy): Eukaryota > Metazoa > Chordata > Amphibia > Anura > Myobatrachidae > Pseudophryne > Pseudophryne corroboree. The sequence goes on from NC_086444.1 coordinate 1,074,687,595, forward strand.
CAAAAAAGAGTGAAAACAATACTCATTGTTCCAGATTGGCCTCGAAGGGCCTGGTATTCAGAACTTCAGGAGATGCTCACAGAAGATCCGTGGCCTCTTCCTCTCAGGGAGGACCTGTTGCGACAGGGGCCCTGCGTGTTCCAAGACTTACCGCGGTTACGTTTAACGGCATGGCGGTTGAACGCCGAATCCTAGCTGGGAAAGGTATTCCGGAGGAAGTCATCCCTACTCTGATAAAGGCTAGGAAGTAGGTGACGGCGAAACATTATCACCGTATCTGGATGAAGTACGTATCTTGGTGTGAAGCCATGAATGCTCCTACGGAAGATTTCCATCTGGGCCGTTTTCTCCACTTTCTACAGACAGGAGTGGATATGGGCCGAAAATTGGGCACCATTTAAGGTACAGATTTCTGCCCTGTCTATTTTCTTTTAGAAGGAATTGGCTTCTCTCCCAGAAGTCCAGATTTTTGTAAAGGGAGTGCTGCACATCCAGCCTCCTTTTGTGCCCCCAGTGGCACCATGGGACCTTAACGTGGTGTTACGGTTCCTGAAGTCTCACTGGTTTGAACCTCTTCAAACGGTTGAATTAACATTTCTCACTTGGAAGGTGGTCATGTTGTTGGCCTTGGCATCTGCAAGGCGGGTGTCCGAATTGGCGGCCTTGTCTCACAAGAGCACCTATTTGATTTTCCATGCGGATAGAGCAGAGTTGTGGACTCGTCCTCAATTTTTGCCTAAGGTGGTTTCTTCACTTCATATGAACCAACCTATTGTGGTGCCTGTGGCTACGGATGACTTGGAGGATTCCAAGTCCCTGGATGTAGTCAGGGCCTTAAAAATCTATGCAGCCAGGACGGCTCGGGTTAGGAAAACAGAAGCACTGTTGGTCCTGTATGCAGCCAACAAAGTTGGCGCTCCTTCTTCGAAGAAGACTATTGCTCGCTGGATCTGTAACACGATTCAGCAGGCTCATTCTACGGCAGAATTGCCGTTACCAAATTCGGTAAAGGCCCATTCCACTAGGAAGGTGGGCTCTTCTTGGGCGGCTGCCCGAGGCGTCTTGGCTTTACAGCTTTGCCGAGCAGCCACCTGGTCGGGTTCAAACACTTTTGCAAGGTTCTATAAGTTTGATACCCTGGCTGATGAAGACCTTGCGTTTGCTCAGTCGGTGCTGCAGAGTCGTCCTCACTCTCCCGCCAGGTCTGGAGCTTTGGTATAAACCCCACGGTCCTTACGGAGTCCCCAGTATCCTCTAGGACGTAAGAGAAAATAAGATTTTAAACCTAATGGTAAATCTTTTTCTCCTAGTCCGTAGAGGATGCTGGGCGCCCGTCCCAGTGTGGACAAAATCTGCAAGGCTTGTATATAGTTGTTGCTTACATAAGGGTTATGTTACAGTTGAGATCAGTCTTTAGCTGATACTGTTTTGTTCATACGGTTTACTGGTTGCGTATATACCAGGTTATATGGTGTGGGCTGGTATGAATCTTGCCCTTAGGTTAACAAAATCCTTTTCTCGTACTGTCCGTCTCCTCTGGGCACAGTTTCTCTAACTGATGTCTGGAGGAGGGGCATAGAGGGAAGAGCCAGTGCACACCCATTCTAAAGTTCTTTATAGTGCCCATGTCTCCTGCGGAGCCCGTCTATACCCCATGGTCCTTACGGAGACCCCAGCATCCTCTACGGACTAGGAGAAAAAGATTTACCGGTAGGTTTAAAATCTTATTATAAATGTTACTTCAGTGCTGATTGGTTGCATGAATAGCCCTACATCTCTTGTTAAGGCCCAATATTTGGCCCAGTCTTAAGCAAAATTTATTATGCTGGAAATCATCCTTCTCTCTCTCTCTCTCTCTCTCTCTCTCTCTCTCCTCTCGAAACAGGTGAAAACAATAAATCAGTTTTTTGTTTTATATCTCCCCTCTGCATACATACAATTATGGTACAATAACAGCCCTCACAAACTATTGCAGTCATTAGAACAATTAAATAAAATCTCATACAATATGGAGCTCCATAAAATATATAAACACAGTTCAACTGAGTATTCTTTAAAAATGATAAAGCTCCTAGGAATAGTGCCTGCATTTTTATTACTATATAGAGTTAATAATCATTAAAAGTGTGTACTGTAATGGGCCCTACACATTGGCCGACATCACTGCACAATATGAACGAGCTCGTTCATTAATGAACGAGATAACGTTCATATCTTTGAGTGTGGAGGCACCAGCGATGAACGATGCGCGGCCCCGCGCTCGTTCATCGCTGGTGCCCCGTCGGCTGTGCATACAGGCCAATATGGACGATCTCGTCCATATTTGCCTGCAGTTCTATGGAGCCGTGTGACGTGGGGAGTAAAGTTACCCGTCACCGCCGCCGAGTCTGCAGGGCCCATAAGTTGCTTCTCAGAGCTGATGTGTCCCTTTTTCAAATAGTAACAAGTTGTAGATCTTAGCCAGACAGAACTGTTACTTTACAACTTTCCAGGTAATTGGTGCAACAAAAGTATCTTGCTGAGCTCCAAAAGTATCTGTTCTTGACTATAGCGTTAACTCTTGGACTAACTTAGAATAAAGCTGGGTACACACCTTTACAATCGCTAGCTCGTTCTTTCATTTTCGAGCTCTTTATTCTTTGTACTTACATTCGATTATGTTTTGTTGGAAGAAAACTGGTCGAATCGGAGGAGCGGGTGGTCTTCAGTTTGCCGGCTGTCGGGATCCCAGCGCACAGTATATCGGTGCCGGAATCCCGACAGCCGGCATACTGACACTTTTTCTCCCTCTTGGGGGTCCACGAGCCCCCTGGAGGGAGAATAAATAGCGCGCCACCGTGCCCGCAGCGCTCATTTGCTCATTCAGGGCTCATTTGCGCTCGCCACGCTGTCTGTGTGCCGGAGGTCACAATCCTGGCACAGATATGCTGGTCGCCGGGAGCCCGGCCGCCGGCATACCATACTACACCTGGAGGAGCACATCTTCATTGCAGTTTAATTTTCATCCGATTCGACAGGGCCAGGTTGAACCGTAAGTGTATGCACCTTCGACCATTCAAGTGACCGTTCTTACATTTGTACTCCAAGCCAGCTCCGCCTCTCTGGGCGTGCATAATTACATTCAGGAAGCACTGTGTGGGTGACGCTCCTCTTCTTATAACCTTTTGCCTTTTTTTCGTTTGTTCTGCACTGCTTTGCCGCACCACCTAAACTGCAATCCAGGACTTGCTGGCGTGTGTAGTTTTGCAAGTGCCAATGTGCACAAGCATACACCCTTTTAAAACTTTTTCCTCTACATATACTGTATACACCCAAGTGTGTTTCTCTTACGTCCTAGAGGATGCTGGCGACTCCAAAAGGACCATGTGGTATAGACGGGATCTGCAGGAGACATGGGCACACTAAACAGACTTTGACTGGGTGTGAACTGGCTCCTCCCTCTGTGCCCCTCCTCCAGAACTCCGTTAAATTCTGTGCCCACTAGGGGAGCTCTACTGAATTTCTCTGGAAAGACTTTTGTTAGGTTTTTTATTTTCAGGAAGACCTGTTGGCTACAGGCTCCCTGCATCGTGGGACTGAGTGGAGAGAAGTCAGACCTACTTCTTCTTAGTTCAAGGGCTCTGCTTCTTAGGCTACTGGACACCATTAGCTCCAGAGGGTTCGATCACTTGGTGCTAGGCGCTGCTTGTTCCCGGAGCCGCACCGTCACCCCCCTCACAGAAGAAAGAAGCCGGGTGAGTATGAGAAGAACGGAAGCCTTCAGTGACGGCAGAAGACTTCAGTAACGGAGGTACAGCGCAGCGGTCGCGCTGCGCTCCATGCTCCCACACACCAACGGCACTCACAGGGTGCAGGGCGCTGGGGGGGCGCGCCCTGGGCAGCAGTTACTGATGGTCTTTTTATATGGCAAGAGGCACATTCGGTGCACGGGCACCGTATACGATACCCCCGCCAGTATAAAAAATTTCAAATTTGAGCGGGACTACAGCGCGCCGGGAAGGGGCGAGGCTTAGCCGCACAGCTCACCAGCGCCATTTCCTCTCTCCACAGCCGCTGCAGAGACGCTGGGCCGGACCTTCAAGCTCCTTACAAGTAACAAGGAAGCAAAACGGGGGAGCACAGGCAATTTGGTGCCAGCGCCAGCAACATATATTATTTGTATTGTAGTATATGGGCGCTGGGGTGTGAGCTGGCATACTCCCTCTGTGTTCTCTCTACAGACTTCCCTGTGGGTCTGTCCCCCTTTTCTTTGGCCTGTGTGTGTCTGTACTGTGTGTCGACATGTCTGAGGCTGAGTGTTCCTCCCCGGAGGAAGTTACAGGGGGTGCAGAAAAAGGTTTGGGAATGACTTTGTCGGCACAGCCGACTGCTGATTGGGTGAATATGTTGAGTACACTGAATACAAATGTGGCATTATTGTCTAAAGGTGTGTACACACGGTGAGATCCCTGCTATGTTTGATTTTGACTATGCGATTTCCCTTGAACTCCCCCAGAGCCCAGATAGCACAGATTGTACAGATTTTGACTATCTGTGCTTGAGATTTTGTCTATGTACGATTTTGACTAAGTGCCAATTTTGACTATATTTTGTACTAGATTGTACACTAGATAGTCAAGATTGACTTGCCTGCACAGTCTATCTAGCCTTACGATACCGACCCCACGGGAGCGCGCATCGGGATCGAATCTGTATCGCAAGCTGCCTAGCACCATGAGATATGCACTAACTTTTCATAAGATTTTGACTATATAGTCAAAATCTCACAGATTTATCTCACCGTGTGTACACACCCTAAGCGGTTGGATAAATCTGATTCTCAGACACAGACATGGAGGAAATCCATAGAGGAAGCTTTGTCTCAGGTACAGACCACCTCAGGGTCACAAAAACGTTCATTTACCCAAATTACAGATACTGACACAGACTCTGATTCCAGTGTCGATTTCAATGAGGCTGCTATACATCCAAAGGTAGTTAAGAGTATACAGTACATGATTGGGGCTAATAAAGATGTTTTGCATATTTCTGAAGAGGCCCCTGTTCCAGAGACACGGGTTTGTTTGTTTATTTAAAGGGAAAAAACCTTAGGTAAAGTTTCCCCCCTCTCATGAACGGAACTTCATGAAAAAGCTTGGGAGTCGCCGGACAAAAGGTGGCAGATTCCCAAAAGAATTTTTATGGCATATCCTTTCCCCTCTGACGACAGGGAGAAATAGGAGTCATCTCCCAATGTGGACAAGGCTCTATCCCGATTGAAAAAACAAATAGGTAGCAGCCCTGCGCTTACTAGCTGCTGCTAGTTCCTAGAGAATAGAGGTTACACCCAGAAACCTCTGATACCATAGATAATATATAAAAGAAGAACCAGGAACTAGCGCTGCATAGTACACATAAATCTGAAGGTGATCCTTTGTAGCTTCTGTATGATCCACTACTTTGTCCCTCTGTGGAATTACACTTACAGATAATTTCTGACACGTGTGTCTTTATATCTTTTACGTCTGAAACAATGTGCTGTCCCCACACAAATAGAAGTGATACACACTTACAGAATGTTTCTATCTCGCGTGTCCGTAAAGGTATCTTTTACTGCACGAAGATATTCAGTAGTGGAAAGACCCTCAAAAAGACTTCACATGATATATAAGCAGGTGGGACAAACTTACATTAGCTTCCTTTCACGCGTGCCCATAAAGGTATCTTTTATCTGATGTGTCGTCTCAAAGGAGGATTCAGCAAGTTGATTTCCACAAGAGAAAGTATTTATTACATAAAGTTAAAAGAATGAACAATGTCCAAATGGAGGAACCCCGGTATCGGCTGCTGATAGAAGACTTGTTTTCTCACTGGCCGGCTGCAGACAGGTAAGCGAGCAGAAACAAAGTCCGAGTCACCGCGTCCCAGGATTCCACGCTGACAAACGACAGACGGCTTCAACGCGTTTCTGGGAGTTCACTCCCCTTTGTCAAGAAGTGCCGTCCTCCTTACATCACCGAATATTTATACCATCTTTGATTATACAGCTGACGATCATTAGCAATTGTTACATCATAACATAAAAACATCATAAAATAAAAATGTCATACAGGTATATTGGTTATTAACTATGTCATTTTGTATATAAGAAGGAAAGGAACCGGTATTTTCCCTGTTCGTTTCTTAGTAAAATCCTAACCAGCTGTAGGCAAAACGCCCCGTTAATTAAACTGCACAGCTGCTGGTATAGATAAAACCTATCCATATAGACCCACAATAATAACCCTAAAACGGGCAGGGAGCCATTTGCTTATTGTAATAACAGACAGGGTGTATAATATATAATATATTGGTTAAAAATTAAAAAAGAGGAAGGTGCTTGCTGGTCCGATCACATGATCGGCAGAGGTATGTAAAATGTATGAAATAGTTAAAGGGGCGAGGGTGTCAATACCATAAACCTAAATGGGAGTACCAGCATATATCTACCTACGGCAATACACATCATTTTATCTAGTAATCGAAGGGATTTGCTATATCTAATTGATAAAAAGTGTGTATTAAATGATACCAGAGTAGTAAAACCCTATAGGGCAAGGGAGGAAATTAATAAACACCCCAGTTTTAATGGAAAAATCCCTTCGATTACAGCACAACATAATACACTGTACATTCTGTTGAAAATATGAAGATGATATCAAAATTAATACATCATTCAAATTCTCCAACCTTATATATTCCGCCTCTGTGTCTAAAATGGTTCTATTCGATAGATACAAGTTTAGGAAGACTTCCAACTTTTTAGACACAGAGCTCGAGGGGTCACCTTTCAACTTTCTATAAGTTTCTTTACAGGATAGTTGTTTGTTAATCTCTGCATGGTAATCATCTCTGGCACAAAGGAAAGCCATCAGTTCCCTCAGAAGTAATAACCTTATTGTTATAAAGCCAGCGGATAAGGTTGGAGAATCCCTCTATTCCGGTGATTTATGTTCTCCCTAAATTACATAAGAGCATAACTAGTCCCCCCGGACGCCCCATTGTAGCAGGGATAAATTCCATTCTGTCTAATTTGTCAGCCTTTATAGATAACAAACTACAACCACTTGTACTTAGAACAAAATCATATCTTAAGGACACAGGAGCTACTATACAGAAATTAATGGAATTAGAATGGAGTCCGGAGTTTTTCCTCATCACGGCTGATGTAAAATCACTTTACCACTATCATTCAACATCATTTGGGACTAGAAGCCGTTAAATATCATTTGGAGCAGGATAATGAAAATTCACAGGAAAATAACTTCATTATAGATGGAACAACTTTAATTTTAGAAAATAATTTTTTTTGGTATGAGGGGGACTTCTTTCTCCAAACGTCTGGCACAGCTATGGGCACCAGGCTGGCACCAAGCTATGCGAATTTATTCATGTCCCATTGGGAGGACCAGTCAATATGGACAGGCCACCAGTGGGGTGCCAGCCTGGTGCTCTGGGCTCGTTACATAGACAATATCATTTTTGTATGGGACGGCAGTAGGACAGATTTGGACTCCTTCTGTGCCTACTTAAATAATAATAATAATATTAAATTGACCTTCGAGATTAGTAAAGAGAAGGTACACTTTCTAGATCTTACTATTCATTCTGAGGGTGGGAGGTTAATTACTACCAACTATAAAAAACCCACAGACAGTAATGCTTATATAGATCAGAACAGTAATCACCACCTCAATTGGATAAGAGGTATACCTAATAGTCAATTTAGACGATTAAGACGAAATTGTACAACAGACGATTCTTTTGATATGGGTGCAGAACGGATGGAGTCTGATTTTGTAGATAAAGGGTATAATTTAGCCTTGATCCAAAAGGCAAAAATAGAAAATAGAACATTATCCCAGTTAGACATTATTAAAAAAGTGAGGAAAGACAGCAAGACCAATGTTTCCAAAGGTGTTAGTTTTATTAGTAAATTTTCATCTCAACATAAACAGTTTGAGGGCATCATACGGAAACATTGGAACATACTCACTAGAGATCCACTGCTAAAAGGCCAAATCACTGATATCCCAAAGTTTATATATAGAAGGGCGGATAATCTTAAAAACATGTTAGTAAAAAGCTCCTTGGAGGTAGAAAAGAGGCAAACTCGTATAGTATCAAAGGGTTTTTATCGATGCGGTAGCTGCAGCATGTGTAAAAATTGCAAATCCGAAGTGAGTAAGATTACTCATTATAAATCCAACCAAACGAATAAGGTGTTACCAATTAAAGAATTTATCACATGTTGCAGCAAAAATGTTGTGTATTTATTAGAATGCCAATGTGGCACTCAATATGTGGGAAGGACGAGCAGAATGCTCAAAGAACGTATGGGTGAACACTATAGAAATATCAAAAAAGGTATGGAAGGACATAGTGTATCCCTTCATTTTAAGGACAGACATAACTGCAATATAAAAGGGTTAAAAAGTTTCTGTGGAATAACAATTTGTAAGGGTAATTGGAGGACCCACAACATAGAAGCTAATTTAGCCAAGATGGAGATGAAAACCATTTTCGACCTTAGGACATTAACACCTAATGGTCTGAATATGGAATTTGAGACAAAATGGTTTATATAATGCATCCCATATTAATACACCTGTATGGTGTTGTCTTGTCTTTTCCTTTTCCCATTTTATGAGAATTCCATATTGGACTTGAAGAAACATGGTCACCCATCATGGCCTCTTAAAAGGACTGATCCAAATGAAGGAGTATATATACGCTTTGAATGATGTATTAATTTTGATATCATCTTCATATTTTCAACAGAATGTACAGTGTATTATGTTGTGCTGTAATCGAAGGGATTTTTCCATTAAAACTGGGGTGTTTATTAATTTCCTCCCTTGCCCTATAGGGTTTTACTACTCTGGTATCATTTAATACCCACTTTTTATCAATTAGATATAGCAAATCCCTTCGATTACTAGATAAAATGATGTGTATTGCCGTAGGTAGATATATGCTGGTACTCCCATTTAGGTTTATGGTATTGACACCCTCGCCCCTTTAACTATTTCATACATTTTACATACCTCTGCCGATCATGTGATCGGACCAGCAAGCACCTTCCTCTTTTTTAATTTTTTATTTTTAACCAATATATTATATATTATACACCCTGTCTGTTATTACAATAAGCGAATGGCTCCCTGCCCGTTTTAGGGTTATTATTGTGGGTCTATATCGATAGGTTTTATCTATACCAGCAGCTGTGCAGTTTAATTAACTCACAGCTGGTTAGGATTTTACTAAGAAACGAACAGGGAAAATACCGGTTCCTTTCCTTCTTATATACAAAATGACATAGTTAATAACCAATATACCTGTATGACATTTTTATTTTATGATGTTTTTATGTTATGATGTAACAATTGCTAATGACCGTCAGCTGTATAATCAAAGATGGTATAAATATTCGGTGATGTAAGGAGGACGGCACTTCTTGACAAAGGGGAGTGAACTCCCAGAAACGCGTTGAAGCCGTCTGTCGTTTGTCAGCGTGGAATCCTGGGACGCGGTGACTCGGACTTTGTTTCTGCTCGCTTACCTGTCTGCAGCCGGCCAGTGAGAAAACAAGTCTTCTATCAGCAGCCGATACCGGGATTCCTCCGTTTGGACATTGTTCATTCTTTTAACTTTATGTAATAAATACTTTCTCTTGTGGAAATCAACTTGCTGAATCCTCCTTTGAGACGACACATCAGATAAAAGATACCTTTATGGGCACGCGTGAAAGGAAGCTAATGTAAGTTTGTCCCACCTGCTTATATATCATGTGAAGTCTTTTTGAGGGTACTGAATATCTTCGTGCAGTAAAAGATACCTTTACGGACACGCGAGATAGAAACATTCTGTAAGTGTGTATCACTTCTATTTGTGTGGGGACAGCACATTGTTTCAGACGTAAAAGATATAAAGACACACGTGACAGAAATTATCTGTAAGTGTAATTCCACAGAGGGACAAAGTAGTGGATCATACAGAAGCTACAAAGGATCACCTTCAGATTTATGTGTACTATGCAGCGCTAGTTCCTGGTTCTTCTTTTATATATTCTCTATCCCGATTGTCCAAGAAGGTGGCGCTTCCGTCTCCTGACACGGCTGCCCACAAAGATCCGGCGGATCGCAAGCAAGAGACAACATTGAAGGCCATTTTCGTTACTACTGGTGCACTACTCAGACCTGCTGTGGCGTCTGTGTGGGTGAGTAGTGCTATTGCTAAGTGGGCTGATAATTTAGCTTCTGATATGGGTACCCTTGATAAGGATAACATTCTTTTGATTCTTGGTTATATCAAGGATGCTGCAGATTACCTAAAGGATGCGGCGAGGGATATTAGCTTCTTGGGATCCAGAGCCAATGCCGTGGTGGTCTCGGCCAGGAGGGCGCTGTGGATTAATCAATGGAATGCTGATGCTGACTCCAAGAAAGCTATGGAAGCTCTTCCTTTTAAAGGTAGTGTCTTGTTTGGTGATGGCCTTGCTGACCTGGTGTCTACCGCTACTGCGGTTAAGTCGTCTTTTCTTCCTTATGTTCCCACTCAACAGAAAAAGGATCCCCATTATCAGACGCAGTCCTTTCGGCCTAATAAATACAAGAAAGGAAAGGGCTCGTCCTTCCTCGCTTCAAAGGGTAGAGGAAGGGGAAAGAGGTCACCTGCCGTGTCTGGCACCCAGGACCAAAAGTCCTCCCCCGCCTCTACCAAGTCCACCGCATGACGCTGGGGCTCCCCTGCGGGAGTCCGTGCCGGTGGGGGGCCGTCTCCGATTCTTCAGTCAGGTCTGGTTTCAAACGGCCCTGGATCCTTGGGTCTTAGACATAGTGTCCCAAGGGTACAAACTGGAGTTTCAGGAGATGCCCCCCCCCCCCACCGCTTTTTCAAGTCGGCTTTGCCAGTTTCTCTTCTAGAAAGGGTAGTAGTAGAGGCTGCGATACAAAAGCTGTGTCAACAGAGGGTCATTGTGCCGGTTCCCCCGTCCCAATGAGGGGAAGGGTTCTATTCGAGCCTCTTTGTCGTGCCGAAGCCGGACTGCTCGGTCAGACCGATTCTGAACCTAAAATCCTTTAATCCATACTTTGAAAAATTTCAAGTTCAAGATGGAATCTCTTCGAGCTGTGATCTCCAGCCTAGAAGGGGGGGATTTTATGGCATCAGTCGACATAAAGGATGCCTACTTACACGTCCCGATATATCCTCCTCATCAGGCCTTCCTAAGATTTGCGGTGCAGGATTGTCATTACCAATTTCAGACGTTGCCGTTTGGGCTTTCCACGGCCTCGAGGGTTTTCACCAAGGTAATGGTGGAAATGATGGTACTCCTTCGCAAGCAAGGGGTCACAATTATCCCGTACTTGGACGATCTCCTGATAAAGGCGAGATCAAAGGAACGGTTGCTAAGAAATGTGGGACTCTCCCTGTCGGTTCTGCGACATCACGGTTGGATTCTAAATTTGCCAAAGTCTTAGTTGATCCCGACAACTCGGCTGCCCTTCCTGGGCATGATCTTAGACACAGAGCTATGGAGAGTATTTCTTCTGGCGGACAAAGCTCTGGAAATACAGACCATGGTCAAGGAGCTTCTGAGACCGGCAAGAGTGTCGATTCATCAATGCACTCGAGTGCTAGGGAAGATGGTTGCGGCTTACGAAGCCATTCCTTTGGCAGGTTTCATGCCCGGGTGTTTCAGTGGGATCTGCTGAACAAATGGTCCGGGTCTCACCTGCACATGCACCGGAAAATAAGTCTATCTTCCAGGACCAGGATTTCTCTCCTGTGATAGCTGCAAGGTTCTCACCTTCTAGAAGGACACCGATTCGGAATCCAGGACTGGGTCCTGCTGACCACAGATGCAAGTCTCTGAGGCTGGGGCGCAGTCACACAAGGAAAAAGTTTCCAGGGAAAATGGTCAAGCCAGGAATCTTGTCTCCACATAAACGTTCTCGAGTTAAGTGCCATTTACAACGGCTTCCTGCAAGCGAAGAACCTTCTTCAGGGTCTCCCTGTCCTGATCCGGTCAGACAACATAACAGCGGTGGCGTACATAAACCGCCAAGGCGGAACAAGGAGCAGGGAGGCAATGGCGGAGGCCACAAGAATTCTCCGCTGGGCGGAACAGCACGTGAGCGCTCTGTCAGCAGTCTTCCTCCCGGGCGTAAACAACTGGGAAGCAAACTTCCTCAGCAGACACGATCTCCATCCAGGAGAGTGGGCTCTTCATCAAGAGGTACTTGCAGAAGTGACAAGGCGCTGGGGAATTCCTCAGATAGACATGATGGCGTCTCGCCTCAACAAGAAGCTTCTGAAGTATTGTTCCAGGTCGAGCGACCCCCGTGGGTGTTGCAGTCGGTGCATGTGTTCCCTCCGCTTCCTCTCATTCCAAAGGTGTTGAGGATCATAAGACGAACAAGGGTCCAGGCAATACTCATCGTTCCAGATTGGCCACGGAGGGCCTGGTATCCGGATCTTCAGGAATTACTAGTAGAAGATCCTTGGCCGCTTCCTCTGAGAGAGGACCTGTTACTGCAGGGGCCCTGCGTCTTTCCGGACTTACCGCGGCTGCGTTTGACGGCGTATAGGTTGAGCGCCAAATACTAGCTTGGAAAGGTATTCCCGGGGAGGTCATCCCCACTCTCCTTAAGGCTAGGAAGGAGGTCACGGCAAAACATTATCACCATATTTGGAGAAAGTATGTGTCGTGGTGTGAAACCAAAGCAGCTCCTGCGGAGGAGTTTCACTTGGGTCGTTTCCTCCACTTTTTGCAGGCAGGCGTGGATGCAGGCCTGAAATTGGGTTCCATCAAAGTACAGATTTCAGCTTGATCTATTTTCTTTCAAAAAGAATTGGCCGTCCTTCCTGAGGTTCAGACTTTCGTGAAGGGAGTGCTGCATTTCCATCCTCCATTTTAGCCACACGTGGCACCGTGGGATCTTGAAGTGGTGTTACAGTTTCTTATGTCTCACTGGTTTGAACCTTTGCGTAAGGTGGAGTTAAAGTTTTTCACTTGGAAAGTGGTCATGCTTTTGGCTTTGGCGTCTGCCAGACGAGTGTCCGAATTGGCGGCTTTGTCTCACAAGAGCCCATATTTGATTTTTCATGTGGATAGAGCGGAATTGAGGACTCGTCGACAATTTCTGCCGAAGGTGGTTTCTTCGTTTCACATAAATCAACCTATTGTGGTACCTGTGGCTATGGATGCTGTGGCAGTCCCAAAGTCTCTTGATGTAGTAAGAGCTTTGAAAATTTATGTCGCCAGAACGTCTCTTGTTAGGAAAACGGAGGCTCTGTTTGTCCTGTTTGCTTCCAACAAGATTGGAAATCCTGCTTCCAAGCAGACTATTGCACGCTGGATTTGTAATACGATCCAGCATGCTCATTCTTCGGCTGGGCTGCCGTTGCCGAAGTCAGTAAAGGCCCATTCTACCAGAAAGGTGGGCTCTTCTTGGGCGGCTGCCCGAGGGGTCTCGGCACTTCAACTTTGCCGAGCAGCTACGTGGTCGGGTTCAAACACTTTTGTTAAGTTCTATAAGTTTGATACCCTGGCTGAGGAGGACCTCATGTTTGCTCAATTGGTGCTGCAGAGTCGTCCGCACTCTCCCGCCCGGTCTGGAGCTTTGGTATAGACCCCATGGTCCTTTTGGAGTCCCCAGCATCCTCTAGGACGTAAGAGAAAATAGGATTTTAATACCTACCGGTAAATCCTTTTCTCCTAGTCCGTAGAGGATGCTGGGCGCCCATCCCAGTGCGGACTGTTCCTTGCAGTTGTTTTGATACTGGTTATTTTCGGTTATACGAGGTTTGTGTATCAGTTTTATATTCAGCTTTTTGCTGTTAGTTCATACTGTTATCTGGTATTCCTGCTGAGCCAGTTGTACGGTGTGTTTGTGGTGTGAGCTGGTATGTCTCTCGCCCTTAGTTTAACAAAAATCCTTTCCTCGAAATGTCAGTCTCCCCTGGGCACAGTTCCTATAACTGAGGTCTGGAGGAGGGGCATAGAGGGAGGAGCCAGTTCACAACCAGTCAAAGTCTTTTTAGTATGCCCATGTCTCCTGTGGATCCTGTCTATACCCCATGGTCCTTTTGGAGTCCCCAGCATCCTCTACGGAATAGGAGAAAAGGATTTACCGGTAGGTATTAAAATCCTATTTTTTAAAACCAGTTTATCGGGGTTTGTTGGAATGTGTAGTTCCCCAACCTGCTGTGAGGGTATGGGTCATTAGGTCAACCACACTTAGGTCGACAGTCATTAGGTCGACCACTATTGATCGACATGGTCAATAGGTCGACATGAGGTTGTTTTTTTACTTTTTTGGTGTCGTTTTCTTCATAAAGTGACGGGGAACCCCAATTAGTGCACTGTGTCCCCTCGCATGGCTCGCTTCGCTCACCATGCTTCAGGCAAGGTTACTGTTCCCAATCTTAGTCCACGTGGAACGTAAAGTATTAAAAAGTTAAAAAAGAAAATTGCATGTCGACCTTTTTCCATGTCGACCTAGTGACCATGTCGGCCTAATGCATGTCGAACAATAGTGGTCGATCTAATGACCGTATCCCTGCTGTGATATGTAGAAATGCAGTTGATAGTGGACACAAGCATACATCCTTTACCTTAAAGCAGGGCTTGCTGGTATGTGTAGGTCCACCACTGTCTGGGATGTGTAGTAATGCAAGTGCATTATTTTTTTTATATATATATATATATATATATATATATATATATATATATATGTGTGTGTGTGTATATATATATATATATATATATATATATATATATAACCTTTGCCTGCCATATACTATATACTCAGGCAGGCTCGGTTTGGCCTTGTAATCACACCTCCTCCCAGCCCATTATGCTAATTTTAGGTACACCCACTGTGACCGCTGTCTGAAATCGGGAAGTGTGCATGCTTGTACAGTCATTCTCTTGCAATATTACGGCAGTGCAGAATCGAAGGTTGTACATACGATTGTATATGTGTGTACGTGCATATCGGCACTGCGATCAGGACTTCCGAACTGAAGTATGGTTGATCAAACCATTGCATTGAAAGTGTGATTGTACAAGTGTGTACCTAGCTTAACAGTATATGCTGCAGATATCTGTAGAGCTGATTATCCTGTCCCTACGATACTGAAGCTATTACTGCCATTGCTGTGTGCCAGAGATGCCTAGAGAGGACTGCTACTGTAGTTTTTTATGACTAAAGCCGAGTCCACACTTGTCCAATCCCCAGGAGATCAGACTGTTTATACAATCCTTCTGCAGACCTGCTTGCAGATTCTGCAGCCAATCCTCGCTACACATTTTTCAGCAGATCAATCTGTGACCAATTCTGCTGAAAATATTTAATTTGGCTGTTGGAGAAGGGGGATATATTATTGTGGAATGTAATTAATTATAATGTTCAAGCGGGGATAGGGAAAGCCTTTAATTTTTCCTTTAAAAAAAAAAAAAAAACATGCATCCCCCAAAAAAGCATAACCAGCCCGGACTCTTTGAGCCAGCACTGGTCAAAAAATACGGGGAACAAAACATGGGGGGGTTCCCCGTATTTAGTGAACCTGAACCGGGTTCTTGGAGCTGGCCCTGGTTCTGAAATGAAGAAAATGAGTAGGGGTCCCCCATATTTTCAGACCCAGCACCGTTCTCCACTAGCAGAGGAGTAATGCCACAGCTGGGGACACACTTAACGGGGTCCCCTGACTGAAACATCCATCCCCCTAACTAGTCAGCCCAGGCCAGGGATTCCTGCGTAAGTGGAACCCCCCAATAAAGGGGTCCCCCCCCCCCCTCTTCAAGGCACTGAAGCCAGGGCTATCCCTGGCAATACTGGGCTGTGGGTGCCAAGTTGATCCACCAGTTTAAAATAGAATATTGTCTTTTACAGGAAGACTACAGGTCCCAGCAAGCCTCCCCTGCATGCTGGTACTTGGAGAACCATAAGTACCAGCATGCAGGGTATTAAGGGCCCGCTGGTACCTGTAGGCCCCCTGTAAAAGAAATATTAAAATAAAAACAGGACACCGAATATATTCGTATTTTATTATCCAGCACCTTCACCTGGGGGGCGGTGGCCTTTAAGCTCTTTTTCATGGCTGCCGCCTATCCAGAACTTCCCAGGCGTCTTCTTTCTTCTGGAGCTCATCCTCGCTCCTCCGCCGTCAGACTGTCACCCAATGACTCGTGCTGGCTAATATTAGCCAGCACAAGGGGGCGGGGTGATGACGCAGAGAGCCATTTTTTAAATGGGAAGCCACGCTCACTGCCAAACTGCTTTAAAGGTAAAGCCCGCCGCCATGCCCACGCTGCCTCACCTCACTGTACATCAATTCCCACCATCAGCACCGCATCCCGCAGCGGCGGACAGTGCTGGGTTCCCTCCGGATCCCGCACCGTAGCATGCTGATAGGGTGCTGGGCTGCCAGGATTGGAGATCGGTCGTCTGCTCCAGTCTCTGCTGCCTACACACTACAATGGTTGTCGGGACTCCTAGTTTTTAAAAAGGTTTAAAAACCAGGCGACCAGGATCGGGTGTGCTGGTCAGTCAGTGGAGGATACACACTTGTCCAAGGTCGGGCAAACTTGTAGGTCGGGAGTCAGATCTCCCAGTGAATGGATCAGCTTTACTGTAGATATACCTGTAGACTAGTCTTTCATCATAATAAGTGGAGGATCTATAAGCCAGTCTTTGTTGCAGAGGAATGACTGGGACTTTTACTCTCTGTCAGTATGTAGATGAGCGGGTGTTAGCTGAGGCTTTGCGGCTCCTCTAGGGCTAGCTAATTACTTTGCCCATAGTCTAGCAGGATTTGCCTAGACCTCCTCACCATATCCCTCTATCGGTGGCTGGTCTAGGAGGATGTGACTTGTTCTCTTTATTTGCTCACTAGCTGCTCTGAAGCGGAGGCGCCTACAGGCCCGCCTATGCTGCGTCACCGCCTCTGTCTCTCAGTCTCCACCACTGGTGTTACCACTCACCACTGCTATTCACAGGGAACCTCACAGCTACATACCAGGTTCCTCATCTGCCACCATCAACCTTTCACTTCTCTGGTCACCGGGGACACGGCCACCACCCACAGTACAGATCTCACTCCACTAAGATGCCCGCCTCAGCTCACAGCAGTGTTTTTTTTGTTTTTTTTTACCTGCCTGTTAACTGACCCAGTGCACCCTGGGTCCCTCCTATGTGACTCTCACTGGGCCAGCAGTGTCCTGTGCCAGCTGCTGCATGGGATATGTATTTAACACTTTCCCTGCTGTAAGTCACAAAGCCTTCAGCAAGCTGTTTTTTTGTAGTGAGGAAAAGAGCACAAAAGTCCATAACACGTCTGTGGCAGCTCTGATGGGGTGCCACACGTAACCCAGAATAATTTCTAACTCTGGCTAGATGCCCACAGGACACTCATCTTCTGTCCAAGCACCAAGTAACATTCATTCAGTCATCACTGAATAGTGACAAAGATGTGTCTGACTTAGAATTACTCGTAGCTACTCTTAGGCTGGACACACTGTCTGGCAGATGCAACATCGCAAACGATATAACGTCAGTGCATACACACTGTACGCTGTATCATCTGTGACCGCATCCAACACATCCCGGAGCATGCAGGCCTGTCGCATATCTTCTGCTCTCAAGTGCAGAACAAAAGATATGTGACGTTGTATACGACCCGCGGGAGCGTGCATCGTATACAATATCTCCCGTACACACTGTCCGATGTGACTGATATATCCACAGCCAGATTAAGGGGGGATGCAGGGAATACTGTACCCCGCTTCCCCTCTGTAAAGGGGCCCCCCAGCCAGTGCACACTGACATCACTAGTTCTACCTCTTTTGCAGCAGCAGAACCAGGCTACCAGGATGTGAGAAGGACAGTATGCAGTGCAGGCAGAGACACAGGAGTATCCAGTTTCATGAGAAACTAATGGAGCTTTCTGACCAGAGGAGAGATAGCAGAGGGGTGTCAGGGTCCTGTGTAACCTGTAATGAGAGCGTTCACGTCTAGAGAGAGACACACACACAAATCATCCTCCTGAGTCCTGTCCCAGTGTGTTAGTAGTGCTGCTATTGCATTTTTGCAAGATAAATTATAGATTCTCTTTTTCTATGTGTATTTTAAGGTTAAGTTGTATGTGTTCCACTACAGGAAAACAATATAAAATAGTTGTCGCTCTATTAGGTGGAGATATAAACAGTACCTAAACTATTAGTTTAAATCTAATATACACCATTGGTTTATATTTAATATATAAAATCCATACCTTCCTACATGACCCATTCCAGGAGGGACAAATGTCCTTGACCTGGACTTCCCTGGTCATTTATGATTGTAATAATTTTTTATCAATGAAATAGGTCAACACATGTGATGCCAATCATATATTACACGGGAAGTCCAGGTAGAGAAAATGTTGTCCCTCCCACAATGGGTCATGTTGGGAAGTGTACGCAATCTATTGTACACCATCCCCCTCCACCAGGGCCCCCCTGTCTTAAGTGCTCCAGGCCCCCCAAGGCTTAATCCGGACCTGGATATATTGTACGAGCCAGCAGCTCGTACAATCTATCAGCTGCACATCGGACATTGTGCACCCAGCCTAGTTGCACACATTTGCGGGGCATGCATAGTTTGCTAATAAATCACGACCATACTCTGACTTGTGCGCAATTCAGCTTTAGGCCCTGTTTACACAAACATTGATATTACTCCTTGCATGGTTTTGAAAGACACATTTGCAACTAGTGTTTATTTTAAAGTCTCTTTTTAAAGCTTTGCAGGATGCTACATTATTTTGCTTGGTAACCAATATCTCTCTGTTCTCTGATTTTCTTATATCAATGAGCAACTCAACGTTTAAAACTGTAATATTACTTTTTATGTTTTTGGTTAGATAGGACTAAGCAATGAACTTTGCCTCCCCTCTGATAATCTGCCTCACTTTTGCAGCATCAGGTAATCTATCCAGGAAGTTCCCAAACACCAACACAGGAGGGAAGTGACATCCTGAGCACTCACCCAGAAAGAGAGAGGTCCCCCAGTACCCGCCTGCATTCTTCCAAAACTTTCCTTCACTCCCTGTGTAATGAGCGGTTCCTGCTGCATGCCCTCTGCTACCCCTTGTCCCAAACCCAGAAGTCCTTGTATCGCAAAGGACAGCTCTTTTCAGGAGAGCTGTCCTTTGTGATTTTCTAGGTAAATACCAGCGTTATTAATGCTGGTATGTACCCTGTAAGTGGAGGGATGTATCACATCTACAATGCGATGCATAGTACATCCTGCCCTTGGTGAGGTCTGTTCATGGTTTCATTTGTGAAAATTGCTGCCGTTTGAGCACTGAATGGACCTCAACATTGCCTTCTGTGTGCATCTGTCAGTCAGTATATAGACATTCAATAGATGTATTACCAGGGAGAGGATTGTAAAATAGACCAATCCTGTTAGTGTTATGGAGTACAATAGATTAATTACACACCTCCTTATTTCATAGACTGTATGTGTCTCTCACCTGTAGTTGGGGACTGGGTGCCAGTGTGACACTGCTGGAAATTTGTATAAGTACATAAGGTTGACCAGTGATGGAACAATTTAAATGAACCTTTATGTTTTTTTAATTTTTTAGAACCCAGTCTAATATATCCTTTATACTATTCACGTGTTTATGGGGTGCAGGGGCTCATAGACAATTCAATTTGAAGATGAGATATGAGATGAGTGCTGCTGACTGATTGTATTTTTTTATGGTACCGCCCAAAAACCAGCCAAATAATTCCCATCCCCATCTCGGCCGATCTCTGATTTTTTTTTCAGTGCGAGTCATTCACAAGGCAAAATCATTCCTTGTAAATAACTGCCGCTTTTGTGAATACCAAATTGCTTTCTCACAAATATTTAAAATGCTCGCTCTAATATATATTGTAAACGCCTGCACCTCTTATTACCATGTGCCATGAATGTGCGCTATACATAGCAAAACACTGTATCCCATAAGAGAAAACAATACACCCACACATTATCTGAGTTCCAAAGCTCATTGATGTATATATTTGTTATTAAAAGGATATGAATTCAATATATTACAATGTACAGTATACACATAATTACATGATTACAATTTATACAGTAAGCAGTTAATACAAAATACATACAGTTACAGGCCAGCATACAATACCATTATCCTTAAGTTATATAAATTTGTCTCTCCATATCACTCTCTCTCTCTGTAAAATCATGCAGGAACTGGTCTGGCAGCAACTCCATCATCCTCTGGGACAGAACAGCAACTGACCTCCTGTGTGATCAGCAATGTGTTATCTAGTTTTTGGGGGAGGGGACTTTCTCATTCATGATGAGTCACTGGTTTGTGTATATGCTAAACAGGTTCAGCCTTGAAGACATCCAAAGGGGCTGGCCTGAGCTTCCTGTCCACTACCTGTTTGGAATGTCTATTGTTCTAATAAAAGTGATTTTACCTTTCATACATTTAATCATATCTATTTCTTGAAATGTCCTTCAACTTAATAACAAGCATCAAATGAATCTACACATTAAGCTGGTTGCTTAAATACCAAATATGACAGGTGTATCTGGCTTCGTTCAAATAATACACATACATGACATTACTTCATTATATAATTTTAAATCATCATGATGTCTGGCGCTTGGTATTATTATAATTATGTACTGCATGAAATAAGTGTCTAATCCATCTCTGTGGCATGTCCGTGTAAATGCGTGTGTTACCATATATTGCTGTGCTCGCTGCGCGTATTTGCAAGTATAGCGACTCCTAATGTGTGTAGTTTGTATGTTCTTTTTATGTAATTTTTTTTTTACTTCGACACTTTAAAAAAAACGAGACAGCCGGCATCCCGCACCTCCGGCAATCTCGGACGCTATTACATCTCACCTAGATTTTTATTTGGAAACCAATCCTAATTATGGGCCAGAGCAAGCTAGAGCAAGCCACAATCCCCATAGATGCATACTTATTGATTCTTGCTTGTGGGGAATTGTATGTCTGTCACAGTACATCACTATGATATTCCTCTATGCTGCTCAGCCTATGTTGTCCACTCTGGTACACGCCGCTGCCTGGCCTCCTCTCTACCAACTGGCACCAACAGAAAGAGCAGATGGAGCAATATATATAAATATATATATATATATATATATATATATATATATATATACACTGCTCAAAAAAATAAAGGGAACACTAAACACATCCTAGATCTGAATGAATGAAATATTCTTATTAAATACTTTGTTCTTTACATAGTTGAATGTGCTGACAACAAAATCACACATAAATTATCAATGGAAATCAAATTTATTAACCCATGGAGGTCTGGATTTGGAGTCACCGTCAAAATTAAAGTGGAAAAACACACTACAGGCTGATCCAACTTTGATGTAATGTCCTTAAAACAAGTAAAAATGAGGCTCAGTAGTGTGTGTGGCCTCCACGTGCCTGTATTACCTCCCAAAACCCACACAAGTGGCTCAGGTAGTGCAGCTCATCCAGGATGGCACATTAATGCGAGCTGTGGCAAGAAGGTTTGCTGTGTCTGTCAGCGTAGTGTCCAGAGCATGGAGGCGCTACCAGGAGACGTGGAGGAGGCCGTAGGAGGGCAACAACCCAGCAGCAGGACCGCTACCTCCGCCTTTGTGCAAGGAGGAACACTGCCAGAGCCCTGCAAAATGACCTCCAGCAAGCCACAAATGTGCATGTGTCTACTCAAACGATCAGAAACAGACTCCATGAGGGTGGTATGAGGGCCCGACGTCCACAGGTGGGGGTTGTGCTTACAGCCCAACACCGTGCAGGACGTTTGGCATTTGCCAGAGAACACCAAGATTGGCAAATTCGCCACTGGCGCCCTGTGCTCTTCACAGATGAAAGCAGGTTCTCACTGAGCACATGTGACAGACGTGACAGAGTCTGGAGACGCCAAGGAGAACGTTCTGCTGCCTGCAACATCCTCCAGCATGACAGGTTTGGCAGTGAGTCAGTAATGGTGTGGGGTGGAATTTCTTTGGGGGGCCGCACAGCCCTCCATGTGCTCGCCAGAGGTAGCCTGACTGCCATTAGGTACCGAGATGAGATCCTCAGACCCCTTGTGAGACCATATGCTGGTGCGGTTGGCCCTGGGTTCCTCCTAATGCAAGACAATGCTAGACCTCATGTGGCTGGAGTGTGTCAGCAGTTCCTGCAAGATGAAGGCATTGATGCTATGGACTGGCCCGCCCGTTCCCCAGACCTGAATCCAATTGAGCACATCTAGGACATCATGTCTCGCTCCATCCACCAATGCCACGTTGCACCACAGACTGTCCAGGAGTTGGCGGATGCTTTAGTCCAGGTCTGGGAGGAGATCCCTCAGGAGACCATCCGCACCTCATCAGGAGCATGCCCAGGCGTTGTAGGGAGGTCATACAGGCACGTGGAGGCCACACACTACTGAGCCTCTTTTTGACTTGTTTTAAGGATATTACATCAAAGTTGGATCAGCCTGTAGTGTGTTTTTCCACTTTAATTTTGAGGGTTTGATTTCGATTGATAATTTTTGTGTGATTTAGTTGTCAGCACATTCAACTATGTAAAGAACAAAGTATTTAATAGGAATATTTAATTCATTAAGATCTAGGATGTGTTATTTTAGTGTTCCCTTTATTTTTTTGAGCAGTGTATATATATATATATATATATATATATATATATATATATATATATATATATATATATATATATATATATATAGCAGTAGTGCTGGACTTCTGCCCCTATCTACTACCTATACCCCTACTCCAAGTCTTGTTGATTCAAAGGAGCAAGGTGTGTATTAGCAGGGAATGGTGGGGGACATTCTTCTTCTTTTTTTTATTTAAATGATAAAAATAGTGGCATTAATTTATTTTTTCCTTTGTTTATGGGGTTTTTCTGTTAGTCCAAAAAGGTTTTCTTTTCCCTGATAAATGCACACACTGACCCCAACCCTAAAAACCAGAGATAGGGTCAAGAAGAGTCCGTGCACTTCAAATGCCATCATTTCACATAAACCAAAATGATGCATTCATATTCCTACTAGCAATACATGAAGTACAGTACAGTATAAGCTGCTTCAAATACCATTATCCTACATAAGTAATACCATCTTCCTAGTAGAAAATCTAAACTATTTGTAACTATTGTGTTTTATGTTACTTTTTGCATACTGCTATGCATGTTACATATGTAATTAACTTATATTTTTAGATAATAGGTATATATATATATATATATATATATATACAGCATACAGAGTTATAAATACAGCTAATGTAAATGTATCTTACTTTTCCCTATTTAGAAGAGCGGTGTGTGCTGGGCTGGGGAGAGAGGCTGCTGTTGGTGTAATAATGCTATGTACATACTAGTACGATGTGCGCACCATGCGATATTGTATACAATTTCCCAACATATGATATTGGGCACACACATTATACAATGAAACAATACGATAATATGAAATTATATCTTATGGGGATGGAGTTGTTTTTAAGGGAGCACAAACAGAAGGAGGAGGAGGGGGATCCAGGTTGACGTCAACACCCTAAAATCGTATGGTTGTATGTTAACACTACAAAAAAGCTCTCAATATTGCACCATCAAGACTGCATGCAGGTCAGATGTTGGATGTCAAATGCGACCCGCTGGGCCACACATCGGGGGTCATTCCGAGTTGATGGCAAGTAGCAACTTTTTGCTGCTCATGCGATCAACCTGACACCGCCTATGGGGGAGTGTATTTTAGCATAGCAGGGCTGCGATCTCTTGTGCAGCCCTGCTATGCTAAAAAAAAGTTTCAAGTAAAACAAAACCAGGGCTGCAGTTACTCACCCAGTGCGACGGATCCAGCGATGAAGGTCCCGGTCCTTACGTCAGACATCCGCCCACCAAACGGCTGGATCCGCCTGCGTTGGACTCACCTCGCCTGGAAAACGGTGAGTATCCGCCCCGGAATGCCTCCGGCCTGTCCATCTTCTGGCGATTGCCGCTGTGATCACATTTCTCGCTGGCGGCATCGTTGTGCGCAATGCGTCCGCGCATGTGCATTTCTGACCCGTTGGCACTGCAGCAAAGAACCGCTATGTGCGAACAGGTCGGAATGACCCCCATCATATGATAAATCGTGTGTACACACTATGCGGTATCGTATGCAATCATACAATGTCAGCAATATTGTATGCAATAGCTCATAGTGTGTATGCAGCAGATGTGTGGGGGATGTGGGAGGGGTGATCACAGTATAATAAAACTGGGTACACACTTTTATAATCATAACTGAGCAATGCTCTTGTACTGATAATTGAAAGTCCAGATGAACCAATCAAACTTGTGAACTGTGATCCTCATCTCTCAAAACCATCTGCTGTAAAGATTTTACACACTGTACACACTCTACAGATATCTGGCTATGCTGCTATAGGAGCATCGGCAGAGTTATTGGACAGAATGGTTGGTAGTGCGCACACACTTCCAGGTTTGCCCATTGCAATGCAGAAATATTAGGATGGACATAAAACCAAATCAGACGATGTAACCTATTTTGTTGAGATTAAACATCATGGGTGAGTACATACTCTTATATTACCTCCACACTTCCTCTCCAAAGAGGAGATGCAGGTGTCAGCTGTTGGGGGCAGAGTGGACTATGTAAAATGCTGTGAATTGTGCATCTGAGAAGAGTGTGCGCAATCAAAATGATGTGCTGATCATGGAATTCCATCATATAGGTCCCGCTTCTTCCCCACAGGCCGCGTTTGCCAGCATTATTCCCCCCATCCTGGTGCTTCACTAGGAAGTGGGTGGGATGCGGGAGATCCACCATGTCTTCAGGGAGCCCGGGGGACTCTCATGGAAAAGTGGAAGTTTCTTGCAGGTTCCAGGCGAGTAGGTAAGTATGCTTCAACAACTGGTTGTGAATCGTAACTCCTGCAAGACGATTGTATATGTGTGTAACCATCTATATCACCCAAGTTAAACAATAAAATAGTTTAGTTAACAGTATAATTTCTCTGACGTCCTAGTGGATGCTGGGAACTCCGTAAGGACCATGGGGAATAGCGGCTCTGCAGGAGACTGGGCACAACTAAAGAAAGCTTTAGGACTACCTGGTGTGCACTGGCTCCTCCCTCTATGACCCTCCTCCCGACCTCAGTTAGAATTTTGTGCCCGGCCGAGCTGGATGCACACTAGGGGCTCTCCTGAGCTCTTATAAAAGAAAGTTATATTTAGGTTTTTTATTTTCAGTGAGATCTGCTGGCAACAGACTCTCTGCTATGAGGGACTTAGGGGAGAGAAGCGGACCTACCTGCTTGCAGCTAGCTTGGGCTTCTTAGGCTACTGGACACCATTAGCTCCAGAGGGATCGAACACAGGCCCAGCCTCGGTCGTCCGGTCCCGGAGCCGCGCCGCCGTCCCTCTTGCAAAGCCAGAAGCAAGAAGATGTTCCTGAAAATCGGCGGCAGAAGACTTCGGTCTTTATTAAGGTAGCGCACAGCACTGCAGCTGTGCGCCATTGCTCCCCATGCACACCACACACTCCGGTCACTGATGGGTGCAGGGCGCTGGAGGGGGGGGGGGGGGCGCCCTGGGGCTGCAAAAAGAGTACCTTACTGGCAAAATAACACATAATATAGTCATTAAGACTATATATGTGTAAAATCCCCTGCCATATATTCCATAAAAAAGCGGGAGAAGCCCGCCGAGAAAGGGGCGGGGCTATCTCCCTCAGCACACTGGCGCCATTTCCTCTCACAGCTCCGCTGGAAGGACGCTTCCAAGGCTCTCCCCTGCAGTTTCCAGACTTCATAGGGTAAAAAAGAGAGGGGGGGCACTAAATTTAGGCGCAGTATCTGTATATTAATAGCAGCTATAAAGGAAAAATCACTGTATGTATAGTGTGAATCCCTACATTATATATAGCGCTCTGGTGTGTGCTGGCATACTCTCTCTCTGTCTCCCCAAAGGACTTTGTGGGGTTCTGTCCTCAGTCAGAGCATTCCCTGTGTGTGTGCGTGTGTCGGTACGGCTGTGTCGACATGTTTGATGAGGAGGCTTATGTGGAGGCGGAGCAGGTGCCGATAAATGTGATGTCACCCCCTGCGGGGTCGACACCTGAGTGGATGGTTATGTGGAAGGAATTACGCGACAGTGTCAACTCCTTACATAAAAGGTTTGACGACATAGCAGATGTGGGACAGCCGGCTTCTCAGCCTGTGCCTGCCCAGACGTCTCAAAAGCCATCAGGGGCTCTAAAACGCCCGCTACCTCAGATGTCGACACGGATACTGACTCCAGTGTCGACGATGATGAGACTAGTGTACATTCCAATAGAGCCACCCGTTACATGATTACGGCAATGAAAAATGTGTTGCATATTTCTGATATTACCCCAGGTACCACAAAAAAGGGTATTATGTTTGGGGAGAAAAAACTACCAGTGGTTTTTCCCCCATCTGATGAATTAAATGAAGTGTGTGAAGAAGCGTGGGCTTCCCCCGATAAGAAACTGGTAATTTCTAAAAAGTTACTAATGGCGTACCCTTTCCCGCCAGAGGACAGGTCACGTTGGGAGACATCCCCTAGGGTGGATAAAGCGCTCACACGTCTGTCAAAAAAGGTGGCACTACCGTGTCTGGACACGGCCGCCCTAAAGGAGCCTGCAGATAGAAAGCAGGAGGCTATCCTGAAGTCTGTATATACACACTCAGGTATTATACTGAGACCGGCTATTGCTTCAGCATGGATGTGCAGTGCTGCAGCTGCGTGGTCAGATTCCCTGTCGGAAAACATTGATACCCTAGACAGGGACACTATATTGCTAACCATAGAGCATATTAAAGACGCTGTCTTGTACATGAGAGATGCACAGAGGGATATTTGCCGGCTGGCATCTAAAATAAACGCAATGTCCATTTCTGCCAGGAGAGGATTGTAGACTCGGCAGTGGACAGGAGATGCAGATTCTAAAAGGCACATGGAGGTATTGCCTTACAAGGGTGAGGAGTTGTTTGGGGATGGTCTCTCGGACCTCGTTTCCACAGCAACAGCTGGGAAGTCAGCATTTTTACCCCATGTTCCCTCACAGCCAAAGAAAGCACCGTATTATCA
The DNA here is from genome assembly GCF_028390025.1 of Pseudophryne corroboree. Taxonomy (NCBI): domain Eukaryota; kingdom Metazoa; phylum Chordata; class Amphibia; order Anura; family Myobatrachidae; genus Pseudophryne; species Pseudophryne corroboree. The sequence continues at coordinate 1,074,714,790 of NC_086444.1, forward strand.
GGTACAGTCCTTTCGGCCCCAGAAAGGCAAGCGGGTTAGAGGCGCGTCCTTTCTGCCCAGAGGCAGAGGGAAAAAGCTACAACATACAGCCAATTCCCAGGAACAAAAGTCCTCCCCCGCTTCCTCTAAGTCCACCGCATGACGCTGGGGCTCCACAGGCGGAGCCAGGTACAGTGGGGGCCCGTCTCAAGAACTTCAGCGACCAGTGGGCTCGCTCACAGGTGGATCCCTGGATTCTACAAGTAGTATCTCAGGGGTACAAGCTGGAATTCGAGACGTCTCCCCCTCGCCGTTTCCTCAAATCTGCCTTGCCGACAGCTCCCCCGGACAGGGAGGCAGTGCTGGAGGCGATTCACAAGCTGTATTCTCAGCACGTGATAATCAAGGTACCCCTCCTTCAACAAGGACGGGGTTACTATTCCACAATGTTTGTGGTACCGAAACCGGACGGTTCGGTGAGACCCATTTTACATTTAAAATCCTTGAACACTTATATAATAAGGTTCAAGATGGAATCGCTCAGGGCGGTGATTGCAAGCCTGGACGAGGGGGATTACATGGTATCACTGGATATCAAGGATGCTTACCTGCATGTCCCCATTTACCCTCCTCACCAGGAGTACCTCAGATTTGTGGTACAGGACTGTCATTACCAATTCCAGATGTTGCCGTTTGGTCTGTCTACGGCACCGCGGGTATTTACCAAGGTAATGGCCGAAATGATGATACTCCTTCGGAGAAAGGGAGTTTTAATTATCCCGTACTTGGACGATCTCCTTATAAAGGCGAGGTCCAGGGAACAGTTGTTGATCGGAGTAGCACTAGCTCGGGAAGTGCTACAACAGCACGGCTGGATCCTGAATATTCCAAAGTCGCAGCTGGTTCCTACAACGCGTCTACTGTTCCTGGGGATGGTTCTGGACACAGAACAGAAAAAAGTGTTTCTCCCGGAGGAGAAGGCCAAGGAGTTGTCATCTCTAGTCAGAGACCTCCTAAAACCAAAACAGGTGTCGGTGCACCACTGCACGCTAGTCCTGGGAAAGATGGTGGCTTCTTACGAAGCAATTCTATTCGGAAGGTTCCATGCAAGGATCTTTCAGTGGGATCTGTTGGACAAGTGGTCCGGATCGCATCTTCAGATGCATCGGCTGATAACCCTGTCTCCAAGGACCAGGGTGTCGCTGTTGTGGTGGCTGCAGAGTGCTCATCTTCTAGAGGGCCACATATTCGGCATACAGGACTGGATCCTGGTGACCACGGATGCCAGCCTTTGAGGTTGGGGGGCAGTCACACAGGGAAGAAACTTCCAAGGACTATGGACAAGTCAGGAAACTTCCCTACACATAAATATTCTGGAACTAAGGGCCATTTACAATGCCCTAAGTCAGGCAAGACCCCTGCTTCAACACCAGCCGGTGCTGATCCAGTCAGACAACATCACGGCGGTCGCCCATGTAAACCGTCAGGGCGGCACAAGAAGCAGGATGGCGATGGCAGAAGCCACAAGGATTCTCCGATGGGCGGAAAATCATGTGTTAGCACTATCAGCAGTGTTCATTCCCGGAGTGGACAACTGGGAAGCAGACTTTCTCAGCAGACACGACCTCCACCCGGGAGAGTGGGGACTTCATCCAGAAGTCTTCCAAATGGTTGTACACCGGTGGGAAAGGCCACAGGTGGAGATGATGGCGTCCCACCTCAACAAAAAGCTAAAAAGATATTGCGCCAGGTCAAGGGACCCTCAGGCGATAGCTGTGGACGCTCTGGTAACACAGTGGGTGTACCAGTCGGTGTATGTGTTCCCTCCTCTGCCTCTCATACCCAAGGTACTGAGAATAATAAAAAGGAGAGGAGTAAGAACTATACTCATTGTTCCGGATTGGCCAAGAAGAGCTTGGTACCCAGAACTTCAAGAAATGATCTCAGAGGACCCATGGCTTCTGCCGCTCAGACAGGACCTGCTGCAGCAGGGGCCCTGTCTGTTCCAAGACTTACCGCGGCTGCGTTTAAAGGCATGGCGGTTGAACGCCGGATCCTGAAGGAAAAGGGCATTCCGGAGGAAGTTATCCCTACGCTAATTAAAGCTAGGAAAGAAGTGACCGCAAACCATTATCACCGCATATGGCGGAAATATGTTGCGTGGTGTGAGGCCAGGAAGGCCCCAACGGAAGAATTTCAGCTAGGTCGATTTCTGCACTTCCTACAGTCAGGGGTGACTATGGGCCTAAAATTGGGTTCCATTAAGGTCCAGATTTCGGCTCTATCGATTTTCTTCCAAAAAGAACTGGCTTCACTACCTGAAGTTCAGACATTTGTTAAGGGAGTGCTGCATATTCAGCCCCCTTTTGTGCCCCCAGTGGCACCTTGGGATCTCAACATGGTGTTGGATTTCCTAAAGTCGCATTGGTTTGAACCACTTAAAACCGTGGAACTTAAATATCTCACGTGGAAAGTGGTCATGCTGTTGGCCTTGGCTTCGGCCAGGCGTGTGTCAGAATTGGCGGCTTTGTCTTGTAAAAGCCCTTATCTGATTTTCCATATGGATAGGGCGGAATTGAGGACTCGTCCCTAATTTCTCCCAAAGGTTGTTTCAGCGTTTCATTTGAACCAGCCTATTGTGGTGCCTGCGGCTACTCGTGACTTGGAGGACTCCAAGTTACTGGACGTAGTCCGGGCCCTAAAAATCTGTTTCCAGGACGGCTGGAGTCAGAAAGACTGACTCGCTATTTATCCTGCATGCGCCCAACAAGTTGGGTGCGCCTGCTTCAAAGCAGACTATTGCTCGCTGGATCTGTAGCACGATTCAACTTGCACATTCTGCGGCTGGACTGCCGCATCCAAAATCTGTAAAAGCCCATTCCACGAGGAAGGTGGGCTCTTCTTGGGCGGCTGCCCGAGGGGTCTCGGCTTTACAACTTTGCCGAGCAGCTACTTGGTCGGGGTCAAACACATTTGCTAAATTCTACAAGTTTGATACCCTGGCTGAGGAGGACCTAGAGTTCGCTCATTCGGTGCTGCAGAGTCATCCGCACTCTCCCGCCCGTTTGGGAGCTTTGGTATAATCCCCATGGTCCTTACGGAGTTCCCAGCATCCACTAGGACGTCAGAGAAAATAAGATTTTACTCACCGGTAAATCTATTTCTCTGACGTCCTAGTGGATGCTGGGAACTCCGTAAGGACCATGGGGAATAGCGGCTCTGCAGGAGACTGGGCACAAAAGTAAAGCTTTAGGACTACCTGGTGTGCACTGGCTCCTCCCCCTATGACCCTCCTCCAAGCCTCAGTTAGATTTTTGTGCCCGGCCAAGAAGGGTGCACACTAGGGGCTCTCCTGAGCTTCTTAGTGAAAGTTTAGTTTTAGGTTTTTTATTTTCAGTGAGACCTGCTGGCAACAGGCTCACTGCATCGAGGGACTAAGGGGAGAAGAAGCGAACTCACCTGCGTGCAGAGTGGATTGGGCTTCTTAGGCTACTGGACACCATTAGCTCCAGAGGGACCGAACACAGGCCCAGCCTCGGAGCTCGGTCCCAGAGCCGCGCCGCCGGCCCCCTTACAGAGCCAGAAGCAAGAAGAGGTCCGGAAAATCGGCGGCAGAAGACATCCTGTCTTCACCAAGGTAGCGCACAGCACTGCAGCTGTGCGCCATTGCTCCTCAGCACAATTCACACTTCGGTCACTGAGGGTGCAGGGAGCTAGGGGGGGGCGCCCTGAGCAGCAATAAAAACACCTTGGCTGGCGAAAATACATCACATATAGCCCCCAGGGCTATATGGATGAATTTTAACCCCTGCCAGATTCCACAGAAAAACGGGAGAAAAGGCAGCCGAGAAGGGGGCGGAGCCTATCTCCTCAGCACACTGGCGCCATTTTCTCTCACAGCTCCGTTGGAGGGAAGCTCCCTGGCTCTCCCCTGCAGTTACTACACTACAGAAAGGGGTTAAAAAAGAGAGGGGGGCACTAATTAGGCGCAGTATAACAATACAGCAGCTATAAGGGGAAAAACACTTATATAAGGTTATCCCTGTATATATATATAGCGCTCTGGTGTGTGCTGGCATACTCTCCCTCTGTCTCCCCAAAGGGCTAGTGGGGTCCTGTCCTCTATCAGAGCATTCCCTGTGTGTGTGCTGTGTGTCGGTACGTTGTGTCGACATGTATGAGGAGGAAAATGAGGTGGAGGCGGAGCATTTGCCTGTAACAGAGATGTCACCCCCTAGGGAGTCGACATCTGAGTGGATGAGCTGATGGAAGGAATTATGTGAGTCACCTCTTTACAAAAGATTGATGACATGAGACAGCCGGCGACTCAGCCTGTGCCTGTCCAGGTGTCTCAAAAGCCATCAGGGGCTCTAAAACGCCCGTTACCGCAGATGGCAGATACAGACGCCGACACGGATACTGACTCCAGTGTCGACGATTAAGAGACGAATGTGACTTCCAGTAGGGCCACACGTTACATGATTGAGGCTATGGAAAATGTTTTTACACATTTCTGATAATACCAGTACCACTAAAAAGGGTATTATTTTGGGTGAGAAAAAACTACCTGTAGTTTTTCCTGCATCTGAGGAATTAAATGAAGTGTGTGATGATGCGTGGGTTTCCCCCGATAAAAACTGTTAATTCCTAAAAAGTTATTAGCATCATACCCCTTCCCGCCAGAGGATAGGGCATGTTGGGAAACACCCCCTAGGGTGAATAAAGCGCTCACACGCTTGTCTAAACAGGTGGCACTACCGTCCCCGGATACGGCCGCCCTTAAGGAACCTGCTGACAGAAAGCAGTAAAATATCCTAAAATGTATATACACTCACACGGGTGTGATACTGCGACCAGCAATCGCCTCAGCCTGGATGTGCAGTGCTGGGGTGGCTTGGTCGGATTCCCTGACTGACAATATTGATACCCTAGATAGGGACAGTATATTACTGACTATAGAGCATTTCAAAGATGCATTTCTATATATGCGTGATGCACAGAGGGATATTTGCCGACTGGCATCAAGAGTAAGTGCGCTGTCCATTTCTGCCAGAAGAGGGTTATGGACAACACAGTGGTCAGGTGATGCTGATTCCAAAAGGCATATGGAAGTATCGCCTTATAAAAGGGAGGAGTTATTTGGGGTAGGTCTAACAGACCTGGTGGCCACGGCAACGGCTGGAAAATCCACATTTTTACCCCAGGTAGCCTCTCAACATAAGAAGACGCCGTATTATCAGGCGCAGTCCTTTGGGCCCAATAAGGGCAAGCGGGCAAAAGGCTCCTCATTTCTGCCCCGTGGCAGAGGGAGAGGAAAAAGGCTGCAAACAGCCAGTTCCCAGGAACAGAAGCCCTCTCCCGTTTTCTGCCAAGTCCTCAGCATGACGCTGGGGCTTTACAAGCGGACTCAGGCACGGTGGGGGCCCGTCTCAAAAATTTCAGCGTGCAGTGGGCTCACTCACAGGGGACCCCTGGATCCTTCAGGTGGTATCTCAGGGGTACAAATTGGAATTCGAGACGTCTCCCCTTCGCCGTTTTCCTAAAGTCTGCTTTACCGACGGTATGGGAAGCCATTCACAAGCTGTATTCCCAGCAGGTGATAATCAAGGTACCCCTCCTACAACAGGGAAAGGGGTATTATTCCACGCTGTTTGTGGTACCGAAGCCGGACGGCTCGGTGAGACCTAATTTAAATCTGAAATCCTTGAACACTTACATACAAAGGTTCAAGTTCAAGATGGAGTCACTCAGAGCGGTGATGGCAAACCTGGAAGAAGGGGATTATATGGTGTCTCTGGACATCAAGGATGCTTATCTCCATGTCCCAATTTACCCTTCTCACCAAGGGTACCTCAGGTTTGTGGTACAGAACTGTCACTATCAGTTTCAGACGCTGCCGTTTGGTTTGTCCACGGCACCCCGGGTCTTTACCAAAGTAATGGCCGAAATGATGATACTCCTTCGAAGGAAGGGAGTTTTAATTATCCCTTACTTGGACGATCTCCGGATAAGGGCAAGATCCAGGGAACGGTTGGTAGTCGGGGTAGCACTATCTCAAGTAGTGTTGCGGCAGCACGGTTGGATTCTTAATATTCCAAAATCGCAGCTGATCCCGACGACACGTCTTCTATTCCTAAGGATGATCCTGGACACAGTCCAGAAAAAGGTGTTTCTCCAGGAGGAGAAAGCCAGGGAGTTATCCGAACTAGTCAGAAACTTCCTAAAACCAGGCCAAGTGTCAGTGCAGCAGTGCACAAGGGTCCTGGGAAAAATGGTGGCTTCCTACGAAGCAATTCCATTTGGCAGATTCCACGCAAGAACTTTCCAGTGGGACCTGCTGGAAAAGTGGTCCGGATCGCATCTTCAGATGCATCAGCGGATAACCCTGTCACCAAAGACAAGGGTGTCTCTCCTGTGGTGGTTGCAGAGTGCTCATCTTCTAGAGGGCGCAGATTCGGCATTCAGGACTGGGTCCTGGTGACCACGGATGCCGGCCTGCGAGGCTGGGGAGCAGTCACACAGGGAAGAAATTTCCAGGGCTTGTGGTCAAGCCTGGAGACATCACTTCACATAAATATCTTGGAGCTAAGGGCCATTTACAATGCCCTAAGCCAAGCAAGACCTCTACTTCAAGGTCAGCCGGTGCTGATCCAGTCGGACAACATCACGGCAGTCGCCCACGTAGAGAAGCTGCAAGGATTTTTCGCTGGGCGGAAAATCATGTGATAGCATTGTCAGCAGTGTTCATTCCGGGAGTGGACAACTGGGAAACAGACTTCCTCAGCAGAAGTCTTCCACATGATTGTAAACCGTTGGGAAAAACCAAAGGTGGACATGATGGCGTCCCGCCTAAACAAAAAATTGGACAGGTATTACGCCAGGTCAAGGGACCCTCAGGCAATAGCTGTGGACGCTCTGGTAACACCGTGGGTGTACCAGTCAGTGTATGGGTTCCCTCCTCTTCCTCTCTTACCAAAAGTATTGAGAATTATAAGACGGAGGGGAGTAAGAACTATACTCGTGGCTCCGGATTGGCCAAGAAGGACTTGGTACCCGGAACTTCAAGAGATGCTCACGGAGGACCCGTGGCCTCTACCTCTAAGAAGGGACCTACTCCATCAAGGACCCTATCTATTCCAAGACTTACCGCGGCTGCGTTTGACGGCAGGGCGGTTGAACGCCGGATCCTGAAGGAAAAAGGCATTCCGGATGAAGTCATCCCTACCCTGATCAAAGCCAGGAAGGATGTAACCGCAAAGCATTATCACCGCATTAGGTGAAAATATGTTGCGTGGTGCGAGGCCAGTAAGGCCCCGATGGAGGAATTTCAACTAGGTCGATTCCTGCATTTCCTGCAAACAGGAGTGTCTATGGGCCTAAAATTGGGGTCCATTAAGGTTCAAATTTCGGCCCTGTCAATTTTCTTCCAGAAAGAACTAGCTTCAGTTCCTGAAGTTCAGATGTTTGTAAAAGGGGTACTGCATATACAGTCTCCTTTTGTGCCTCCAGTGGCACCTTGGGATTTCGATGTAGTTTTGGGGTTCCTAAAGTCACAATGGTTTGAACCACTTGAATCTGTGGAGTTAAAATATCTCACATGGAAAGTGGTCATGCTGTTGGCCCTGGCCTAGGCCGGGCGCGTGTCAGAATTGGCGGCTTTATCCTGTAAAAGCCCTGATCTGATCTTCCATTCAGACAGGGCGGAATTGAGGACTCGTCCTCATTTTCTCCCTAAGGTGGTTTCAGCGTTTCATCTGGACCAACCTACTGTGGTACCTGCGGCTACTAGTGACTTGGAGGACTCCAAGTTGTTGGACATAGTCAGGGCCCTGAAAATATATGTTTCCAGGACGGCTGGAGTCAGAAAATCTGACTCGCTGTTTATCCTGTATGCACCCAACAAGCTGGGTGCTCCTGCTTCTAAGCAGACTATTGCTCGTTGGATTTGTAATACAATTCAGCTTGCACATTCTGTGGCAGGCCTGCCACAGCCAAAATCTGTAAAAGCCCATTCCACAAGGAAGGTGGGCTCATCTTGGGCGGCTGCCCGAGGGGTCTCGGCGTTACAACTTTGCCGAGCAGCTATTTGGTCAGGGGCAAACACGTTTGCTAAATTCTACAAATTTGATACCCTGGCTGAGGAGGACCTGGAGTTCTCTCATTCGGTGCTGCAGAGTCATCCGCACTCTCCCGCCCGTTTGGGAGCTTTGGTATAATCCCCATGGTCCTTACGGAGTTCCCAGCATCCACTAGGACGTCAGAGAAAATAAGAATTTACTTACCGATAATTCTATTTCTCGTAGTCCGTAGTGGATGCTGGGCGCCCATCCCAAGTGCGGTGATAAAGCTAAATAATAAGAATTTACTTACCGATAATTCTATTTCTCGTAGTCCGTAGTGGATGCTGGGGACTCCGTCAGGACCATGGGGAATAGCGGCTCCGCAGGAGACAGGGCACAAAAATAAAGCTTTAGGATTAGGTGGTGTGTACTGGCTCCTCCCCCCCATGACCCTCCTCCAAGCCTCAGTTAGGATACTGTGCCCGGACGAGCGTACACAATAAGGAAGGATATTGAATCCCGGGTAAGACTCATACCAGCCACACCAATCACACCGTATAACTTGTGATCTGAACCCAGTTAACAGTATGACAAACGTAGGAGCCTCTGAACAGACGGCTCACAACAATAACAACCCGAATTTGTTTTTAACAATAACTATGTACAAGTATTGCAGACAATCCGCACTTGGGATGGGCGCCCAGCATCCACTACGGACTACGAGAAATAGAATTATCGGTAAGTAAATTCTTATTTTCTCTAACGTCCTAAGTGGATGCTGGGGACTCCGTCAGGACCATGGGGATTATACCAAAGCTCCCAAACGGGCGGGAGAGTGCGGATGACTCTGCAGCACCGAATGAGAGAACTCAAGGTCCTCCTCAGCCAGGGTATCAAATTTGTAGAATTTTGCAAACGTGTTTGCCCCTGACCAAGTAGCAGCTCGGCAGAGTTGTAATGCCGAGACCCCCCGGGCAGCCGCCCAGGATGAGCCCACTTTCCTTGTGGAATGGGCTTTGACAGATTTAGGTTGTGGCAAGCCTGCCACAGAATGTGCAAGTTGAATTTTGCTACAAATCCAACGAGCAATCGTCTGCTTAGAAGCAGGAGCACCCATCTTGTTGGGTGCATACAATATAAACAGTGAGTCAGACTTTCTGACTCCCGCCGTTCTTGAAATATATATTTTTCAATGCCCGGACCACGTCCAACAACTTGGAATCCTCCAAATCGTTAGTAGCCGCAGGCACCACAATAGGCTGGTTCAGGTGAAACGCTGACACCACCTTAGGCAGAAAATGAGGACGCGTCCGCAGTTCTGCCCTGTCCGTATGGAAAATCAGATATGGGCTCTTATATGATAAAGCCGCCAATTCTGATACTCTCCTGGCTGAAGCCAGGGCCAGTAGCATGGTTACTTTCCATGTAAGATACTTCAACTCCACCGATTTGAGCGGCTCAAACCAATGGGATTTGAGAAAATCCAAGACTACATTAAGATCCCACGGTGCCACTGGGGGCACAACCGGGGGCTGTATATGTAGTACTCCTTTTACAAAAGTCTGGACTTCAGGAACTGAAGCCAATTCTTTCTGGAAGAAAATCGACAGGGCCGAAATTTGAACCTTAATGGACCCCAATTTGAGGCCCATAGACAATCCTGTTTGCAGGAAATGTAGGAATCGACCCAGTTGAAATTCCTCCGTGGGGGCCTTCCTGGCCTCACACCACGCAACATATTTTCTCCAAATGCGGTGATAATGTTGTGCAGTCACCTCCTTCCTGGCTTTTACCAGTGTAGGAATGACCTCTTCCGGAATGCCTTTTTCCCTTAGAATTCGGCGTTCAACCGCCATGCCGTCAAACGCAGCCGCGGTAAGTCTTGGAATAGACACGGTCCCTGCTGAAGCAGGTCCCGTCTTAGAGGTAGAGGCCACGGATCCTCCGTGAGCATCTCTTGAAGTTCCGGGTACCAAGTTCTTCTTGGCCAATCCGGAGCCACTAGTATCGTTCTTACTCCCTTTTGCCGTATAATTCTCAGTACTTTTGGTATGAGAGGCAGAGGAGGGAACACATACACTGACTGGAACACCCACGGTGTTACCAGAGCGTCCACAGCTATTGCCTGAGGGTCTCTTGACCTTGCGCAATACCTGTCCAGTTTTTTGTTGAGGCGGGACGCCATCATATCCACCATTGGTTTTTCCCAACGGTTCACAATCATGTGGAAGACTTCTGGATGAAGTCCCCACTCTCCCGGGTGTAGATCGTGTCTGCTGAGGAAGTCTGCTTCCCAGTTGTCCACTCCCGGAATGAATACTGCTGACAGTGCTATCACATGATCTTCCGCCCAGCGAAGAATCCTTGCCGCTTCTGCCATTGCTGTCCTGCTTCTTGTGCCGCCCTGTCTGTTTACGTGGGCGACTGCCGTGATGTTGTCCGACTGGATCAACACCGGCTGACCCTGAAGCAGGGGTTTTGCCAGACTTAGAGCATTGTAAATCGCTCTTAGCTCCAGTATATTTATGTGAAGAGACATCTCCAGGCTTGACCATACTCCCTGGAAGTTTCTTCCCTGTGTGACCGCTCCCCAGCCTCTCAGACTGGCATCCGTGGTCACCAGGACCCAGTCCTGTATGCCGAATCTGCGGCCCTCTAACAGATGAGCACTCTGCAACCACCACAGAAGAGACACCCTTGTCCGTGGCGATAAGGTTATCCGCTGATGCATCTGCAGATGCGATCCGGACCATTTGTCCAGCAGATCCCACTGAAAAGTTCGTGCGTGGAATCTGCCGAATGGAATCGCTTCGTAAGAAGCCACCATCTTTCCCAGGACTCTTGTGCATTGATGCACAGACACTGTCCCTGGTTTTAGGAGGTTCCTGACAAGTTCGGATAACTCCCTGGCTTTCTCCTCCGGAAGAAACACCTTTTTCTGAACCGTGCCCAGAATCATTCCCAGGAACAGCAGACGTGTCGTCGGGGTCAACTGAGATTTTGGAAAATTCAGAATCCACCCGTGTTGTTGCAGCACTAGTTGGGTTAGTGCTACTCCGTCTTCCAGCTGTTCTCTGGACCTTGCCCTTATCAGGAGATCGTCCAAGTAAGGGATAATTAATACGCCTCTTCTTCGCAGAAGAATCATCATTTCGGCCATTACCTTGGTAAAGACCCGAGGTGCCGTGGACAATCCAAACGGCAGCGTCTGAAACTGATAATGACAGTTTTGCACCACGAACCTGAGGTACCCTTGATGTGAAGGGCAAATTGGGACATGCAGGTAAGCATCCTTTATGTCCAGGGACACCATAAAGTCCCCTTCTTCCAGATTCGCTATCACTGCTCTGAGTGACTCCATCTTGAACTTGAATTTTTGTATGTACAGGTTCAAAGATTTCAGATTTAGAATAGGTCTTACCGAGCCGTCCGGCTTCGGTACCACAAATAGCGTGGAGTAATACCCCTTTCCCTGTTGTAGGAGGGGTACCTTGACTATCACCTGCTGAGAAAACAGCTTGTGAATGGCTTCCAATACCGTCGCCCTGTCTGAGGGAGACGTTGGCAAAGCAGTCTTTAGGAACCGGCGAGGGGGAGACTTCTCGAATTCCAACCTGTAACCCTGAGATACTACCTGCAGAATCCAGGGGTCCACCTGTGAGCAAGCCCACTGTGCGCTGAAATTCTTGAGTCGACCCCCCACCGCTCCTGAGTCTGCTTGTAAGGCCCCAGCGTCATGCTGAGGGCTTTGCAGAACCCTGGGAGGGCTTCTGTTCCTGGGCAGGGGCTGCTTGCTGCCCTCTCTTACCCCTTCCTCTGCCCCGAGGCAGATATGACTGTCCTTTTGTCCGCTTGTTCTTATAGGACCGAAAGGACTGCGGCTGAAAAGACAGTGTCTTTTTCTGTTGGGAGGGGGTCTGAGGTAAAAAGGTGGATTTTCCGGCAGTTGCCGTGGCCACCAGATCCGATAGACCGACGCCAAATAATTCCTCCCCTTTATACGGCAATACTTCCATATGTCGTTTGGAATCCGCATCACCTGACCACTATCGCGTCCATAAACTCCTTCTGGCAGATATGGACATCGCATTTACTCTCGATGCCAGAGTGCAAATATCTCTCTGCGCATCTCGCATATAAAGGAAAGCATCCTTTAATTGCTCTATAGTCAATAAAATACTGTCCCTATCCAGGGTATCAATATTTTCAGTCAGGGAATCCAACCAGACGACCCCAGCACTGCACATCCAGGCTGAGGCGATGGCTGGTCGCAGTATAATACCAGTATGTGTGTATATACTTTTTAGGGTAGTTTCCAGTCTCCTATCCGCTGGATCCCTGAGGGCGGCCGTATCAGGAGACGGTAACGCCACTTGTTTTGATAAGCGTGTGAGCGCCTTATCCACCCTAGGGGGTGCTTCCCAGCGCGCCCTAACCTCTGGCGGGAAAGGGTATAATGCTAATAACTTTTTTGAAATTAGCATTTTTCTATCTGGGTTAACCCACGCTTCATCACATACATCATTTAATTCCTCTGATTCAGGAAAAACTACAGGTAGTTTTTTCACCCCCCACATAATACCCCTTTTTGTGGTACTTGCAGTATCAGAGATATGCAAAGCCTCCTTCATTGCCGTGATCATATAACGTGTGGCCCTACTTGAAAATACGTTTGTTTCATCACCGTCGACACTAGATTCAGTGTCTGGGTCTGGGTCTGTGTCGACCGACTGAGGTAAAGGGCGCTTTACAGCCCCTGACGGTGTCTGAGACGCCTGGACAGGTACTAACTGGTTTGCCGGCCGTCTCATGTCGTCAACTGATTTTTGTAATGTGCTGACATTATCACGTAATTCCATAAACAAAGCCATCCATTCCGGTGTCGACTCCCTGGGGGGTGACATCACCATTATCGGCAATTGCTCTGCCTCCACACCAACATCGTCCTCATACATGTCGACACACACGTACCGACACACAGCAGACACACAGGGAATGCTCTTATCGAAGACAGGACCCCACTAGCCCTTTGGGGAGACAGAGGGAGAGTTTGCCAGCACACACCCAAGCGCTATAATATATATGGGAACAACCTTATATAAGTGTTGTTCCTTATAGCAGCTTAAATATATCCAATATATCGCCAAAAAATGCCCCGCCTCTCTGTTTTACCCTGTTTCTGTAGTGCAGTGCAGGGGAGAGTCCTGGGAGCCTTCCTCACAGCGGAGGTGAGCAGGAAAATGGCGCTGTGTGCTGAGGAGAATAAGCCCCGCCCCCTATTTCGGCGGGCTTTCCTCCCGTAGTTTCAGATAACTGGCATGGGTTAAATACATACATATAGCCTCAATGGCTATATGTGATGTATTCTTTTGCCATAAGGTATTAAAATATTGCTGCCCAGGGCGCCCCCAGCAGCGCCCTGCACCCTCCGTGACCGCTTGGTGTGAAGTGTGTGACAACAATGGCGCACAGCTGCAGTGCTGTGCGCTACCTTCATGAAGACTGAAGAGCCTTCTGCCGCCTGTTTCCGGACCTTCAATCTTCAGCATCTGTAAGGGGGGTCGGCGGCGCGGCTCCGGGACGAACCCCAGGGTGAGACCTGTGTTCCGACTCCCTCTGGAGCTAATGGTGTCCAGTAGCCTAAGAAGCCAATCCATCCTGCACGCAGGTGAGTTGAAATTCTCTCGCCTAAGTCCCTCGATGCAGTGAGCCTGTTGCCAGCAGGACTCACTGAAAATAAAAAACCTAAAAAACTTTTTCTAAGCAGCTCTTTAGGAGAGCCACCTAGATTGCACCCTGCTCGGACGGGCACAAAAACCTAACTGAGGCTTGGAGGAGGGTCATAGGGGGAGGAGCCAGTACACACCACCTAATCCTAAAGCTTTATTTTTGTGCCCTGTCTCCTGCGGAGCCGCTATTCCCCATGGTCCTGACGGAGTCCCCAGCATCCACTTAGGACGTTAGAGAAATTTATCTTATATAAAACCCTTTATGAGGTCTAAGAACACTGTACGCTATTTACGTATGGAGTACCGTAAGGGTACGCTCGTTGTGTAACAATCGCTTAGCCGTGGTCGAGACGCTCAAGCGTCACGTTCGCTCACGGCAAAGAGATCACAGGCAGGCACGCTATTGGCTGCCGACTAACGTAATGGTTCACTATAGCGTAACGGACGCTGTATCGGGAGCGGGCTGCTCGAGCGATACAGACGCTCACGAGAATACGCTGTTGGTATCGGGCACACTTATAGGTGAGCGACTACCGTAATGCTACGCTATCAGTGTAGCGGACGCTCGAGACCACGAGGAGATCACGAGCGGCGCAGACGCTCACAATGTTAAACCTTTATATCTAAACCATAAACAATGTAATATGCTGTAAAACCTTTGTGTAGAGATAGGGTGTAGATGCAACCTAGTGTAACCTTATTAACTTAAAAGCTGTTTGAGCGTCACCGACGCTCTGAGAATACTTAGCACTATAAGAAATACACAGATACCGTGCTTAGGGTCCAACGCCTAATATATATATATATATGAATGTTATACTTGCAAAAGAATTAATACAATACAAGTCATACACTACAATATAACATAGACTACCTAACCAGATAACTATACATGAAATACAATACAATACTATTACGTTCAAGGGATTACGAGAGAAAAAGGAGAAGAGAGAGAGAGATATGGCCCATAACAACAAGGAAAGACAATATGATTGCGGAGAAAACTTACGCACAAAGGAAACGATCGCATGCGCCTCTGGACATCCAGCTCCCGATTTTCAGCAATGATAACCGTTGAAGAGTGAGAGCTGGATGTGATCGGCTTGTCTATTTATGCCCCACACACAATACAATTCAATGGTCCCTACAATCTCATTGTTCATTGGACACAGGAATTCCTCCTCGCATTATAACAAAAGGTCATAGGTTGATTCATACAGGTGGGTTGTGACTATTTCCAACAGCTCAGGTGGGAGGGAAACTGGGTTTCCCGCCGCATGGATAATTAAGTGCAAATAATAGTAAATGGACATAAACTTCTTATGTCCATAATTATTCGCACGAGCGATTAATCCGCTTCAAACCAACACCGGAATATTGCTAATTAAATACTCTTCCGATGGATACTAAACACCACTGTATTACTCCTGTCTGACCCTTCGTATCAAACAAAGGGGGATTTCTCTGTTCAAGAACATTCTATATTAACCAAACTTTCAGATTCTATCAAAGGGACCATGATCTACAAAATACATTTATATAGTGAAAATGTGTAACGATTGAGTCGCACGCTACGAACACATGAACTCTACCGTAAATGCACATACCGCGCGCCCGCAACAGCGAGTATGCGCACGCACGGGAGTGCGCACGCATGCGCAGCGCAGACCTGTGTGAGGTGCAAATATGGCAGTGTGCATAGAGATATTTTTCTGACTTTGACAGTCCACCCTTTGGCAGTCAACAATAACTGCCACTTCCTAAAACATTTCAAAAAGAGAAAAATATATGTCAGGGGTTAATACATTTACATGGTTGGGTAGGGGAGGAGAGGAGAAGGTAGGAAAAGGGTATGACCTAGTGAGATAGCAGAAGCATGTGTGTATGAATCCGTGCTTGGGGGTCATGTATCATCGTGCCGTACGTGTTTTAAATCAAGCTTCGAGGTATTGCGAAGTATACATTTGAATTCCTTCTTATCCCGCGGTACGGGTCTGTGGATGGGCTGTCAAACTTTACCGAGCTCTTTTCGGATTTTGGTTGTAACAAAATGGGGAGCACATTTTAGTTGATGATACATGAATGGGGGAATATGTGATTGCTGATATCTGTGCCTGTATTCCCTATACTATGTGTGTAATTACCTGAAGGTTGTAGAGATGAAGAAAAGACATAATTACGGTAAATGCAGTGGTATTCTATGTCAGGTAAATGAACATTTGTCGGTTGAAGTCTTGTTCGGTGTCTGTTGAATGCAGTCTTCTTTGTGCTTTTGCCCATAAGGTGCGAGCAAAAGCTTTGTCAATGTCCATAGATTTACAAAAGTGTTGGGCTAGCGTAATTTTAAAATTTCTAGGGAAACTGGGGATCTATGGCAAAGTTCATCAAATCTCTGTGTATAAGGTTGTCAAAACTTCTTCTTTAATCCATCCGTTGTCTGTATATCGGCTCATCAAATTCCTCGTCCAAGTGGGTCTTTTTACCTTGGAGGAAACGGAAAAACAGGTGAAAGAAACGGACCGTAGAAATCGCATTTTCATCACATCATTGTTTCTACATTTGGGTCATAAATCAAATCCATGGGAATTACAGTTTCCTCACTCCTCAGACTCATTACCCTAGTACGACGATTGCACTTCATTAAAGCCTGACCGCATCTAAATATCAAACCAATTGATATGACAACACCTAAGATACATAGGAGAAACTTCCCAACATCCATTATGACTCCTTGAGCCCATTCTCCTAAACCAGAAAACCAATTTCGCGGGTTCAACCATGACACCCAACCAGTCAGCTCATTACCTACAGCAGCAAGAGTGAGATTGTGTCTCCTGCGAAATTCCCACTTCAGTTGGAGAATATCGTCCATCTTTTGGTCTATGACCTCGACCGGGTCCTCGGTACTATTCGTTATATATGTGCAACATTTCACGCCGTACTGCGTTGCCAGTGTGACACAATATCCACCTGTTACTGCCGTGAGATAATTAAGAATCATTCTATGCTGAACTAGTTCTGTTTTATAAGCTTGAAGTTCTCTTCCAGTATACCTAAACGTGTCATCATACATTTCTGTGATATTGTCTAACAAATTTGCGAGCGCAGATATGTATTTATAATTCAACACTCCTCTGGCGGTGCGAGTGATGTCTAACGCGATTAGAAACTGAATCCCGGTGGATTCATGGATCATGTCAGAGGCCGGATGCTCTGTTCTTTCTATCAGGTGCCGTTTAACTACGTGCTCGTAATGGGTGTGAGTATAAGGAGTTTGGGCAACACGGTGTATGTCTTTCATTTTGTCATGTGATACAGTCATTACTTCAGGCAGTACTTTTCCAATATAACACAATCCTTCAGAGTTTGGGGCAAGCCACTTATACGCCTTTCTCCCGCATATGAAATATGCATCATCGGGGAGGACATATGGGACGGAATAGGACATAACCATATTACACACCTTCCATGTGAAATCTCCTAACCCTAATTCTTCCATCTGCTTAGTACACGTATCAGGTTGTACGATATGTGCACAGTATCCTGGCGATACCTCTCCAACTCTCGTAATCCTATTTCCTAAGGTATACCTATACCGGAAAGATTTTCCTCTACTGGCTATGTGGCGTATAAGCTCTGTATCTGTAGGCATTCTATCTGCTCTATGCGAAAAGGTCATGGTTTGGTTACTCCATGACACTTCCCAATTTCCCGGCTTTCGGGGATTGGAGATGTTAAAACATAATAGGGACCTATCCACATGGTATTGGTGGAGCTTCAAACTAGGAGGGCTGGAGATATTAAACCTCCTGTCCACCGGTCTCCCACCACTTAACTCAAGTACCTCCCCTAACGTTAAAGGAAATGGTACTAGCCCTGATTTGCTATGACCTTGAGGTACTTGAGAGCATACCCAACAATCTGTTTTATTTAACACACTACCCACTAAGGAGTGATAGTCACTCAATGGATGCCGGTCCATATGGATATTAAAACTGGATTGGCACTTCTTAATGCACCCATCCTCAACTACGTTGTCACAGAGCCTACAGATACAGTTTTCCTCAGCTAACAATCCTTCACAATTCCTTCTATGGTCAATGCTATCGGATCGTTTTCTGATACTCGCCTTTGCTTGTTGGTTAAGTTGTTCTTGGAAAACTACGCCTCCATCTCTGTCATCAGAACCCATTCCAGAACCTCTCTCGACCTCCATGGTACTCTCGCCGGAACAGACTGCTCTGATCAACATCATGGTCAACAGGAAAATCCGGATCACAGTCTCTTGGGGCAAGTCCATCTTGTAGGAGGAAACGGAGAAGAATGAGAAGGGGGGAAAAATAATTTGAGGGAGAGGGGATGGGAAGTTGGAGAAAAACAATAAAAGGGAACAGGGGAACGACAACTGCTTTTGGTCTTGTGATTTTCAATGCTCAGGTGCCGCCTCAATCCTCCTGGAACAGACACTCCAGTGATACAACCTCTACCGTCTGTTCCTTATCACGGGACCTCTCTGGATCAGCAACCTTCTTACAGTGGGACGAATGAACCCAAGTCTCTCTCTCAGCAACCTTCAATGCTGTAGTGCTAGTCAATAAGACCTGGTATGGTCCTTCCCATCTGTCAATAAGGCAACCTGAGCAT
Organism: Pseudophryne corroboree; assembly: GCF_028390025.1. NCBI lineage: Eukaryota > Metazoa > Chordata > Amphibia > Anura > Myobatrachidae > Pseudophryne > Pseudophryne corroboree. Next base: position 1,074,733,202 of record NC_086444.1, read on the forward strand.
AGAAAATTCCGTATCATTACATAATCCCCAGGTTCAATGTCATGACAATTACTATCTGGTAAATCAGGAATCACCAACTTCAAATTATCATTTTGATTCCTTAGCTGTGTACTCATGTTAATCAAGTACTTTACAGTCACTTCATTGTTACACTTCAAATCATCCTGAGGGTTAATCATAACATGCGGTTGTCGACCAAACAAGATTTCAAAGGGAGACAGATTAAGAGGGGACCTTGGAGTGGTTCTGATGCTGTACAGTACAATGGGTAAAGCTTCTGGCCATGTCAATCCTGTCTCTGCCATCACTTTACTCAGTTTATTTTTAATAGTGCTGTTCACTCTTTCCACTTTCGCACTCGCCTGTGGACGGTATGGAGTGTGCAGCTTGCTATCAATTCCCATCAACTTACACATTCCTTGAAAGACATCACCTGTAAAATGGGTACCCCTATCACTTTCGATAATTCTAGGGATACCATATCTACATACAAATTCCTGCACAATTTTCTTAGCAGTAAACATAGCGGTATTTGTAGCCACAGGAAATGCTTCAACCCAATTTGAGAAAACATCTATACAAACAAGTACATATTTCAAATTTCGACAAGGGGGTAATTGAATGAAGTCAATCTGTATTACCTGGAAAGGGCCGCCGGCAGGTGGGATATGAGATGGTTCTGTAGGTATTGCCTTTCCGATGTTCTTTCTCAAACAGGTAAGGCATGACATTGCTCTTTTACTCGCATGAGATGAAAATCCTGGGGCGCACCAATATGCTCTTACCAATTTGCACATTCCTTCCTTGCCCAGATGAGTCAGCCCGTGAGCTGCCTCAGCTAAACATGGAAGATATGCTCTGGGGGCCACTGGTTTACCGTGTCCATCCGTCCAGAGTCCTGAGGACTCCTGGCCATATCCTTTTGCCTTCCAGACTGCCTTTTCCTGTGTGGAACACAAATTTTGCATCTCACACAACTTCTGTGTGTTGATGGTATTAAATACCATCAGTTGTGTGGTGTCTGTCTGTCTGGGGGTACCGGCTGCTAACTTAGCAGCTTCGTCTGCTCGGCTGTTACCAAGTGATACTGGGTCCTGGCTATATGTGTGTGCTTTACACTTGATAACAGCCACTCTGTCGGGTTCCTGTATCGCTGTTAGAAGCCTTTTTATGTGAGCTGCATGCGCTATCGGTGTACCAGCTGCCGTCATGAAATTTCTGAGGCGCCATAGGGCTCCGAAATCATGGACTACCCCGAATGCGTATCTAGAATCGGTGTAGATATTGGCTGATTTGCCCTTAGCCAATTCACATGCTCTGGTTAGGGCGACCAGTTCAGCAACCTGGGCTGAGTGAGGTGGGCCTAGCGGTTCCGCTTCTATGGTGCCTTGGTCATCTACGACTGCGTATCCAGTACACAAGTCTCCCGAGTCTGACTGTCTGTGACAACTACCGTCCGTGTAGAAAGTTAGATCTACATCTTCCAGTGGATTGTCACTGATGTCAGGCCTTGCGGTAAAATTTTGGGTCAAATATTCCATACAATCATGTGTGTCTTCCTTTGTGTTAAATTCTCCTTCCCCACCACTCTCATCCTCCACCCTTTGTGCCTGTCCAGGCACACCTGGGAGATATGTTGCAGGATTTAATGCACTGCATCTCCTTATGGTGATGTTTACGGGGGCCATTAGTGCCAATTCCCATCTTGTAAACCGCGCTGATGAGACGTGCCTGGTTTGGGCAGAATTTAGCAAGGCTGACACTGCATGTGGTGTATGAATTGTGAGGTTGTGACCTAGCACTACGTCTTCGCTTTTCGTTACTAGCAATGCTATCGCAGCAACGCTTCGCAAGCATGTGGGGAGGGATTGCGCTACCGTGTCTAGCTGAGCGCTGTAGTATGCTACTGGCATCACCGTGCTTTTGGGTTAGGACGCCTGCCGCGCAACCAGCACTTTCTGTTCCGTACAGCTCAAAGGGTTTCCCATAGTCTGGCATACCTAATGCTGGTGCCTGCGTTAGGCACTGTTTAAGTCTCTCAAATGCCATCTCGGACTCGTCTGTATGCGAAATCCGATCAGGTTTGTTTGAGGAAACCATCTCCTGCAAAGGTAACGCTAGAATGGAAAACCCTGGGATCCAGTTACGGCAATACCCACACATTCCTAAAAATGTTCTGATCTGTTGCTGGGTTTGTGGCAGAGTCATGTCTCTAATTGCTTGAATTCTATCAGCGGTCAGGTGTCTCAGTCCTTGTGTTAGACAGTGTCCCAAATATTTTACCGCAGTTTGGCATAATTGCAACTTGTCTTTGGAAACCTTGTGTCCTGTGTCTGAAAGATGAAACAGGAGCTGTTTCGTATCCTTCAGGGATGCTTCCAATGAATCAGAACACAGTAGTAGATCATCCACGTACTGTATTAATACTGATCCACTCTCTGGTTGGAAAGACTGTAAACAATCATGCAAAGCCTGGGAAAAGATACTTGGACTGTCTATGAAACCTTGTGGTAATCGAGTCCATGTGTATTGGACTCCTCTATATGTGAATGCAAACAAATATTGGCTGTCAGGGTGCAGAGGTACCGAAAAGAAAGCGGAGCAGAGGTCAATAACAGTGAAAAATTTCGCAGTGGGCGGGATTTGCATAAGGATGACAGCTGGATTTGGCACTACGGGGAACTGACTCTCAACTATTTTGTTAATCCCCCTTAGATCCTGCACTAGCCTGTAACCCCTCCCCCCACTCTTTTTCACAGGGAAGATGGGACTATTGGCAGTGCTGGACGTTCTTACCAGAATGCCCTGTTGTAGCAAGCGCTCTATTACGGGATACACTCCTAACTCCACCTCTGGCTTCAGAGGGTACTGTGGGATTTTTGGAGCTATCCTACCATCTTTTACTTGTACAATTACCGGAGCTACGTTTGCCATTAATCCAGTGTCCTGTCCGTCTTTAGTCCAAAGTGACTCTGGTATCTGGGATGTCATTTCCTCTACTTGGGATGGAGTCCTATTTGTCATAATAGTATGTGACATTAATTTTGACGGGGAGTCTAACATGTCTCGCACTTCCTGAGCGTGATTCTCAGGTATGTCCAAGAATACACCTTCAGGAGTACAATAAATGACGCACCCCATTTTGCACAATAAGTCTCTTCCCAGGAGATTAGTCGGTGCCGATGCAGCCAGCAAAAAGGAATGCTTGGTATGTAACGGCCCTACTGTAATCTCGGCTGGTTTGCTAACAGGGTAGTGCTGGACTACTCCTGTTACTCCTATGGCTGGAATTGTCTTACCAGTGGTTCTCATGCCCACTGTCGAATTTATCACTGATTTGGCCGCCCCTGTGTCTACAAGAAAGTTTAATGATTTACCAGCTACATTGATTGCAATTTCTGGTTCACTCCCAAGACTTGCAATCAATTTTACTGGCTGCAGATTACAGGTATGGCCACACCCCTATTGGGTATGGTGACCTCCCTGAATCCCGCTGGCAGCAACTACTTGTGAAGGGGTTAAATGGGAACTACCAGTGGCTTGCCAGTCTCTGTTCGGGGGGTATCTTTTTGTTTCCCCTGTATGTGGCTCATAACTCCGTCTCTGTGGACCCTGATCCCAATGTCGTGTGTCGTGTCGTTGTCTAGGGGGTTGATAAGATTTTTGTACATTTCTCGATCTACAGTCTCGTGCAAAGTGTCCCTGTTTGTGACAAAAATAACATGTTACCACATTTGACTTACCCACAGGGTTTGGTGATATTAACACAGGCTGTTTTGTGGTTAGGGCCTGTATACTTACTGACATTAACTTATCACCTTGTGACTCCCTGTGTCTGGTGATATTCCGGTCGTGATCAATAGCAGCCTCTCTCAAAGTAGCCACAGACAGACCTCGCCAACATGGTTGTGTGGTCTGTACCCTAGTCTTTAATGACTCTTTTAAACCATCCATCAGTACCGATACTGCTACTTCTCGATGGTTTATGTTTGTTCTAATGTCCTCTATGCCTGTGTATTTTGCCATTTCTGATAATGCTCTGTGAAAATACTCTGCAGCTGTTTCTGACTCCTTTTGTTTAATGGAGAATATCTTGTTCCATTTAACTACCGCTGGGAAATACTCCTTTAACTGTAAGCTTATTCTTTTTACATTATCTTTGTTGTACACATCTGTAAGAGGTACATCCTGATCTAATCCACAGTCAACTAAAAATTGAGTTGCGTCGACGTTGGAGGGTAAACAAGCTCTTAGCAGTACTTGCCAATCTTTATTATTGGGCTCTAAAGTGTTTCCTAGGTCTCTGATGTATTTTTGGCTAGCAACTAAGTCTTTTCTAGGGTCAGGGAATTCAGACACTATGGTCCTTAATTCCATTCGGGTAAACGGGCTATACATGGCGATGTTCCTAACAGGAGTGACTCCTGAAGTGTCCGTTTTCCCATTTGGCACTACTATTACCTTAACAGGATTAATTCTAACAACATCATTCTGTGTAGATTCTACAGCCTGTGGTGAAATAGTTTCAGCATAGTGTATGGTGCCGTACTTACCCGTTGATACGACCTCACCTATCCCTCCGCTAGGGGCTTTTGTTACTAATCTCGTGGGTGGAGCCGTGCCTACTGTTGTTTCTGATATGGTGGCTGCTAGAGAGAGCGCCGATATTGTTGCCGATTCGTCCTCTTGATCACACTCCTGGGGAAAGTTCAAAACAGGGTACAACTTGCACGGGTTAATACTTGCATTGGTTAATTGGTTAACATTATCTTTAACATTTACACAGTTGCTAAGTGTTTGTTTGTTACACCTTAGTGCGTCATTCTCCGCAACCAATTTCTCTCCTGGTATGTATGGTGGCGGTGGGGCCGTGGCTATCAGTTTCTTGATAGAGCCAGATCCCGCCGCCTGAGCCAATCCTCTCTGTATGTCACCCTCCTGTTGCCACAACTGCAAATAATCATAATGTTGGATTCGCCTCTTTGCTGATTTAATGAGACATATCCTTCTCCTTAAATTCGTTAACACTTCTGGGCTGAAGCTACCTACTCTTGGGAATTTCTCCCCGTCATGTACAGTCATTTTCTCCCATTCATCACATAAAATTTCTGTGTGCCTTCCGTATTTTTCACACATTACGTACCTTGCCGACCCGACTGGTCGGTTTACAGAATCAACCCGAACCGAGGTTGATCGCCCCCTTCCTGAACAACTGGCCCCCATAATTTGCAGGTGTTACGGAACCTTACAAAAAACCAAGATATTCACTATAATAAGAATTTACTTACCGATAATTCTATTTCTCGGAGTCCGTAGTGGATGCTGGGGTTCCTGAAAGGACCATGGGGAATAGCGGCTCCGCAGGAGACAGGGCACAAAAGTAAAGCTTTTACAGGTCAGGTGGTGTGTACTGGCTCCTCCCCCTATGACCCTCCTCCAGACTCCAGTTAGGTACTGTGCCCGGCCGAGAAGGGTGCAATTCTAGGTGGCTCTCATAAAGAGCTGCTTAGACAGTTTAGCTTAGGTTTTTTATTTTACAGTGATTCCTGCTGGCAACAGGATCACTGCAACGAGGGACAGAGGGGAGAAGAAGTGAACTCACCTGCGTGCAGGATGGATTGGCTTCTTGGCTACTGGACATGAAGCTCCAGAGGGACGATCACAGGTACAGCCTGGATGGTCACCGGAGCCGCGCCGCCGGCCCCCTCGCAGATGCTGAAGCAAGAAGAGGTCCAGAATCGGCGGCTGAAGACTCCAGCAGTCTTCTAAGGTAGCGCACAGCACTGCAGCTGTGCGCCATTTTCCTCTCAGCACACTTCACACGGCAGTCACTGAGGGTGCAGGGCGCTGGGGGGGGGGGCGCCCTGGGAGGCAAATGAAAACCTTTTAAAAGGCAAAAAATACCTCACATATAGCCCCCAGAGGCTATATGGAGATATTTACCCCTGCCTAAATGTACTAAATAGCGGGAGACGAGCCCGCCGAAAAAGGGGCGGGGCCTATCTCCTCAGCACACGGCGCCATTTTCTGTCACAGCTCCGCTGGTCAGGACGGCTCCCAGGTCTCTCCCCTGCACTGCACTACAGAAACAGGGTAAAACAGAGAGGGGGGGCATATTAATGGCTATATATTTATATAAAAAGCAGCTATAAGGGAGCACTTAATCATAAGGCTATCCCTGTCATATATAGCGCTTTTTGGTGTGTGCTGGCAGACTCTCCCTCTGTCTCCCCAAAGGGCTAGTGGGTCCTGTCTTCGTATAGAGCATTCCCTGTGTGTCTGCTGTGTGTCGGTACGTGTGTGTCGACATGTATGAGGACGATATTGGTGTGGAGGCGGAGCAATTGCCAAATATGAGGATGTCACCCCCTAGGGAGTCGACACCGGAATGGATGCCTTTATTTGTGGAATTACGGGATAGCGTCAATTCGCTTAAGCAGTCGTTTGCCGACATGAGGCGGCCGGACAATCAATTAGTGCCTGTCCAGGCGCCTCAAGCACCGTCAGGGGCTGTAAAACGCCCTTTGCCTCAGTCGGTCGACACAGACCCAGACACAGGCACTGATTCCAGTGGTGAGGGCGACGAATCAACCGTATTTTCCAGTAGGGCCACACGTTATATGATTTTGGCAATGAAGGAGGCGTTACAATTAGCTGATACTACAGGTACCACTAAACAGGGTATTATGTGGGGTGTGAAAAAACTACCAGTAGTTTTTCCCGAATCAGAAGAATTAAATGACGTGTGTGATGAAGCGTGGGTTGCCCCCGATAAAAAACTGCTAATTTCAAAGAAGTTATTGGCTTTATACCCTTTCCCACCAGAGGTTAGGGAGCGCTGGGAAACACCTCCTAGGGTGGACAAAGCGCTAACACGCTTATCAAAACAAGTGGCGTTACCCTCTCCTGAGACGGCCGCACTTAAAGATCCATCAGATAGGAGGATGGAAAATATCCAAAAAAGTATATACACACATGCAGGTGTTATACTACGACCAGCTATTGCGACTGCCTGGATGTGCAGTGCTGGGGTAGTTTGGTCAGAGTCCCTGATCGAAAATATTGATACCCTGGACAGGGACAATATTTTACTGTCGTTAGAACAAATAAAGGATGCTTTTCTTTATATGCGTGATGCACAGAGAGATATCTGCACACTGGCATCACGGGTAAGTGCTATGTCCATTTCGGCCAGAAGAGCTTTATGGACACGACAGTGGACAGGCGATGCGGATTCAAAACGGCATATGGAAGTTTTGCCGTATAAGGGGGAGGAGTTATTTGGGGTCGGTCTATCGGATTTGGTGGCCACGGCTACGGCCGGGAAATCCACCTTTCTACCTCAAGTCACTCCCCAACAGAAAAAGGCACCGACCTTTCAACCGCAGCCCTTTCGTTCCTTTAAAAACAAGAGAGCAAAGGGCTATTCATATCTGCCACGAGGCAGAGGACGAGGGAAGAGACAGCAACAGGCAGCTCCTTCCCAGGAACAGAAGCCCTCCCCGGCTTCTACAAAAGCCTCAGCATGACGCTGGGGCTTCTCAAGCGGACTCGGGGGCGGTAGGCGGGCGTCTCAAGAATTACAGCGCGCAGTGGGCTCACTCGCAGGTAAATCCCTGGATCCTGCAGATAATATCTCAGCCCGGCATTTCAAGGCTTTTGGACATCCTCTCTCAAGTCTAAGGTACCAGATTGTGGACCATGTGCCTATTTCCAACCGTGGCGGTGACAGACAGAAACGCCTGTCACAACGTGAAATGCGATGGATTGCCTTATTGAACTCTATAGCTCCCCAGGGATTGAATGAAAAATTGACCTGGAGTGTGTTTCTTTAAGCGCTACTATATGAGCCAAGCACAGTATATGCATGCTGTAGACACCAGTATATGCTTTGGTGATTTTTTTGACAGCTGTATACTGCTCCCTTGTTTCCTGATATCGTCATTGCTTTGTATGCATTATATAGCGTGTAGCTACAGATATACATTGATGTATTTATATATAGTTTTTAGACATGATCTCTACATATGACCGTTCAGCTGTTTTTAATATATGCTGCTCACTTACACTGTTGGAAACTCTAGTTTGTTTCCTCTTATCATTTACTTGCACTGTTGTTTCACTTGCTCTGCATTTTTTGTATTTTCCTCTACAGCTCAGTAACAGGAGGCGCCGGGTGTTGTGTGTCTCCGGTAACCTAGCAACGGTGACGTCATTCACAGCCGCCCGATGCTGTGGACGCCGGCGTTTCTCCCGCCCGCCGCAGCCGTCTGACTGAACTGAGGAGGAAAGGGTATTTAAGGTAAGAACTACACATATTATGTTTGTTTTCACCATGTGTCCTTGATAAAAACACCCGCCGCGGTGTTGAAACGTTGGACTCGTCATGCTGCTCACTTTATAAAAGAATTTGTTTTCACATCAAATCCGTGGAGTGCCGCCTGTTTCTGTGGATATAAGGCCTATGGACTGTTTTGGCTTTTACACTGCAAACACCCACACTGTGTATTATCTCAAGGAGGGCACCCCGGTCTATGCTTTAGTATTTTGGAGTGCCAACTATCCCCATTGTATATATATATATATATATACTATCTGCCGATAGATAGATAGATAGATAGATAGATAGATAGATAGATAGATAGATAGATAGATAGAACTAGTTCCAGGGAGATTTTAGCTGACAGCAGAATGTGCAGCACCGCTGAGGGGGCGTGTCATGCTCCACACATGGTTGTATCAATTGCCACTCAGAGTTGTTAGCAGTATAATCCTTGGGGGGGGGGGGGGGGGGTGTATCAGTGAGGCAATTACAGGCTTTTTTCACTAATATATTCTTCCCCCCAACACTACAAGTTTTATAAACCTAAAACCATTGATTAATATCAATGGTTGGCTGGCTGCGGACTATCACTCCCTGAACCCAGTGACCAGTCTGATGGGCTGTCAATTGGGGGAAGCACTGGAGTAGTGGGCTATATACCTGGCCTCGATCTGCTTTGCTAATTGGCTGTGTTGGTGCAGTGCTCAGTTAAATTGCACCGGCTGGCAACTTTCTCTGCCTAAGGGCTGAAACACACTACACGGTTTTTGCAGGCCGGGAAAAAGCCAGACAGCTTTTTCCCGTGCCGGCATTGTAGTTAACAGTGTGAGGGCTACGGTCCCTTCACACTGCACGGCCCCGGCCCGGCTGCCGGGTCTCACCACTGGAAGGTCCGGCGGCCGGGCGGCCGCCGGGCCGTCTTTGGAGCCAGTAAACCATGTGTGTGAAGGGGAGCTTTCACACACACACAACGGTTTCTTCTGCAGCCGTGTCTGATGCTGCGCATGCGCACAGCATCACACACGGCTCAAAGCCGTCCAGTGTGACAGACACTGCCGGTTTCTCCCGGATGGCAAAAAGCCGGACAAAGTTTGTCCGGCTTTTTGCCATCCGGGAAAAACCGGAGTGTGTGTTTCAGCCCTAAGGGGCTGGAGCTGCAGCAGTGCCGGTAGTAATTGATGGCTCCTATCTCAGCTGCTTTCTGGTCAGGCAGTGTGTGGTGGAGGAACATGGGGGAGGATGTGAGCTTGTGGCTGGTGTCAGGAGTAGGGGCTTACAGCTGGTGTTTAGGCTCAGGGAATGGACTTACGGGTGATGTTATGGTTCAGTGTAGCTTCCTTCCAACATGTTTCAGCTTCTCCTAGCTACAATCTTGAAACAATATGCCCAGTCCAGATTCCTGACGGGGCAGAGAGGAATCCTGGGGTCTAAACTTTCTGTGGCAGCGGGAGACTCCCGATTCACTTTAGAGTGCAGATGTGGGAGGGCAAGCAACTATACTAAAATCGTTTGACTTATATGACAGGCAATAAACCAAATACTTTTAATTAAAAAAAAAAAAAAGCCAAGCACTTATGTGAAAACACTTTGTAACATTCATGATATATAATATACATATTTACACACACATAAATACACTTAGGTTATTGGCTGGGATGTACTAAAAATGCGGTAAAACCTCCATTTTCGGAGGGTTTTACCGCATTTTCATATGTACTAAGCCCCGACAGCCGCACATGGTATCGCCATCTTTTGATGGCGATACCCTATAGAAGCCTATGGGCTTCTTAACACCAGCTACCCCAACCCGCCACCTTGCACCGCTGACACCGGCCCCCCTCCCCCCGGCATACCTCTGTTAAGGCATCCTGGCACTGGAAGTCAAGCTCCTCCTCCCCCTAGCAACCCAGCCGTTGGTCCTTCTGGCTGCAGGGAGGAGGAGGCGCCGGGGAAAGCCTGCTGCTGCTTTTCGGCAGTTGAGGAGTGTGAGAGTCCAGGGAGGTGACGGAGACCCCCCGCACATCACCTCACTGGTATCGTGGGGGTCCTCCGTCACCGCATTGTGATGCTAATCGCATGTGTTAGTACATATACGATCAACATCACTGTGAGGGGCATCATTGTATGGTAATACATCCTGCCCAGAAGGTAAACCGTGAAATATAACAGAAGTATGAGGCAGACAACAAGCGTTGGTAATGTTCTATTGGTAAAGATAGCTACTCACTTGTACTGTTTCTTCCCAACCACCTCAGGAAACAACACAGTGCTTCAGGGGCTTTGCTCTGGTGCTCCATGCTGGTTGTTCACGTGGTGTGAATGGCCGTAGCAATATCTGCCACATATGATGAGCGGTCAGCAGCTACCCCTGAACATTATGTAGACAGCTATGCTGTCTGTCTCTGCTGCTGTGGCGAGCGCCGCGGTCGCGATCGCGTCTTTTCTGCTGTCTCTCATCTCAAAATTAAAAAGTCTGTCTCCCCTCTCAGCTTACTTAGCTCCACCTGCTGCCCACCCTCACCAGTCAGCCCGGCCTCTCAGTACAGCCGGCTGACTTTGAGCACTCTCCTGTGCAGCCCCGACCAGCAGCAGCTCAGCCTGACCCCTAATCCCAGCCGCCTGCCTGCTGCACATATGTGCTGGCCCTCTGACACCCTCCTGCTGTTCCACCTTCTGCTCTTCTGCCGGTCAGGTGGGTCACGCTGCGAGGGGGGACAGATCTGCTCGCTGTTTGTTGAAGAAGTCCTTCCCTTTCCTCCCTTTGTGAAGGTGCCGCCCCCGATCATCAGGGCGGGTGGGAGCGAGCGACGCAGCAGGGGAGGAGGGAACATCCCCAGAGTGAATAGAGAGCAGGTGCCATGCATTATTTAATTTTTTTGTTACTCCGTACCGCCCTTCAAGTGCTGGCGCCCATAGGCAGCTGCCTAAAGCTGCCTAATGGTAGCGCCGGCCCTGCATACACTACAATATAACATAGACTACCTAACCAGATAACTATACATGAAATACAATACAATACTATTACGTTCAAGGGATTACGAGAGAAAAAGGAGAAGAGAGAGAGAGATATGGCCCATAACAACAAGGAAAGACAATATGATTGCGGAGAAAACTTACGCACAAAGGAAACGATCGCATGCGCCTCTGGACATCCAGCTCCCGATTTTCAGCAATGATAACCGTTGAAGAGTGAGAGCTGGATGTGATCGGCCTGTCTATTTATGCCCCACACACAATACAATTCAATGGTCCCTACAATCTCATTGTTCATTGGACACAGGAATTCCTCCTCGCATTATAACAAAAGGTCATAGGTTGATTCATACAGGTGGGTTGTGACTATTTCCAACAGCTCAGGTGGGAGGGAAACTGGGTTTCCCGCCGCATGGATAATTAAGTGCAAATAATAGTAAATGGACATAAACTTCTTATGTCCATAATTATTCGCACGAGCGATTAATCCGCTTCAAACCAACACCGGAATATTGCTAATTAAATACTCTTCCGATGGATACTAAACACCACTGTATTACTCCTGTCTGACCCTTCGTATCAAACAAAGGGGGATTTCTCTGTTCAAGAACATTCTATATTAACCAAACTTTCAGATTCTATCAAAGGGACCATGATCTACAAAATACATTATATAGTGAAAATGTGTAACGATTGAGTCGCACGCTACGAACACATGAACTCTACCGTAAATGCACATACCGCGCGCCCGCGGGTGCCCGCAACAGCGAGTATGCGCACGCACGGGAGAGCGCACGCATGCGCAGCGCAGACCTGTGTGAGGTGCAAATATGGCAGTGTGCATAGAGATATTTTTCTGACTTTGACAGCGGATTGTCTGCAATACTTGTACATAGTTATTGTTAACTAAATCGGGTTATTGTTGTTGTGAGCCATCTATCCAGAGGCTCCTCTGTTATCATGCTGTTAACTGGGTTCAGATCACAGGTTGTACGGTGTGATTGGTGTGGCTGGTATGAGTCTTACCCGGGATTCATAAATCCTTCCTTATTGTGTACGCTCGTCCGGGCACAGTATCCTAACTGAGGCTTGGAGGAGGGTCATAGGGGGAGGAGCCAGTGCACACCAGGTAGTCCTAAAGCTTTACTTTTGTGCCCAGTCTCCTGCGGAGCCGCTATTCCCCATGGTCCTTACGGAGTTCCCAGCATCCACTACGGACTACGAGAAATAGAATTATCGGTAAGTAAATTCTTATTTTCTCGTAGTCCGTAGTGGATGCTGGGCGCCCGTCCCAAGTGCGGATTGTCTGCAATACTTGTCTATAGTTATTGTTTAACTAAAGGGTTATTGTTGAGCCATCTGTTGAGAGGCTCAGTTATATATTTCATACTGTTAACTGGGTATAGTATCACGAGTTATACGGTGTGATTGGTGTGGCTGGTATGAGTCTTACCCGGGATTCAAAATCCTTTCCTTATTGTGTCAGCTCTTCCGGGCACAGTATCCTAACTGAGGTCTGGAGGAGGGTCATAGAGGGAGGAGCCAGTGCACACCAGGTAGTCCTAAAGCTTTCTTTAGTTGTGCCCAGTCTCCTGCGGAGCCGCTATTCCCCATGGTCCTTACGGAGTTCCCAGCATCCACTACGGACTACGAGAAATAGATTTACCGGTGAGTAAAATCTTATTTTAAATTACAGATGTCTACTCATACAGCCTCAATGCAGTGTGAAGCACCTGGCGCAAGTGTGCCAAGCGGTATAGTGTGGCGACTTTTTCTTTAAATTTGTCTTGTTTGCACTACAGATGCAGCAAAACACCACTAAATCTGTACTAGACACCGGGCTGTGACTTTAACTGCGCAGGAATAAGTTTTAAGTGCAGATGAAGCACAACAGAACCTGGCATGAAGAAAAAGCCATGACTGCTGCATCGTAGCACTTCGTATATAGGGGGTCATTCCGAGTTGATCGTAGCTGTGCTAAATTTAGCACAGCTACGATCAGGCACTCAGACATGCGGGGGGACGCCCAGCACACGGCTAGTCTGCCCCGCATGTCAGTGCCGCCCCCCCTCCCCCCCCTGCAGAAATGCAAAAGCATCGCATAGTGGCAATGCTTTTGCATCTCAAGAGTTACTCCCGGCCAGCGCAGCTCCTGCGGCTGGTCGGGAGAACCTCTTCGCTGCCTCGGTCGCAGCAGCTGAGTGTGATGTCACGCAGCCACCGCGGCCCGCCCCCCCCCCCCCCCAACGGTCCGGCCACGCCTGCGTTGGCTGGACCGTGCCCCCTAAACGGTGGCCCCCTCCCGTCCAGCGACCGCCTCTGCCTCAGAGGCGCCTCTGCCTTCGGCCATTTGGCATGCGCCGGCGCATGTGCAGTTCCGACCCGATCGCTGCGATAAACTGCAGCGAGCGATCTGGTCTGAATGACCCCCATAGATTCAGTGTCACTCACACACACACACATATACAAGTGTCGCAAATCAGTGCAGTCTAGCTAAAGGGTTCCAGTATGACTGGTCGACCATGTTATGGTCGACAGCCATTAGGCCGACTGCTATTGGTCGACATTGACATGGTCAACATAGACAAATGGTCGACACATAAAAAGGTCGACATGAGGTTAACTTTTTTTTGTGCCGTTTTCTGCGTAAAGTGACGGGTAACCCCAATTAGTGCACCGTGTCCCTTCACATGGCACTCTTCACTCACCATGCTTCGGGCAAGGTGCCTCGCTCCACTACTGCTGCGCTCGGCACAGGTTACTGTTCCCAAACGTAGTCCACGTGGATCATAAAGTATGGAAAAGTTCCACAAAAGATTTTTTTTTAAACTCATGTCGACCATTTTCACGTGTCGACCATGTGTCCATGTCACTGTCGACCAATAGTGGTCGACCTAATGACTGTCGACTATAACATGGTTGACCATACAAACGGATACCTACCTAAAGCTAAAGGCAAAGATGCAAAATCGACCCTTGATGCAAGCCAAGTTACGTGGGAAGACACACTGAGCAGGGCTGTTTGGCGTGTCTGTAACACTAGTGTATGAGGACACATCTGTATCCACAAACAAACCCCACTGAATTATGCAGGAAAATAAGCACCATTTCACTTCCAGCTAAACAGAACATTGCAGCTTCTTAGACCCAGCCATTTCCCTTTGGTTGTGTCTATGTTGCCTGGAAAGGTCCTCTGCACGAAGAGAATCTAGACGCTACCATTTCCCTTTTCAACCTATGTGTGGCATTGCCGCTTTAAGAATATCTGTGAAACAGTGCATGATGGGGGAATTAGCAAGGGGTGTTGGGATGTGTAGGACACATGCAGGAAGGTGAGTTACTGTGTGTTTGGGACTGACTGTGTGTGCGGAGCTGGTTGAGGATGTGGTGCTGAGATCCAGCTGCTACAATGTAACTACTATGTTACCTTATACAGGATGTATCTCAGCTCTCCCGGCTCGTGTGCACTGTGCAGTGCTTATTGTCTGCTGTGCTCACTACGTGGGATAGCTCTGCCTGCATAATGCATTGCCGCCTAGTAACTTTGTAAATACATCCAAGGAGGTTATTTATGACACAGGAGAAGTTGTTGGCAGTTTTATTCTTACACTCTGTATATCAAGAAAATCAATCTAATCACTGTTATTTTCACTAGAAAAATGATTAAATTAATGGGCTTCATCATGAAATTTATACCCCTTTTCCATTTACCCGTGTTTTTTCCTAGTGGAAACGCCCCCCCCCCCCCTGCAAATTCCAGTATCAAGTGATCCAGGAATCCTACCTGGGTAGCTTGCCGGGTTGAACACGTTTTCAACCCGGTAAGCTGTGTAGTGTAAACGGAAGCCGTGTCGATGCGACACGGCTCCCGTTCACAGTGTATGGAAGGGCGGTGCTGGGAGATCATGTGATCTCCCAGCGCCGCCCCTGCCGCATCAGCTTCACCAACCTGGCAATATGGTTGGTTCTATATCGGAGGGGCTGAAGGGACCTTGTGACGTATTGAGGGGAGGAGCTACGTCGCCAGGGGGAGGAGCTACGGGCGAACAGGGTACCCGAAAAGTACCCTCGCCACGCTTCGGGCACGGTGGCTCGCTCCGCTCCGCTTCGCTCACCACCTAATTACTAAAGGTAATAGTTGGTGGCGTGGACAGTAGAGGAACTATCCCGCTGTCGTAGCTCCTCCCCCTTGTGTCGTAACTCCTCCCCCAAATGGAAAAGGTCCCTTAGCCCACTTGATTCTAGCATCTACCCTGGCAATATGCCAGGTTGGTGAGCTCTAGTGTAGAAGAGGGCTCTAGCACGGGTCGCAGCCGTGTCAGGCTCCTGGCTGCGACCCGTGCTATAAGTGGAAAAGGGGTATTATAGAGTCCAACATTATTCTCACTAATTTATAGTATACCATGCTGTTTGTGGTGCTAGAATTTAGCTCTCTTAACCAGTTTTTCTCAAACTCACTCCTCAGGACCCCCCTGACTGTTCATGTTTTCCACACCACCTGTGGATCTTTTAAAATGTGACAGTAAGTAGAACAGGGGGAGATGCACTAAGGCAGCAGTGATAAAAGTGGAGAAGTGAGCCAGTGGAGAAGTTGCCCATGGCAACCAATCAGCTGCTTTGTATACTTCAATAGTATGCAAATTATAAATGTTACGTCAATGATGATTGATTGCCATGGGCAACTTCTCCACTGACTCACTTCTCCACATTTATCACTGCTTAGTACATCTCCCCCTTAAGCTGTTAGGGGTCCTAATGACAAAGTTTGAGAAATACTGCTCTAACCTTTATAATTACGTATGGGGGATATATATCAAAGCTTGGTGAGAGAGCTAAAATACCAACCAATCAGATCCTAAATTACATTTTTCAACACAACCTGTAAAATGACAGGAGCTAATTGGTTGGTACTTTATCTCTCTCCACTTTCTTTGCCAAGCTTTGATACATACCCTGCCATGGTTTTTTGAGGGGCAGATGTACTAATGTTGGGTACAAACCCGCTGATGCGCCCACAATATATCGGCTATTGAGTTGAACATCCGATATATTGGCCAGTGTGTATTTATTTATTTATTTATTACCAGTATATTACTATATAGCGGACACATATTCCACAGCGCTGTACAGAGAATATTTGCCCGTTCACAGCAGACCCTGCCCTAGTGGAGCTTACAATCTATATTCCCTATCACATGTACATACAGACACATTCACGCTAGGGTTAATTTTTGTTGGGAGCCAATTAACCTACCAGTATGTTTTTGGATTGTGGAAGGAAACCGGAGTACCCGGAGGAAACCCACGCAAGTACGGGGAGAATATACAAACTCCACACATGGTGGGAATCGAACCCATGACCTCAGTGCTGTGAGGCAGTAATGCTAACCATTACACCATCTTACACCCAACTTAAGCTGTGGAGACAGATAAAGTACCAACCGACCAGCTCCTGTCATTTTTCAAACACAGTCTATAACATGGCAGTTAGGAGCTGTTTGGCTGGTTCTTTATCTCTCTTCACTTTATCTCTTGAAGGCTTAGTACATCTGCCAACTGGCTATTTTGATTTAAATACTGTATCCTAACTCATACCTCCCAACTGTCCCGATTTTCGCGGGACAGTCCCGTTTTTTGGGGACTGTCCCGCTGTCCCACCCGCGGGCCGCAGTGTCCCGCGGTGGGGGGGGGGGGCAGTTGGGAGTCTCTGTCACCCGCTGCCCTGCTTAGTGCAGACAGAGGGAGAGGAGGCATGCCAGCGGCTCACAGAGCGCTGGGCATGCCCCCTCAGTGACGAAAACGGGGGCGTGACTCGCGATCGCAGGTCCTCCCGCGAAACCACGCCCCTTTTCGTAGGCCACGCCCCCTTTTCGAGTGTCCCACTTCCCCGAAGAAGAAAGTTGGGAGGTATGCTAACTTGATAGACAATAATCAAATCAAAACTACACTCTCATATCATCAGGGGTCAGTGACACCTGGTGCAGTGAAAAGCCCACAAATGTGCGCCTGAAATGCCCTGCATTCCCGAAGATGCTGGGTTTCTCCCCGCAGACTCATCTGGCTGCGCTGCCGTCTCCTACACTGTGACAGTCATTTGGTGACACCTGGGTGCTGCCCCCCCGCTGATGCGCCCACAATATATCGGCTATTGAGTTGAACATCCGATATATTGGCCAGTGTGTATTTATTTATTTATTTATTACCAGTATATTACTATATAGCGGACACATATTCCACAGCGCTGTACAGAGAATATTTGCCCGTTCACAGCAGACCCTGCCCTAGTGGAGCTTACAATCTATATTCCCTATCACATGTACATACAGACACATTCACGCTAGGGTTAATTTTTGTTGGGAGCCAATTAACCTACCAGTATGTTTTTGGATTGTGGAAGGAAACCGGAGTACCCGGAGGAAACCCACGCAAGTACGGGGAGAATATACAAACTCCACACATGGTGGGAATCGAACCCATGACCTCAGTGCTGTGAGGCAGTAATGCTAACCATTACACCATCTTACACCCAACTTAAGCTGTGGAGACAGATAAAGTACCAACCGACCAGTTGGGAGTCTCTGTCACCCGCTGCCCTGCTTAGTGCAGACAGAGGGAGAGGAGGCATGCCAGCGGCTCACAGAGCGCTGGGCATGCCCCCTCAGTGACGAAAACGGGGGCGTGACTCGCGATCGCAGGTCCTCCCGCGAAACCACGCCCCTTTTCGTAGGCCACGCCCCCTTTTCGAGTGTCCCACTTCCCCGAAGAAGAAAGTTGGGAGGTATGCTAACTTGATAGACAATAATCAAATCAAAACTACACTCTCATATCATCAGGGGTCAGTGACACCTGGTGCAGTGAAAAGCCCACAAATGTGCGCCTGAAATGCCCTGCATTCCCGAAGATGCTGGGTTTCTCCCCGCAGACTCATCTGGCTGCGCTGCCGTCTCCTACACTGTGACAGTCATTTGGTGACACCTGGGTGCTGCCCCCCCCCCCCCCCCCCCCCCCTTCCCCTAGTGACGCCACTGTATTTTACTATAGTTAGCAGAATAGTTTTGCTATTTGCATAAGGTTTAAAAAACATATAAGCTCTCTACAACCCAAACAGTATTTTTTCTTCATTGGTTGGATGATGGGGGCAGGTATAGACAATGGTAAAAAATATGTATTTGCTTGTTTTCCCTGCTCCTCCCGCTCACTGGGGGTAATTCAGAACTGATCGTAGCAGCAAATTTGTTAGCAGTTGGGCAAAACCATGTACACTGCAGGGGAGGCAGATATAACATTTGCAGAGAGAGTTAGATTTGGGTGGGTTATTTTGTTTCTGTGCAGGGTAAATACTGGCTGCTTTATTTTTACACTGCAATTTAGATTTCAGTTTGAACACACCCCACCCAAAGCTAACGCTCTCTGCACATGTTATATCTGCCCCCCTGCAGTGCACATGGTTTTGCCCAACTGCTAACAAACTGTCTGCTATGATCAGGTCTGAATTACCCCCCACTGTGTCCTGGATCCTCTCTGCAACAAGGAGCCTGCTGTGGCAGCATAGTGACTGCACTGTTCTATTTACCGTGGCTTCAGACTTCTATTGCTGCTCAGATGTCGCTGATGAGTGTTTGTCAGGATATTATGTAGACGCATGGTAACCACAAGCTCTGGCCACTTCATGGATGACAGATTGTTTATTTATTTTTTGTTAATATTTGTTTTAAACTCCTCTGCTCAAACAGGAGGAAATGTTTTCCAGATGAAGATACTATTTAGATGTTGTAAGGGTCACTATCCCATCTTGCTAACTGAAACTCATTTTGGAACTTAAGGATTCCATACCTGGCGACTTTCTCGATGGGATTGTGTGCTGTGCAGAGTAGTGATGACCATCGATAACTGTATCCATAGACGATGGTTTTAAATCGTCAGTAGAAGCCTATCAATAGTTTAGCCAGCAATGCATGGGTACCACACCATTGATGCAAAAAATAATTCCCATCAATGTTTGCAAATCTTTCATGGTCAATGACCATCCCTAGTGCAGTTCTGTAGACAGAATACATATGTTTTACCGATAGCTGGGATCCCGGCTGTCATGATCCCGGCCACCGGTATGCCGGAAGCTGGGCAAGCGCTAGAAAGCCCCTTGCGGGCCCGCTGTGCTTGCCACGCTGCGGGCACGGTGGCTGGTTGTACTCGCCACAGGTTATATTCTCCCTCTATGGGTGTCGTGGACAATAGAGGGATAAAAGCCTTTGGCGCCGGTATTCCGGCGCCGGCATTTCACCATCTGTCGGGATTCTGGCCTTGGCAAAGTGACCGACAGGATACCTACAGGTGGTCTAGTGATCCCCTCCCCTGTATACAGCTAGTGCCAGTGTGCACTGATAATGGTGACGTTAGCTCCTACAAACAGTTGACTTGAGCCAGTGCAGTCCATAGTTACCTACCCTCCCTCATTTTGCAGGAGACTCCCTGAAATAGTAGCAATCTCCCTGACTCCCTCAATAGTCCAGCAATCTCCCTGATTTTACCTTTCCCCCATTATATAGCTTTTACATTCTCGGGGAGGGGGGAATCAGAGATATATATACACTCAAATGGCATCATCAGTGCCACTTCCCTGTATTGGTTATAAGGCACAATGATCCCTATGGCGACATGCATTTTAAATAAGGTTTCTCATGGCCACTTACAGTATATGTGTATACAGTATACTAACTGTGAGGCTCATTTACATTTGCATATAAGTAGTTTTCATGACCCGCCTCTCAGATGTAGCAGAAGTAGGCAAGTATGGTGCAGTCTCATAGATGCGCGCAAGTCGGCATATGGGATAATATCTGCAATTAGTTCCCTGCATTCAGCTGACTTGCATGTAACTCTGACCTGACCCCTCTATCTCTGGAAATATCCAGACATGTTGGAGCCCTACATAAATATACGTATAGTTGCCAACATTTGAAGTTATTTTCCAATAACATCGCAGCATGTCACGTGCAATGTGGTTTCTGTGCACTCCAGTCCCCATCATTATATGCTCACTGAACATGTCTATCATCTAATTATGTTTAATATAAAGTTGTAAAGCACTGATCATAGTGAGTATTGTGCCCAGCAGCGTTTCTAGAGAGGAGGGGCCCGTGTGCAGACTCCGTGTGTGGGCCCCCTCCTCTCCTGTAGCCGTCACCGCCGCTGCTAGCGCTCTCAGTGCTGAGACTCTGGCACTGCAGCGCATGTGCAGGACTCCGTATAATTGCAGTCGCGCCATTTCTCCGGAGCCTGCGCATGCGCTGTAGACTCTGGCACTGTGCCAGAGTCTCTAGCGCTCAGTGCGCAAGCAGCGGGGGTGACGGCTACGGGAGAGGAGGGGGCCCACACACAGTCACCGATGGACACCAGAAAGGTAAGTATAGAAGAAATGGGTGCAGTGTGTACCCAGGGGCCCGTGTGCACCGCACACACTGCACCCATTATAGATACGCCAGTGATTGTGCCATGTATAGAGCATATTAGGAAAAGTACTATATATCTGATCAGTATTGAAAACATAGGGACATTTCCAGAGCTGGAAAGGGGGAAAGCTTCCAAATGTAGGGATTTTAGATTTAGGGGTCTATTCAATGCATGTCGGACTCTTTCCGACGGAAAGGATCCGACAATGCAGTATTCAATTTGCGGGCAAATCCAACTGGTTTTGCCCATTTTCGACAATGCCAATCCGACTTTTTTTAAAGTCTGATTGACATTGTCGGAAACGGGACTAAAACTTGACCGATTTGGCCGCAAATCTGACAAAACACATGGATCCGCGGATAAACCGCTGATCCACGTGTTTTCTGACAAGTCCGAAAAACGGCAGCTGCATTGGATAGGTTGAATCATGATTCGAACTAAAAAAGTCGGAAACTGCCGTCTTTCCGACTAGATGTCAGTTCCGACTTTAATTGAATAGATTGATTTGATTTATTTATTGATTTTATTTATTTTTTCCTTCTACACAGCTGTGCATGGAAATTATGGAGTATACGTGAAATAAAAAGCAGAGTTCCCAACACAGGACTGAGCGGCATATATGAGGCCTCATTAGGAATACTACAAAGCTGATTGTGGACACACTGGACTGTCTGAGATGTTTGCCTTAAACCCACAGCACACGGCTAAGTGTTTGCACCTATGGAAGCGTACATTCTATAGACCTTTGTCCACCCGGAAGTGGCTCGGGGCAGCTCTGTGTGGATGCTCCTGTGTATTACGAATTATACATCCGGTGACTCGATCACAGACTGTGCAGTTTAGCTCTAAAAAGGTGAAGATAAACTTACCTTAAATTAGAAGGAACCATCAGTTATAGCATAGGTTCTCAAACTCGGTCCTCAGGACCCCACACAGTGCATGTTTTGCAGGTAACCCAGCAGGTGTACAGTTGTATTAATTACTCACTGACACATTTTAAAAGGTCCAAAGGTGGAATTATTTCACTTGTGATTCTGTGAGGAGACCTGCAAAACATGCACTGTGTGGGGTCCTGAGGACCGAGTTTGAGAACCTGTGAGTTATACTGTATAAATGTGACATGTTAAAATGTTTCCACTTACATAAAATTTCATGACATTGTAAAAATGAAGATTGACTTGTTTTGACACTTGTGTTATCTATTTCAGGAAAGAATTGACATGTCTGAATATGATGTAGATTATATTAGGAATTTTAGCATAATAGCACATGTGGATCATGGGAAAAGTACTCTCGCTGACAGACTTCTTGAAATAACAGGTAGGGAAACATCTGCTAATAATGATTTCAATTGTTCCTGTACAGATGTGACCTCATACATCATAGCTGCGGTCGTGTCAGACAGCCCCTCTTAGCCCACAAGGGGCCTAATTCAGAGTTGATCGTAGCCGTGCAAAATTTTGCACGCTACGTTTATTTACTCTGACATGCGGGGGGACGCCCAGCACGGGGCTAGTCCACCCCGCATGTCAGCCCCCCTCCTCCCGCACAAGTAGAAAGGCATCGCACAGCGGCACTGCTTTTGTACTTTACAAGTAGCGCCCTACCTGTGCAGCTCCTGTGCACTGGCAAGGAGCTACTTGTCACATCCCGGGTCACAGCGGCTGCATGTGACTTCACGGCCAAACGCCACCGTCCCGCCTCCTCCCGCGATTGATGGGCTAAGATGCCGATAGCATCTCTAGCATGCGCCTGCGCACAGTTCGGACCTGATCACCCGCTGTGCGAAAACGCACAGCAGCGATCAGGTCTGAATTAGGCCCCAGGTCCCGTGAGACCCTGCTAGCGTCTGGCACCTTTTTTGATGAAAATTCGTCTTAGTCGCAATTGCGGCAAATTAGCACACACAACCCGTTCTTGGCAAGGATGATCGCGGGCACATCCACAGTCAAGCTGTAGTGTGGTGCGTCCTGGATAGCTTGTTTAAATAAACAAAAAGAGGAAACGCACTGTGTAGGAATAGCCCTAATAATATATTCAGTTAGTGTTACCAAATAAGTTCTTATTAAAATATAACCTTTAATAATATTTAATAAAACAACTGCAAAATATAAAATAGCTCTTTAAAACTGCCCCAAAAGTACAAGAACCAATTAGTGTCATGAAGTGCAAGAATCCAGTGGGTACATCCACTGAGCTGCGGTTTCCTTAGTATTGTTTTAAATTTACTGCCTGACTTCTTAACTTGCAATAACATATGTGATACGACCACAGCCAGGAGTGCGTTACCTGGCCTGGTCATATCACATATGTCTGTGCTGCCCGACTGTGTTCCCCCTCTGTATGGAGAAAATCTGTTCTGCACAAGTGCCGAACGGACTTCCTCCTGCTGTACCGGCCCCCTTGGGAGTGAAGTAGCAGTCTCTGTCCGCTGTCATCACCCCCAGAATGCCTTGCAAGATACCTGGGAAGGGGGGTGTCACTAAATAGTGGGGGCCCACTGACATCTGTCTTTTGAAAGTTGGGAACATCTCCCCCTGGAGAGAGAGAGAGAGAGGGTGCCAACCAATCAGCTCCTAATTGTAATTTCTCTGACGTCCTAGTGGATGCTGGGAACTCCGTAAGGACCATGGGGAATAGACGGGCTCCGCAGGAGACTGGGCACTCTAAAAGAAAGATTAGGTACTATCTGGTGTGCACTGGCTCCTCCCTCTATGCCCCTCCTCCAGACCTCAGTTAGATTTCTGTGCCCGGCCGAGCTGGATGCACACTAGGGGCTCTCCTGAGCTCCTAGAAAGAAAGTATATGTTAGTTTTTTTATTTTACAGTGAGACCTGCTGGCAACAGGCTCACTGCAACGAGGGACTAAGGGGAGAAGAAGCGAACCTACCTGCTTGCAGCTAGCTTGGGCTTCTTAGGCTACTGGACACCATTAGCTCCAGAGGGATCGACCGCAGGACCCGTCCTTGGTGTTCGTTCCCGGAGCCGCGCCGCCGTCCCCCTTACAGAGCCAGAAGCATGAAGATGGTCCGGAAAATCGGCGGCAGAAGACTTCAGTCTTCACCAACGTAGCGCACAGCACTGCAGCTGTGCGCCATTGCTCCTCATACACACTTCACACTCCGGTCACTGAGGGTGCAGGGCGCTGGGGGGGTGCGCCCTGAGCAGCAATAAAAACACCTTGGCTGGCAAAATAATCACAATATATAGCCCCAGAGGCTATATATGTGATAATTACCCCTGCCAGAATCCATAAAAAAGCGTGAGAAAAGTCCGCGAAAAAGGGGCGGAGCTATCTCCCTCGGCACACTGGCGCCATTTTCTCTTCACAGTGTAGCTGGAAGACAGCTCCCCAGGCTCTCCCCTGTAGTTTTCAGGCTCAAAGGGTTAAAAAGAGAGGGGGGGGCACTAAATTTAGGCGCAATATTGTTTATACAAGCAGCTATTGGGGAAAATTCACTCAGTGATAGTGTTTATCCCTACATTATATAGCGCTCTGGTGTGTGCTGGCATACTCTCTCTCTGTCTCCCCAAAGGGCTGTGTGGGGTCCTGTCCTCAGTCAGAGCATTCCCTGTGTGTGTGCGGTATGTCGGTACGGCTGTGTCGACATGTTTGATGAGGAGGCTTATGTGGAGGCGGAGCAGATGCCGATAAATGGGATGTCGCCCCCTGTGGGCCGACACCAGAGTGGATGGATAGGTGGAAGGTATTAACCGACAGTGTCAACTCCTTACATAAAAGGCTGGATGACGTAACAGCTATGGGACAGCCGGCTTCTCAGCCCGTGCCTGCCCAGGCGTCTCAAAGGCCATCAGGGGCTCAAAAACGCCCGCTCCCTCAGATGGCAGACACAGATGTCGACACGGAGTCTGACTCCAGTGTCGACGAGGTTGAGACATATACACAATCCACTAGGAACATCCGTTACATGATCCCGGCAATAAAAAATGTGTTACACATTTCTGACATTAACCCAAGTACCACTAAAAAAGGGTTTTATGTGTGGGGAGAAAAAGCAGGCAGTGTTTTGTTCCCCCATCAAATGAGTGAATGAAGTGTGAAAAAGCGTGGGTTCCCCCGATAAGAAACTGGTAATTTCTAAAAAGTTACTGATGGCGTACCCTTTCCCGCCAGAGGATAAGTTACGCTGGGAGATATCCCCTAGGGTGGATAAGGCGCTCACACGTTTGTCAAAAAAGGTGGCACTGCCGTCTTAGGATACGGCCACTTTGAAGGTACCTGCTGATAAATAGCAGGAGGCTAGCCTGAAGTCTGTATTTACACACTCAGGTACTAGACTGAGACCTGCAGATAGTGCTGCTGCAGCGTGGTCTGTAACCCTGTCAAACAGGGATACTATTTGGCGAACATAAGACGTCGTCTTATATATGAGGGATGCACAGAGGGATATTTTGCCGGCTGGCATCCAGAATTAATGCAATGTCCATTCTGTCAGGAGGGTATTAGAGACCCGACACTGGACAGGTGATGCTGACTTTAAAAGGCACATAGAGCCTTATAAGGGTGAGGAATTGTTTGGGGATGGTCTCTGGGACCTCGTATCCACAGCAACAGCTGGGAAGAAATTTTTTTACCTCAGGTTTCCTCACAGCCTAAGAAAAGCACTGTATTATCAGGTACAGTCCTTTCGGCTTCAGAAAAGCAAGCGGGTCAAAGGCGCTTCCTTTCTGCACAGAGACGAGGGAAGAGGGAAAAAGCTGCACCAGTCAGCCAGTTCCCAGAATCAAAATTCTTCCCCCGCTTCCTCCGAGTCCACCGCATGACGCGGGGGCTCCACAGGCGTAGCCAGGTACGGTGGGGGGCCGCCTCAAAAATTTCAGCGATCAGTGGGCTCGCTCACAGGTGGATCCCTGGATCCTTCAAGTAGTATCTCAGGGGTACAAGCTGGAATTCGAGGCGTCTCCCCCCCGCCGTTTCCTCAAATCTGCCTTGCCGACAACTCCCTCAGGCAGGGAGGCTGTGCTAGAGGCAATTCACAAGCTGTATTCCCAGCAGGTGATAGTCAAGGTGCCCCTACTTCAACAAGGACGGGGTTACTATTCCACACTGTTTGTGGTACCAAAACCGGACGGTTCGGTGAGACCCGTTTTTAAATTTTAAATCCTTGAACACATACATAAAAAAATTCAAGTTCAAGATGGAATCGCTCAGGGCGGTTATTGCAAGCCTGGAGGAGGGGGATTACATGGTATCCCTGGACATCAAGGATGCTTACCTACATGTCCCCATTTACCATCCTCACCAGGAGTACCTCAGATTTGTGGTACAGGATTGCCATTACCAATTCCAAACACTGCCGTTTGGACTGTCCACGGCACCGAGGGTCTTTACCAAGGTAATGGCAGAAATGATGATACTCCTTCGAAAAAAGGGAGTTTTAATTATCCCATACTTGGACGATCTCCTTATAAAGGCGAGGTCCAAGGAGCAGTTGTTGGTCGGAGTAGCACTATCTCGGGAAGTGCTACAACAGCACGGATGGATTCTATACATTCCAAAGTCACAGCTGGTTCCTACCACACGCCTACTGTTCCTGGGGATGGTTCTGGACACAGAACAGAAAAAAGTGTTTCTCCCTCAGGAGAAAGCCAAGGAGCTGTCATCTCTAGTCAGAGACCTCCTGAAACCAAAACAGGTATCGGTGCATCACTGCACACGAGTCCTGGGAAAAATGGTAGCTTCTTACGAAGCAAAATTCCATTCGGCAGGTTCCATACAAGAACCTTTTAGTGGGACCTCTTGGACAAGTGGTCGGGATCGCATCTTCAGATGCATCGGCTGATACCCTGGTCCTTGGAGACAGGGTTATCTCTACTGTGGTGGCTGCAGAGTGCTCATCTTCAAGAGGGCCGCAGATTCGGCATACAGGACTGGGTCCTGGTAACCACGGATGCCAGCCTTCGAGGCTGGGGGGCAGTCACACAGGGAAGAAATTTCCAAGGACTTTGGTCAAGTCAGGAGTCGTCCCTACACATAAATATTCTGGAACTGAGGGCCATTTACAATGCCCTAAGTCTGGCAAGGCCTCTGCTTCAAAACCAGCCGGTACTGATCCAATCAGACAACATCACGGCAGTCGCCCATGTAAACCGACAGGGCGGCACAAGAAGCAGGATGGCGATGGCAGAAGCCACAAGGATTCTCCGATGGGCGGAAAATCACGTCTTAGCACTGTCAGCAGTGTTCATTCCGGGAGTGGACAACTGGGAAGCAGACTTCCTCAGCAGACACGACCGACACCCGGGAGAGTGGGGACTTCATCCAGAAGTCTTCCAAATGTTGGTAAACCGTTGGGAAAGGCCACAGGTGGACATGATGGCGTCCCGCCTAAACAAAAAAATAGATATTGCGCCAGGTCAAGGGACCCTCAGGCAATAGCTGTGGACGCTCTAGTGACACCGTGGGTGTACCAGTCAGTTTATGTATTCCCTCCTCTGCCTCTCATACCAAAGGTACTGAGAATAATAAGAAAACGAGGAGTAAGAACGATACTCGTGGTTCCGGATGGGCCAAGAAGAGCTTGGTACCCAGAACTTCAAGAAATAATATCAGAGGACCCATGGCCTCTACCGCTCAGACAGGATCTGCTACAGCAGGGGCCCTGTCTGTTCCAAGACTTACCGCGGCTGCGTTGGACGGCATGGCGGTTGAATTCCGGATCCTAAAGCAAAAGGGCATTCCGGAGGAAGTCATTCCTACGCTGATAAAAGCCAGGAAAGAAGTAACTGCAAACCAGTGCTACATATTCAGTGCTACATATTCAGCCCCCTTTTGTGCCTCCTGTGGCACCGTGGGATCTCAACGTGGTGTTGAGTTTCCTGAAATCACATTGGTTTGAGCCACTTAAAACTGTGGATCTGAAATATCTCACGTGGAAAGTGGTCATGTTATTGGCCTTGGCTTCGGCCAGGCGTGTGTCAGAATTGGCGGCTTTGTCATGTAAAAGCCCTTATCTGATTTTCCATATGGATAGGGCAGAATTGAGGACTCGTCCCCAGTTTCTCTCTAAGGTGGTATCAGCTTTTCACTTGAACCAACCTATTGTAGTGCCTGCGGCTACTAGGGACTTGGAAGATTCCAAGTTACTGGACGTAGTCAGGGCCTTAAAAATTTATTTTTCCAGGACGGCTGGAGTCAGGAAAACTGACTCGTTTTTTATCCTGTATGCACCCAACAAAATAGGTGCCCCTGCTTCTAAGCAGACTATTGCTCGCTGGATTTGTAGCACAATTCAGCTGGCGCATTCTGCGGCTGGATTGCCGCATCCTAAATCAGTAAAAGCCCATTCCACAAGGAAGGTGGGCTCATCTTGGGCGGCTGCCCGAGGGGTCTCGGCTTTACAACTTTGCCGAGCTGCAACTTGGTCAGGGGCAAACACGTTTGCAAAATTCTACAAATTTGATACCCTGGCTGAGGAGGACCTTGCGTTCTCTCATTCGGTGCTGCAGAGTCATCCGCACTCTCCCGCCCGTTTGGGAGCTTTGGTATAATCCCCATGGTCCTTACGGAGTTCCCAGCATCCACTAGGACGTCAGAGAAAATAAGATTTTACTCACCGGTAAATCTATTTCTCGTAGTACGTAGTGGATGCTGGGCGCCCATCCCAAGTGCGGATTGTCTGCAATACTTATATATAGTTATTGCCTAACTAAAGGGTTATTGTTGAGCCATCTGTTGAGAGGCTCAGTTATATTTCATACTGTTAACTGGGTATAGTATCACGAGTTATACGGTGTGGCTGGTATGAGTCTTACCCGGGATTCAAAATCCTTCCTTATTGTGTCAGCTCTTCCGGGCACAGTATCCTAACTGAGGTCTGGAGGAGGGGCATAGAGGGAGGAGCCAGTGCACACCAGATAGTACCTAATCTTTCTTTTAGAGTGCCCAGTCTCCTGCGGAGCCCGTCTATTCCCCATGGTCCTTACGGATTTCCCAGCATCCACTACGGACTACGAGAAATAGATTTACCGGTGAGTAAAATCTTATTTTTTCAAATAGAGCCTGTAACATGACAGTTAGGAGCTGATTGGCTAGTACTTTCTCTTTCTGTTTTGGAGATGTAAGAATCCATGGAGAGAGCAAAAGTACCAGCCAATCAGCTCCTAACTGCTATGTTAGAGGATGCGGAACTGGTTGGCTGGTACTTTTATCTCTCTCCAAGGCTTAGTACATCTGCCCCTTAAGGTTTGCTAAATCTCCCCCAGGGCCTATGAGTTCGTCACACCTCAATGGTGACAACGATGTTGGCCAGTGATGGTAACTAGCATCCAGTCTAAAGGTGTGTACACGCAGTCATTTAGCCTTGCGATTTTGACTATACTGTATAGTAAAAAAACGCAAGGATTGCAAATCGCACACAGTTAGGCAGCTGCGATAGCGATGCGCACTCCCGCAGGGGTCGGTATCGCAAGGAAAGATAGACGTGCAGGCAAGTCAATCTTGACTATATTGTATACTATCTAGTACAAAGTTTAGTCAAAATCATACATAGACAAAATCGAAGGTACAGATAGTCAAAATCGGTGCTTCTGGGGGAGTTCAGGGGAAATCGAATACGACGAATAGTCAAAATCAAAGATAGTCAATATCTCATTGTGTGTATGCATCATAAGGGCTATATTTTCAAAAGTGCGAATTTTTAGAAGTGGAGATGTTGCCCATAGCAACCAATCAGATTGTACTTTTCATTTATCTACCTTCTAGAAGATAATAGCTAGAATCTGATTGTTTGCTATGGGCAATATCTCCACTTCTAAAAACCCACATTTTAGTAAATGTACCCCTAAGAGACCAGGGGAGACCAAAACTGTAGCTGGGGGGAGCTGGTTCTGAAAATACAAAAGAGAGGAGATGCTTGTTAAAGAAATTCCTAGTTCCAGTACTCTGGCTACACAAGATAATGTGAGCTGACAGCACCTATTATATGTAGTGATGTTTATTCCTAATGCTGACATACACAGATTAACCACAGGTGACTGAGCATTTCAGGCGATGAGTATGCTGAGTTTCTGGGAGGCCATGATCTGTCTTCATGCATGTGATTATGTGAAGACAGGGCCAATGTCATCATGTAAGGCTGGGAATGGAGATGACCAAGAAGTCCTGATCTATGAGCTATATACTGTAAGGAGCAGGACAGAGCAGTGGTGCGAGACCGCTGTTAGATTAATGTGGAGAGATTGTGTACTATATCCATAACCACATTCATGCATGCATCTTGTTCCTGTCTCTCAGGCTGTATTCCGAAAGCATCCTCCAATAAGCAAGTGCTGGATAAGCTGCAGGTAGAGAGAGAGCGAGGAATCACAGTGAAGGCTCAGACTGCATCACTTTTTTACACTTTTGAAGGAAAAAGATATCTCCTAAACCTAATTGATACACCGGTAAGTTTATTACTATGCGGGTTTTGCTTCTTGTCATTTGTATTTTTGGAATTGTAAGCTATCAGATATTGCTGGAATTCGTACACGTATTAAAGTTATTGTCCAGAAACAGATAGTCGAGTACGGGGGAGATGAATCAAGCCTTCTGAAGATTGGAGATGTTGCCCATAGCAACCAATCAGTTGTATCTATTTATAGACTGCACTTGATAAATGCTATCTGGAAGATTATTGGTTGTCATGGGCAACTTCTCCACTTGCCCTTTTCTCCACTCTTTAGAAGGCTTAATACATCTCCCCCCTATAGTATGTGTAGAAATCCCAGAAACATAGCGTAAATAATTCCTGCTGTTCAGTGGTTGTCATCTAAAAAGACATAATGGGCGGTATTCAAATGATATATCACGCCCAATGTCCTTTCTAAAGTGATCCCCGTTATCGCGCCCATTGTAATCAGGTTTAGCTGCATAAAGGGTTGGGCGCTCTCGTTACCCCAGGGGTAGCGAGCTGAAATGATTCTACCACACCCATTAGCAGTAACAGAACGGGTGTGGAAAGGGGTGAAAGGAATTGAATTCCGCCCATTGGGTCTATGTACTAAGCCTTGGAGAGCGATAAAGTGGAGATAGATAAAGTACCAACCAATCAGCTATTGACTGTCATGGGTGCGAATGCACCTCTCCACCACCATAAATGCTGGATTGGGCTCATATTGGCTGATTAGTAGTTTATCTCTCTTCACTTTATCACTCTCCAAGGCTGTGTACATCTGACCTCTAGGCTAATTTGTTGTATGTTACATGGCAGAAATTAGACTCTATGGTGACTGGAGGCATGGCTTCATGGACACTACACAAAATGGTAAAAATCACAGCCCACAGTGGAAATATATTAAGGTTAATAGCCAGACTATGCACCTATTAAGTACCCAAGTTGCTTGGAGCATCAGAATTGCTTCTTGACTATTTTTTTCATGTCTATACTTATACATAGACTTACAGATGTATGTGCAGGCTTCCCATTCCCCAGTTGTGCATGAATCAGTCTTTATTTCTGACAAATAAATAGCAACTCCAAAGTGTAATTTCCCTTAGAAAAAGCTAATCAGGCGCAATTGATAGATGAATCTGGATAAGAGAAATTGTTTCTAAAAAAAGACAAGCAGCTCCCAGATAAATATTCTGTACTTATTCACAATAAACAACTAGATAAAGTAGAGAGCGCTCTCTACTTTATCTAGTTGTTTATTTCTGACAAGCCAGGGTTCCCTGCAGTATAAAGTAACTTGTATTATATACTGCTGCTGCTCTTTTGCTATATTTGAGTGAAGGGTTATGTTTTTCAAAGTTGTGACCAATCAAATGCAATCATTAGTATCTTAATTTCATCACTATCAACCTTTACACTTGCTCGAAAGTCAGAGCTAACGTAGCACAGACCTGTTCAGCCTGTAGAGATGCTCAGTGGTGCTGCCATAGAACACGCTTAGCTATCAGGCTGCTTCCGACCTGGCACCCATGTCCTGAAGCGGGTGACTGTGGGCCCAACATGGGGCATAGAATTGCCCTGTTACCACCCTTAAGATCACCACTAAGCACACTCTTCTATTACGCTTGGCCCACCCTTCTCTTTATCTTCTAGCATGCACTGAAGTGATAAAAGTCATGGGATAGATGTCTAGTATCGTGAAGGAGCTCTTCTAGCCTACCAAAGCACAGCAACTTGACATGGCATCGATTCCAGAAGTGGACAGAAGACCTCTGGAGAGCTGTGGACCCATGCTATCTGGATAGCTTCCCATGGCTCCCTGATATCTGGAGGTGCAGGATCTTGGGTGTGAATGGACCTCTCCACCACGTCCCATAAATGCTGGATTGGGCTCATATTGGGCAAACTTTGTGGCCAAACCATTTGTCGGAATGCTCCAGAATGCTCCTCAAACCAATTCTGGACAACTTGAGACCAATGACATTTTACATTATCCTGCTGGAATATTCCATTGTTGTGGGGGTACATGAAGTCCATAAGGGCTGCAAATGGTCACCAAACACTGCAACGTAGCAGTTACCCCTATGGTACCACCACCAGCATGCACGGTTCTTTGTTGACAACTGGGGTCCATGGCCTCATGGTGTCACTGACCTGTGTTGGGAGTGTTGAGAACTCGGGGGTTCTTCCGATGATCGGGAAGAGGAACCACAGCTGAGCCGGAGCAGGGATGGCCGGATGTAGGTTTTCCTCATGCAGAACTTAGCTGTTGTAACCGACGTATAATGCTAAAGAATTAGTTGTGGCCAAGGCTTGGGGGCGATGCTGAAGTACACAGAAGAATGAAGAATTTGTGAGCGATGTTGAAGAAATGAATGAAGATTTGAGAACGATGTTAAAGCACACTGAAGAATGAAGAACTTGTGAGCGATGCCGAAGAGATGAATGAAGATTTGAGAACGATGTTAAAGCACACTGAAGAATGAAGAACTTGTGAGCGATGCTGAAGAGATGAATGAAGATTTGAGATTCAGTGTAACTCTGGAAGTTTGGGAGGCATTCCACTTAGGGATACCCTGTAATACTGGAAGCACAAGAGGTGTCCCTCTGAGAGATACACTGCAACGCTGGTAACGCAGAGAATGTCCTACTGAAAGATACACTGTAACGCTGGTAGCACAGGGAAGGTTCCACTGAGTGATACACTGTAACGCTGGTAGCACAGGAAAGGTTCCACTGAGTGATACACTGTAACGCTGGTAGCACAGGAAAGGTTCCACTGAGTGATACACTGTAACGCTGGTAGCACAGGAAAGGTTCCACTGAGTGATACACTGTAACGCTGGTAGCACAGGGAAGGTTCCACTGAGTGATACACTGTAACGCTGGTAGCACAGGGAAGGTTCCACTGAGTGATACACTGTAATGCTGGTAGCACAGGGAATGTCCCACTGAAAGATACTCTGTAACGCTGGAACACAGGAGACGTTCAGCTTGGGAACACGCTGAACGCTGCTAGCACTGGTGATCATTGGAAAGACGATACTCAGGCGCTGGGGCTCTGTACGGCGTCTGCCTTTGAACTTCCCGCCTTCTCCCGATTGGCGGAAGGGGCCGATGACGTCACCCGCTCACCACGCTCTTGTGGATGCCGGGCGCAATGGCGGCGCCCACACCCCGGGAACCGGCCGGAAGCAGCGCCAGCAAGACGCGACGACCCGGAGCCCACCGGGGGCGACGACCGCCGAGAGACCCAGCGCACCCGGAGCGGTAAGCGTGGCAACCGCAGCGCCGCGAGTGTGACACATGGGGTCTGCATCCCATCCGAACCCTTTCATCAGCCCAAAATAGCCGGAACCGTGCAAAAAACTGTAACCAGGCGCTAATATATCATTACCATATTTGGATGGTTGTATTGCTGGTAATGAATTTCCTATACAAAAAATGTTACAATATGTGTATAAACCAGCTGCAGGAGAAAACTTGACTTGGGGTAAGTCAAGTCAAAAAGAACCGGCACTTTACAGTCCCCGGTAACACTAGAACAACAAACTAATACCCTCCTGCGCTATAAATGTTATGATATGGCTCAGAGTTCAATGAAAAACAAATAAATAAATTATTATATTATGTATATTTTTTATTATTTAATAATATATATGTAGAATACACTTCAGACCGGCCAAATAAAAATCATTTACAAATATCTTGCCTGACTGTAGGAGGTGGATCTTAGATAAACTTCTGTGCACAGAATAGAATAAAAAATATATAAAAATAAAAATGAAAAATTAATGAAAAATCAGTCCATATATTGGATAAAAAATTACCAGCTAAATTCACACCCATGTAGTAGGTAGCATATTCATATGTTGTTATGTATTGGGTATCCTCAATACGTTACCACTTGGCAAAGAAGACAATGTTGTGCAAGAAAACAGCTCCACGCTGGAGCCTTACGTGTAGCTTGCACCGATGGTTGTCATACGGGAAAGTTCAATGACATGTGAGACGGTCTCGGGCTGCGGGAACGGCGCTTCGCTGGCGCCTGCTATGCTGATATTTTACCCGACTTTCAGGCTCTGTGAGTTCACGTCTCCAAGTGCCGTATGCAGACACCTCTGTCACGGTTGTGATGTCCCGTTCTCCGTTACCTCCACAGAAAAATGCTGCTGAATGGAGGTCTGTTGTAGGGGTGTAATTGAGCTGGTATACGGGTCCAAAGATCTGCTTCTCAAATAAATAAAATAGCCGGAACCGTGTCTCAACGGACTACTCCACATGTTGGCAGTTATCCAAGATCCAATTAGCGACGCCATGAACCCAGGTTAGGTTCTGTGTCCAGTGTCATAGTGTTAACAGGGGAACTCTTGCGGGTCTTCTGCGCCCATATCCTATGGAAGCTAAAGAACGCTGCACTGACCTGCTGTATACGCGTATGGTACCTCCTGCATTGAATGTGGATGTGATTTGTGCCAATGTCGCTTGTCTGTTACCAAGGACAATTCTGGCCATCAACGCTGTTCATGATCATTAAGCACCCATGGTCAGCCACTGCGCTGTCCACGATGGTTGGTAATGCCTTCCATGAGGTACTCACAGTACACACGTGACACCATAGATTGATGAATGTTGAATGTCTGCACAACTTCGGAAATGGAATGTCCAATCTGTCAGGCACTCACTCTCATTCTCTGTACAAACTCAGATAATTCACATCGCCTTGTTATGAGCAGCCTAGCCAGTGTTCAAACTGACTCATGAGATGTCAGATTACAACCGATGCAAGTCTGGGCATTTCCAAAATGTCACAGTATGTGGTGCCACCTACCATGACCTTTACATACTGCTATCCCATGACTTTTGGCACTTCAGTGTAATGCTCTTTAATCTGTTTTTCTTCATAGAATTTCTCCAAGTAATGGGGCTTGCTTTATATGTAACAGTAAATAAATGAACTGCATTAATGTTTCCTGTAAAACGGATACAACTGGCAAATACAACTTTGATATCACTGCACGGGTGGTCTTCTGTATGCCGAATGTCGGGATCCCGGCGCACAGTATACCGGCGCCGGAATCCCGACACCCGGCATACCGACAACTATTCTCCCTCGTGGGGGTCCACGACCCCCCTGGAGGTAGAATAAAATAGTCCGCCGTGCCTGCAGCGTGGCGAGCGCAGCGAGCCCGCAAGGGGCTCCTTTGCGCTCGCCACGCTGTCGGTATGCCGGCAGTCGGGCTCCCGGCGCCGGTATGCTGGTCGCCGGGAGCCCGAGCGCCGGCATACCGTACTACACCCCACTGCACTTGTGGGAAACATACAATGGTGATTTGTAAATTCTCTGTTTCCTACAATATTCCTATATAGTTCATATATTGAGTTTCTGACTTCCTATAGCATATACGCCATATATTCAGTTGTATACATGACTCCCGTCTTTGTACAGCATGTCCCTACTATGACATATTTCTGGTCTATAAGCCAGCGACCCCCTTTGCCTGCCTCATGAATGCTCTGTTCGTTAATGTACTGTTTTGTTGTGCTTTGGTACAATCTTAGCTATATTTTAGTATGAATAGTTATAACTAGTAAAAAAAAAAGGAAGGTATACAGCAGCGCTGGCTTACACAATAACTTGGAAAGACTAAGCAATCTTTACTCTGGGGATCTGACCAGCCCCAATACCAGCTGCCATTGACAATGCACTTAAAATGTATTTATTCTCTAAGTTTAAAAAAATGGAACTACTGAATAAGTTGTAATGCTTTTTAGCCAATATTCAGTTCTTACCATATGACCTAATGTGTTGTTTATTTTCCTGTAGGGTCATGTAGATTTTAGCTATGAAGTTTCAAGGTCCCTATCTGCTTGTCAAGGTGTCCTGCTGGTGGTTGATGCAAATGAGGTAATTTTAATGCAACTTCCATGTTTAAATACTGTATGTCTTCAATCACACATGTGAGGACCAAACATAGCTTTTTGTTAATACTGCAGGGCACCTGTGATGTTTTATCTTAGAGGTGTATGGCATGCACTCTTCAAGCTTAAAGAACATACCTCCCAAGTGTCCTTTCAGTGAGGACAAAGTCCTGAGTGAGCAGTGCACTCACCCAAAACCAGAACCGGGACAGTTGCCAGACTGCCCCACTTCTCCTACCTGGTATAGCAGATTTCACTATCTGCTGGTCTTGTCTGGTTTCTGGAGTTGACTGTACATGCTGCATGGAAACTTAGCAAAGATTCAACCTTCTAGACCAACCTCGTCTGAACCATCACCAGCATTAAATCAACAGCACCCATGTTTAATCAATAGGCCTCCCTGCTGACCTTGCACAACACGTGACACCCACTCACAACCTCTTCTACCCACCGCCCCCGAATAAGCAGTATGGCCAAGCATGGCTGGTTTTCCTATTAAAATTACATTACTCTCCCATAATATCCTAAGCATATGCACCGCTATTGTAGAATAGAAACTGTCAGGCATACCGCGCTCATGCATATACACTCAATGTTGCATTGCACCCAACTGTCGCTGATTACCAGCACTTTAGAACATACTTACAATATCAAATTCAATCAAAGTAAATAATGTTTCCATTAAGCCATGGTTAAATTAACTGTGTCTGTTAACCAATGTGGGGGGGAATTCAATTATAGGCAGATAACTTCACCCAGCCAAATCAGAGTGGCAACAGACGCAATTTGCATAGAATTGCAAGCAGTTTGTGCAAATTCGGAATTTGGTCAGTCGGGCAAGTGGTGCGAGATGTGGTGCTGTTGTTGGCGTTCAAATGCCACAGCAACTCGCACTCTTCGCCTGCAATTGAATTCTCCCCTAAGAGTGACATGATTTCACACTCAAAAACAAAAGTATCAATTGGATACAAGTCTCTAGAAAAGGTATCCTTGTGTAAGCTCCATACATATATTACAATACATCTCCCAATTTTGATTGCATCGCAATTTCGGCTTCATCGTAGAAATTAGGGTAGCCTCCTGCCGGCGCAGCTTAGCTGCGTCCGCAGGAGACCTGCCACCATCTTTCCGATTGCAGCAGCTGCATATGACATCACGCAGCCACCGCGATTATGCCCACGTCATGGCTCTGCCCCCACAACGCTTCGTCTCCGCCTAGGAAACGCCTAGCAAACGAAGCGTTGCCGCCCCCACCTCTGCACCCCGTGAACGCCTCTGCCTGATTGCCAGGCAGAGGCAATCGCATTTTCTGCGGGCCCTCACAGAAAATGCGGATGCATGCACAGGACGGGTGCTGCGCATGCACCCGCATCTTTTTTTGTAATTTTTGTGGTTGGATCGCGTTCTGCCATCCAACCTGAATCCGTACCAGAATCCATTAAAACAATAAGGCAGGATAAGCAATTGTTAAATTCTGCAGAAGAAAATGGGGAAATAAGTTGTGAGGAGAATGGCTGTGCGCATTTGGTAAGCCACCTGTTCTGTTACATAGCATTTTGCAAAATAAATTGGATATTTCTTGAGCTGAGAAAAAAATTATCTTACTAGGAAATACACCTGAAATAACAAAGAGTAAAATGCTATTTTTATATGAATCCTAGGACGGCAATCACATAAACTGTGCAGCGCTTTTGAAATTATTACTGAATTACAGTAGTTTAAAACACTTGAGGGCAAGTTATTTACCGTTTCACCTGGTTTGATGCATCAGTGCATTTTTATATTTCAATATTTGAGTATATCTCATTTTTCTTTTCCTGCAGGGTATTCAGGCACAGACGGTGGCAAACTTCTTTCTCGCCTTTGAAGCGCAGCTTTCAATTATTCCTGTCATAAACAAGGTAAAGAGCTTACACAACCGTACCCATGATCAAACTAATACTTCAGTCTAGTAGCAGTGGATAAAGCCATAAACACCACCTGGATTCATGTACTTTCTATTAAGTGTAACTCTGAGCAGGCTATCATTAAGTTAAGTTTAATACATACTGCAGCTCTTTCGTTTACATGATCCCCTCCCCACCCCCCACACACACTCTCATTTCTAGACATAGGTTACAAGTTGCATATGCATAAATAGGGTATCTTGATGGAGCATCTAGGAATAAGTCAAGTATCCACAGCTTCATTTTATAGACATAATTAGAATTTCTGAAAATGTTGCAGTAATCTTCCACTAAACTTAATACAGTTTTACCAACCGATTGGCAGATTCAAGAAGATATATCTTATCAAGTGATTTAAGAGCACCCTGGCCAATTGCACATACTAGATGTTTGCACGTTCGCACGTAGTCAATACGTGGACAATAGTTGCATTAAAACTGGCAGGGACTTCGGGAGAGATGTACTAAGCCTTGGAGAGAAATTAATAGAGTGCCAACCAATCCACTCCAAACTGTCATTTTTCAAACACTGGGGTAGATGTACTATAATGGAACATATCGTGCCACTATAGTTCTTTCTGCTTCGCGTCCTTACCATGGTGAAGCAGGAAGGTGCATCAACGAGATGTAAGCAAATCTCATTTGCTGGAGCAGGGGAGAGCCGGCTCCAGGGTCATGCATGAGATCTCGCTACTCACATGAGATCTCACATGAAGCCTAGAGCTGGCACCCGCCACAGCCAGGACTGTCCCTGCTGTGGAGATAGGACATCGACACCTGCAGCTGTCGAAACCGATAGCTGCAGGTCTGACCGTTCATACATTGGCATGCATATCAGCGTGCTATATTTTAGATTGCAGCACCGATATCTGTCACTCAGCGTGCACCGCCGCTGTAATTCATGGAGGAGAAGCGGTATCAGTGCACATGGCAGTTAGGAGCTGATTGGCTGGTACTTAACCTTCATCCACTATATCTATCTCCAAGGCTTAGAACATCTTCCCTTTCATCTGTTAATAGGTTTCCCTGGGATGCATCAGATGTCTATTTCTTCTGTTTTGTCTGGCCAGAATTTATGTGCGTGCTTAGACTCTGCAGAATTCTCTTCTTTCATCCCTTATTTGGGAATTGTTTAGGGATGGACTTGCTATAAAATAACTGCATTCATTTTTTAGGTTTTTTTTAAGCCGTTTGCCGCAATGATCTTTTCATACCAAGATATTTGTAATGTTGAGTAACCTGTATCCTGTTTTGTTTTGTAGATCGATTTAAAGAATGCAGACCCTGAGAGAGTGGAGAAGCAAATTGAAAAGATGTTCGACATTCCAGCCAGTGATTGCATTAGGGTGTGTATGCAATCCACCAATAGAGATAATTATTTGCGGACTGTTGTATGTTTATGCTACACATAAGTACTTATAGGATACCCATATGCATAGTAATTTGGTTGGTCAATTTGGTTGTTTACAACTAAAATCGCAGAATCAGGATACAGAAATGGAATAACTCGGTTAATAGTACAGGTTCTGTCCAAATGGGGGTACAGATATGTCCTCATACATCTTTGCTGCAGTCACTCCAAACAGCCCCTTTTGGCACACCTCCTCGTGTATTCTGGTCACATTGTGTAGTGAATAAGATGCATTTTTGGCAATTGGACACCCAACGTTAGCAGAGTTCCACAGGACCTGGCGGCTCACTCACACCAGGCATCTTGCGCTGCATAGCATATTGAGGCTAGATGTATTTGAACACATCTGTATATGTAATGTGTTCCAAGATTACGGTAGCATCATTAATGTGGGGAGTTTGGCGCTAAATTTAAAGTGACAATCAGTTATAAGGATAAACCAGCCATGTAACTGAATGGCACTTTACATTAGAGGGGGTACACTGAGAGATCTGTGCTTAAAGTCTAAGCAATCTGACTAGATTGCTTCAAAATAAACACAGATCTCTCTGTGTGTAGGATGCCGGCGACAGCCATGCGCGATCGCGTCGCAATCGCCAGCTCTAGATTTGGCATGCATGCAAATCTAGTGAGATTGCTCATTTCACCGCTGGGTGAAATGAGCGCCCCCCTCGCTCAGCACACATTGCGCTGTGCTAAGCGGGGAGAGATGTGTGCTGAGTGTTCTGTGACAGATCACTCAGCACACGTCTCCCCCGTGTGTACGGGGCTTTAGTGGCAAACTCCCCCAAAATCCACTGGTTCTGTAATCTCTGAACCTATTCCTTTGGACAATTTTCTTTCTTGGTTTATTCTAAGCATCCTGATCTGGGCCTTTATAAGGATCTTAAGTCATTTGAAAAGTGTAACGCATGCTTGGTGTACCCTCTTACTGGCCCATCACTGAACATAGCATTCAGGCTTTTGTATTTTTGTGTTTTTTATTTGTATGTTGTTGGCTAAGTATCAAGGGGGTTATTCAGAGTCCATAGCAGTTTTTGCTATTTTAGCAAAAACTGCTACTGATAAAATGGCATGCTGGGGCTGCCCAGCGATGTGTTCACAAATTGAATTGAAATAGCATCACAGAATCAGGAATTAGAGAGAGACACAGGCTGCGTGTGCAGGCGGTCCGGCCTATCACAGGAAAAGCAGACTTCATTGGGCTGCCCCGAAAACGCCCATGACACGCCTGCTTTTCCTGCTATCGCGATGCGACCGCAATTCCCCATTGCCGGAGCTAGTGTACAGGTTCCTTCACGCACGGCAACTGCGATGCGATCGCATTCACTGCGAACGCCTCTACCTGATAGGTAGAGGCGTTCGCAGGACACACAGGGGCGGCGACAGACCACTGCGGGAGCGGCGCAGGGAACACTGGGGCGGGGTGGCTGTGTTTTCAGGGCAGCTTCACCGATAGGAAAAATAGCGTCTGACCGCCTGCATACCCAGCCTAGCTGCGGGTGCAGGGGGCCGTCCGCAATTGCTGCAACCGCAACCGCAATGTAAAGCTTGCCCTGCGATGGGCAGCCCCAGCATGCTACAGAAGCGATTGCAGAGTCTGCTTTTTAGTAGAATCTGCAATACTTACTGAATAGGGTCATTGTGTAATAGGTTTATTTAAAAACCAGATTTCTACATTTCAGGTATGACACTTTGTGCTCTGTTGTCTGTACATGATGTTCTGTATGTGCCTTATGGAAACGTAATGTATTATATTATATGGTTTGTTGGGGATTGGATCCTGTAGAAAAAATGCTATTGCATCTTTTCTTTTATCCTTTAGATCTCTGCAAAATTTGGAACAAATGTGGAAACAGTTCTTCAAGAAGTTGTTAGAAAACTCCCACCGTGAGTACAGATTCCTGTACAGGTGGAACGTATTCTATATGCAGTGGTGAAAGGGCCCCTGTGTAAAATCAGAGCTGTGGGCTGTTTGATAGATTCCCATTATACACCTACTATACCACACACACACACACACATCATGCCCACCTCATCCACAGACACTTTGGCCTGTATTCAATAGCTGTCGGGTCCTTTCCGACGACATTGAATAGGTCGGAACTCCTATCGACCTCAATCTGTCGGAAACTGACGTCTTTCCGTCATTTGCCTGTCCTGACTGCCTCTCTGGCTGCTCTGTGAAATCTGTCATACCTTTTCTTATCTCCTGTAAAACTTTTTTCCATATCTGCCTTCCTTGTCTATTTCCACTTTCTTCCTCCTTGTGAACATGGGAACCGCAGCATGGCCTATATGGTAGCATTTCTGGTTCTGAGACCCTATAGGTGAGATGTGCAGTGCTGTCTTATCAGAAATGGGTGATATAAATATACCTGACTGAGGGTCACAGCTAGGCTTTCAGATCCTGGGCTTACATGTGGTTGCTCATACTGCTGCTTGTATTGTTGTGCCACTGTTATGTGTTCGCACTTTGCTTATTTAAATTAGTCTCTCTGTAAGTGCTAGGGAACACCACTGGCCTGTCACAGCTGTCAGAGGAATTTACATATATATCAGCTAATTGTGCAGCTTCTCCAGCAAGCAAATCACTACCAACACAAGTTACCTGCAGCTGGGATACTAACCATTAGGGGCTCATTTGCACACCAAACCAGAGGCGTAACTAGGGTTTTTGGAGCCCAGGGCAAGATCAATAATGGCGCCCCCCCCCCCCCCCACACACACACACACACACACACAAAAAAAAAAAATTTTTTATAAAAATAATAAATACATAAAATGATAATAATAAAAAAAAAAATACAAAAGGAAAGTATGTGCAGACGTCACCGGTGTCACTGCATACAAAGATGTCAGGGTGTGTATGTACAGATGTAGGTGCAGTGGTCGAAGTTGAATTTTTGAAGGCGGAATGAAAGAGTGCAGATAGCAATTATGCGCGCGCCTGCTCCGGAAAAGGGGCGCGGTCACTCAAAAGGGGCATGTCCTTCAGTGTAGTAGGACCCCTTATACTATCTAGTACTGGTGCCCCTTTCACATTATAGCACACGGTATGAGCCGAAATTCACATTATAGCACACTGTATGTCCGAAATTCACATTACCCCACACGGCATGAGCCGAAATTCACATTATGGCACACAGTATGAGCCGAAATTCACATTACCCCACACGGCATGAGCCGAAATTCACATTATGGCACACAGTATGAGCCGAAATTCACATTACCCCACATGGTATGAGCCGAAATTCACATTATAGCACACGGTATGAGCCAAAATTCACGTTACAGTACATGATATGAGCCAAAATTCCCATTATAGAGTTAGGGGATCCTACCCCCAGAATTAACATGGCCTGTGGGGCACTATGATGAGGGGAGCCAACCCCCTTAATAGACTAATTGCAGAGTTTAACAGCGGAAGGGCTGCAGCAGTTTCTCACCCCAAGCTGCGGCGCTTCTGCCACCTCCGACACTCCACATCTTCGGCACCACCCGGGATGCAGAGCACCGCACCAGGTATGCACCCTTTTCAGTGTGGTCTGCTGCGCTCCAAAGGGGTTCTTGTTTCATGCTGCAGGATCCCGATGTGCGCCTTCCTCCCCGCTGTTACTGTCACGGTAAGCATTAGTATCGTTTACCGCAGAGGCCATTTTCTGAGGCATATGTGTTAAACCTCAGGAACTGAGATGCCCTTCTCACCATACAGCTGTGTGGCCGAGCCGGGCGGGGGGACAGCCAGCAGCATGCCGGATATCAGCAGCAGAGGGTGCGGGCTGTACATACTTGAGGCAGCTGGATATTCAACAGTGCTGAAAGCCTCCGGAGCCCGCACCCCCGGAGCTGCAGTACACCGGCAGAGGACACCCATCCCCCGAACCCTGCGTAGCCCAAAGCCGGAGATCAGCAGCATGTTGAACGCGGAAGCAGAAGCTGCTTATTGCCGGTCAACATACTGCTGATCTCCGGCTTTGGGCTCCGCACGTGCCTTACAGCCCCCACCCTCGGCTGCTGATATCCGGCATGCTGCCCCTGCTGCTGGCTTTCCACCCGCCCGGCTCGCCCACCCAGCTGGATGGTGAGTGAGAAGGGCATCTCGGTGCCCGTGGTTTAATACATATCTCTCTTCGGTAAATGGCCATTAGTACATCCCACACACACTGATTACACACACACAGACTGGCCACCCCCAAATCCTACACACACCCACTCAGACTACACACACACATTCTCATACTTTCCTCTCCCCCACA
The DNA here is from genome assembly GCF_028390025.1 of Pseudophryne corroboree. NCBI lineage: Eukaryota > Metazoa > Chordata > Amphibia > Anura > Myobatrachidae > Pseudophryne > Pseudophryne corroboree. The sequence continues at coordinate 1,074,776,877 of NC_086444.1, forward strand.
CACACACTGGACTGCAAAAATTTACACACACAAACACTGTTCCACACACACACACAATTAACACACACTCACACTGTCCCACACACACAATTAACACACTCGCACACTGTCCCACACACCAGTGGCGTGCGGTGAGGTCAGTGGCGTGCGGTGAGGCACTACAGCCATAATGTCTGCCGAATCCTGCCGATGACCCCTACCGCCACCGAGCCAATGCCCGCCACTGCCTCTGAGCCGATGCCCGCTGCCACCACCAATGGCTTACAAACTCGCCCACCATCAACTGACCCAGCCCTCCGCCACTAATTTGCAACTCAGTCCAAAGCCGCCAATGCCCGCTGCATGCTTGCTCATCATACTTGTGATATATTGTACATTTTTATAGAAAAAAATAATAATTTGTGTTTGGGACTGGGAAGGCAGTGGGAGGAGGACATGAATGCAATTTTGTTGTCCAGGGCTTCCATTAACTTAATGGAGAAGGGTCTGAATGGGTTAAAAATGTAAAAAAAACTGCGTGAGGTCCCCCCTCCTAAGTATAACCAGCCTCGGGCTCTTTGAGCCGGTCCTGGTTGTTTAAATACTGGGAAAAAATTGGACAGGGGTTAGACAACCAGCATCGGGCTCTTAGTCCGGTCCTGGTTCCAAAAATACGGGGGACAAAAGATGTAGGGGTCCCCCCGTATTTTTAAAACCAGCACCGGGCTCCACTAGCCAGGGACATAATGCCACAGCCGGGGGACACATTTATGTAGGTCCCTGCGGCCGTGGCATTATCCCCCCAACTAGTCACCACTGGCCGGGGTTCCCTGGAGTGGGGACCCCTTAAATCAAGGGGTCACCCCCCCTCCAGGCACCCAAGGGCCAGGGGTGAAGCCCGAGGCTGTCCCCCCCCATCCGTGGGCTGTGGATGGGAGGCTGATAGCCATGTAAGTAAAAAAAGAATATTGTTTTTTGTTGTGGAACTACAAGGCCCAGAAAGCCTCCCCCGCTTGCTGGTACTTGGAGAACCTCAAGTACCAACATGCAGGGAAATAACGGGCCCGCCGGTACCTGTAGTTCTACAACAGAAAAAATACCCAAATAAAAACACAACTCACACACCGTGACAGTAAAAATGTATTAAAACACACTGACACACTCACACATACTTACCTTTATCCCACGCCGGTCACTTCCACTTGTCCAGTAGAATCCAGTAGGGGAATCTGTAAAAATGAGAGACAGATTACTTGCCTACATCCCACGCCGGTCACGTCCACTTGTCCAGTAGAATCCAATAGGGGCACCTGTAAAAATGAGAGACAGATTACTTACCTACATCCCACGCCGGTCACGTCCACTTGTCCAGTAGAATCCAATAGGGGTACCTGTAAAAATGAGAGACAGATTACTTACCTACATCCCACGCCGGTCACGTCCACTTGTCCAGTAGAATCCAGTAGGGGAATCTGTAAAAATGAGAGACAGATTACTTACCTACATCCCACGCCGGTCACGTCCACTTGTCCAGTAGAATCCAATAGGGGTACCTGTAAAAATGAGAGACAGATTACTTACCTACATCCCACGCCGGTCATGTCCACTTGTCCAGTAGAATCCAGTAGGGGAATCTGTAAAAATGAGAGACAGATTACTTACCTACATCCCACGCCGGTCACGTCCACTTGTCCAGTAGAATCCAATAGGGGCACCTGTAAAAATGAGAGACAGATTACTTACCTACATCCCACGCCGGTCACGTCCACTTGTCCAGTAGAATCCAATAGGGGCACCTGTAAAAATGAGAGACAGATTACTTACCTACATCCCACGCCGGTCACGTCCACTTGTCCAGTAGAATCCAATAGGGGTACCTGTGAAAATGAGAGAGAGATTACTTACCTACATCCCACGCCGGTCACGTCCACTTGTCCAGTAGAATCCAATAGGGGCACCTGTAAAAATGAGAGACAGATTACTTACCTACATCCCACGCCGGTCACGTCCACTCGTCCAGTAGAATCCAATAGGGGTACATCTAAAAATGAAAATGATACTTACAAACTTCAATCCACAGGAGGAGAGAGAGAGAGAGAGAGAGAGAGGGGGGGGGGGGGGGGGAGAGAGACTAACCTGCTGCTGCTGCTGGGGAGACCGGCACACACTGCAGGGCCACGACGGGAGGATGAAGCCGGCGGAGGAGGGGGAGAGCCGCACACCGCCGCTCCTGTCAGCGGACGGGGCGCACACTACAGACGCCAATAACCGCCGGGACAATTAACACACACACAATTAACACACACGCACACACACACACACAATTAACACACACGCACGCTGTCCCACACACACAAATAACACACACTCACACTGTCCCACACACACACAATTAACACACACTCACACTGTCCCACACACACCCACACAATTAACACACATTCACACTGTCCCACACACACAAATTAACACACTCACACTGTCCCACACACACAATTAACACACACACACAATTAACACACATTCACACTGTCCCACACACACACACAATTAACACACGCACACTGTCCCACACACACACACAATTAACACACGCACGCTGTCCCACAACCACAAATAACACACACGCACACTGTCCCACACACACACAATTAACACGCACGCACGCTGTCCCACACACACACACAATTAACACACACGCACGCTGTCCCACACACACAAATAACACACACTCACTGTCCCACACACACACAATTAACACACCCACACAATTAACACACATTCACACTGTCCCACACACACACACACACACACACACACACACACACACACACACACACACACACACAATTAACACACTCACACTGTACCACACACACAATTAACACACACAATTAACACACATTCACACTGTAACACACATTCACACTGTCCCACACACACACAATTACCACACTCACACTGTCACACAATTAACACACACTCACACACAATTAACAAACACACACTGTCCTGCACCCCCCTCTCCTGACAGAAAAAAAATATAAACAGAATTGAAAAGCCCGCTCACCAGTGAAGGCCGCGCGTGCGCACCTCCGAGGTCGCGCGCACCTCCCAGGTCGCGCGCGATCGCGTACAGTTATACAGTACAGTGTGCAGGGAGGAAGGGGGGGGGGGGGTGAGGGGAGGCTCCTGGCTGCCGCTGCCTGTCCAGTGTGACAGGCACAGCAGCCGGGGACGAGACAGGGAGAGCGCCGCAGGTAGCGCCGGCGGAATCCCTGTCGCATGGGGTGAGCGGGCCGTGCCGGTGGCGCCCCCTCTGTTGGGGCTTCCACGGCGCCCAGGGCACGTGCCCTGCTCGCCCCGTGCTAGATACGCCTCTGCACCAAACGTACAGTATGCAGGAAAGACGTGAAAGAAACCATGACTACTGGTACAGTATATGCTTGGCTGCATCCAACAGCATAGGGGTGTGAGTGGTAGCATTACTTTATATTGGACACAATGTAATAGTGTCATGGAGTGTAATACACTAGAGTCCATATGTGTTTAGGTAGACAATAACCATGGTGACTTTCATACACCACAATGTTGACTGTTATGATGTTAAAATGTTAACAATGTATCGACAATCACAAAATTTCGACAGGTGAAAAGTCAGAATGTCGACATTAGGATGAGGCTGCTGGCGGGAGAGTTATACTGCGTATGGGGGGTAGGGTTAGGTAGTAGAGGGAGGTAAAGGTGTAGGTAGGGGTTAGAAATAGTGAAGAAAAACCAGAATGACTGAGGATCGGAGGTAGGTAGGCCAATCCCCGGGATTCTGGCCTAAAAATGCTGGAATTTGAATCCCCGGATTGGAGCCTCCAATCCCGGGATTCACTGGATTAGGTGTCAGTTTTGCTGGGCAGCGCTGAGCACTATAGTACAGCATTGCCCGGCTGTGCTGCCCGGTTGGCAGCGGGGTATTTAAAGCTGACCGCGTCGGCAACATTTCAAATGTAGTGCCGGCCACCAGCCAATTCTGACTGGCTGGCAGCCAGCGCTACATTTGAAATGCCAACGGCGCGGTCCGTGTGTGTCCATGCCTGCTTGACTAATAGTAAGTATTGCTACCTACACCCACCCTCCCTCCTCCCTACGTCCTCCCTCCCACGCTGCTCCCTACATCCTCCTAATCGGAGATCTGACCCGGTAGTGACGGTGACATGACCACTGGGGCCCGGAAGACACTGCTGCAGTCGCCAGGAGCAGGTAAGTCACCACTAGGCTGCCAGGGACTATATGTCAACATTGTAATATATTGACATTTCATCACTGTCTACATGATGAATATTGGCATGGTCAGCGCTGACATTATAACCATGTCGACGTGTCGAATGTCGTTATTATGGCTGTCAATCTATCATACATCAAACTGAGTGACTTAATATAATAGAAGAGCTCTAGTGCTAATGATCAGAATGCTTTAAGGACTGTCAGCTGGATGGGTCAGTGAGCAGTCAGCCAATCAGAAGCGGCATAGTATTGCACTAACTGCCCATTACACAAAAGAGTTACGCCCCCCGGAAAGGCAGATCTGTGGATGCAGTCACATGTAATCATGGGGCAGATTTATTAAGCTCGGTGAAGTGATAAAGTGAAAGGTGATAAAGCACCAGCCAATCAGAACCTAACTACCATGTCACAGGCTGGGTTTGAAAAATGACAGTTAGGAGCTGACTGGCTGATCCTTTATCTCCTTCCAATTTATCACTTCACTTAGCTTAATAAATCTGCCCCCATGTCCTCAATCTCTTTCTTGCCTGCTGTGGAGGGGACCCAACCTTAATACTTACATACTGATCTTTGTTCTGTTGTGTGCACTCACAGTACAGAAATGTGTATATTATGCCAAACAAATTGTCATATCACCTACTCTAACCTTACTGAGCATCTCCTGAGTGCCAGGCTCCCAGACATCTGTCCTACTACACCCTTGTGAAGAGAAAACAAGCTCATTGTAAAAACCGTTGCATACTTGTGTAATGACCTGTACGTTTCAGTTCATTTATTTTGTTACAGAGGAGGGGAGGTTGTCACATATAAAATAACTGGCATTATGGTCTTTGTGTTTCAGACCTAAAGTAGAAAGAGGTGGTCCCTTTAAAGCCCTGCTCTTTGACTCCATGTTCGATCACTACAGAGGTGTTGTAGCCAGTATTGCCATCTTTGGTGGGGAAGTGTGCAAAGGCAACAAAATTGTGTCTGTTCACACTGGCAAGAGCTATGACGTCAATGAGGTTGGCATCCTGACTCCTGAAGAAATGCCAACTGATAAATTGTAAGTATCATATTTCCTGGTGGCCACTATGGTTTGCGGTAGTAAAACAAAAATACAAACAAAAAACCTAATAATATAAAAGAAAATGAACTGTTTAGTGAGGTATCTTGCCCAATAGCGGAGCCTCAGAGGCTGATTTATGAGGGCTGTGGTGCTGACATTGCACCCAATTCCAGCCTCAGCTTCCAGTGTGCAGAACCAGTAGAGACAGCTTTATTGCAGGAGACATCTCACCACATGGAACATTGATAGTAACCTGAGTCATGTTTTGCCATTATGACAATTGTGAGCTGACAACAAGATATTGGGGGTAATTCCAAGTTGATCGCAGCAGGAAATTTTTTAGCAGTTGGGCAAAACCATGTGCACTGCAGGGGAGGCAGATATACCATTTGCAGAGAGAGTTAGATTTGGGTGGGTTATTTTGTTTCTGTGCAGGGTAAATACTGGCTGCTTTTTTTTTACACTGCAATTTAGATTGCAGATTTAACTCACCACACCCAAATCTAAAGCCCAGTACCCACGGGCCGATGCTGGAGAGATGTGTGCTGAGCGAACCGCTCAGCACACATCTCTCCTGCCGCTCAGCACAGCGCAATCTGTGCTGAACGTGCGGGGGGAGACGGGGGGGCCGCTCACTTCACCCAGCGGGTGAAGTGAGCGACCCGCTAGATTGGCCTGCATGTAGGCCAATCTAGCAGCAGCGATAGCGATGTGCGGGGCCGCGCATCGCTATCGCCGAGGGGGCTACACACGGAGCGATCATGCTGATATTCTAAGCAATCTAGTCAGATTGCTTAGAATATCGCTCCGTGAGTACCCCCCTTAACTCTCTCTGCACATGTTATATCTGCCTCCCCTGCAGTGCACATGGTTTTGCCCAACTGCTGACAAAGTTCCTGCTGCGATCAACTCAGAATTACCCCCATTGTTCAATACAGTCTGCTTTATCTGTGTCTTAAGCTGGATACATACTATGAAGGACATGTACTAAGCAGTGATAAAAGTGGAGACGTTGCCCATGTCAGCCAATCAGCTGCTCTGTATACTTTTATATTATGCAAATTATAAATGTTACATCAATGCTGATTGGTTGTCATGGGCAACTTCTCCACTGGCTCACTTCTCCACTTAGTACATGTCCCCCTAAGTGGTATATCGGCCATTCATTTGAACGGTTGATGTATCACGAGCGTGTCAGCAGGTGTCTATTCTGATATGTTTGTGAACGACGTTATATAGACATATCGTGTCGGCCCTGTAGCACAGCCGATGGCCGATATACCTACAAATACTGTATATCGGCACATCTGTCTATGTGTGCAGCCGATCTGTTGGCCAGGTGTGTACCCTGCTTAGCAAGTGGAAACCTTAAGCACGCACTGTCATTTGGAATTTGGTTTTTGTGTTACAGACCTGGGCCAATATTCCAGTTTGTGCTTAGATAAAAAATAATCTAAATAAGTGACATTAATGCTGTGAGATTTCTGTGATAAATATGGTCACAGTTACACTTGCAGGCCACTAGGTGGTGGTATGATAACTGAAAAAATTGAAACTATAAATAAAACAAATGGATGCTGTTGTTAATTTAGGCTATAAGAAATGACTGTTGTTATTTCATGAAATAATTGCTATGGGGAGTTTTACATAGATTTACTAAAACTGGATCTGTTACATTTTCACTTTGTACCTAGTGCAGTATTTAAGTGTAAACAGACCATTTTCAAGCTTCACCTCTCTGGAGAGTGCAGATAATCAGCGTGCTCTATACGCAGGTGTGGTGCCTGAGAGTCGCCCACATATTACTCTATCTCACTCCCGTACAGCTGCCCTATTGCTCCGCTGCCACATGGCGGTGCTCATGATGTAGGAACATGAGGTAAGGGAGGTCCCTGGGAGTGAAGAGCTATATACGGGAAGTCTCCTAGAGTTACCATTTGCATATAGGGCACAATGTTTTTCAGTAGTCTCCACCATGTGAAGGATGTGCCTCCACACAGCTGTGACATCAGTCATAGTGCTCCAAAAGCCTTGGCATGACTGACATGCAGCAGTCATTTGGGGGCAATGACAGAGGGACGCCATAGTCAATGGCTGCGTGGTTTTTGCTTGGGTTACTCAGATGTCCAATGACTACGCCGAGGAGCAGATCACAGAATTGCATAATTTAGCTCAGCCCACACCTCTTTCATTCTCCGCTAATAACTGTAAAAATGTTTTAGCTACACTGTCTTTCTCCTCCGCAAATACTCAAGAGACAGAAATGCTTGGCAAGTTATTATATATGTATTTATTTCTTTCAGATGTGCTGGGCAGGTAGGTTACCTGGTCGCTGGAATGAAAGCAGTACAGGAAGCACAAATAGGTGACACATTCCATCTATACAAGCAGCCTGTGGAGCCACTGCCAGGATTCAAGGATGCAAAGCCTATGGTATTTGCGGGTAAGATAAATTAGCCTGTGCTTCTAGCCCTTCACTTCTTCTGCTTACTTCCCCGAGAACAAAATAAAAGCTGTTTTAGAAAAATCTCCACCAATATCCCTTTTACCTGCGAAGCAACACTGAAGTCCAGGGCCCCATAGCATCATGATGGGCATGGAGAGAACCCTTCGGCCCCTGAGGCCTCGCTCTGCTCTGTGAGACTTAAAGCATTACCTTGGCTTTGCTGTGCATGCCTAGAAGAGAAGTGCGGATCGGAGGGGGAGGTGCTTCTCTAGCTGATAGACTTCCTCACCACAGGACCCATAGCAACCGCATGGCCTGCTCCAGACACTGCCTTCGACCTTGGCTAGGGTAAAATAAAACAATCGGGAATACGAATGCATTAGAACTCTGTACTCCACACACACCTTGCTGCAATGTGGGTTGGAAGCACTTGCTAAGTGTTCATAGAGGAGAAATCCAGGAAGCAAGCATGGGAGGCGTGATGATGTGACATGCATTCCCACCCTCCTGGTGTGTTTCACGTCATCATCATGCAGGGGGACCTTGATGATGCATTCAGAACATCAGACCTCATCCACCGTGTCCTTGCGCAGTGGAAGCTGGGCCATAATGTTGCAAATAGTCATCACCCCATTCCATTCACAAGACAAGCTGGATCCAGGTTTAGGGGAGTCTTGGACTCCCCAAAATTAGTGCGTCTTCCGGACAGTCCAGGAGAGTTTGCAAGTATGTCCTGAGCACAGATATCTTATACAAGTACATTATTTATTTACAGTAAAATGCAGTGATCTCATTAAGTTTAGTTAGCAGCACATCGTGTTTCAGTGTTGACAAACATAACCATATAAAAATCATTGCTTACTGAGGTATTTATCAATGATTCTAAATATAGAACAGCAAGTCGGCGGCACTCAGAATAATACAAGGTGAACTTTCAATTTGTCATGATTCTAAATATAAAAAAAGTTGTTATGACTTTTCTTTTCCCTTCCCATAGTTTGCTTGTATTTAGCAGAAGCGTAGTAATGATGTAAACAGAAAACCCGTCCTTAGAAGATAAACCAGTCAGCTCCCAGCCTTGAGATGTTGACAAGTTTTTGCCACATTGTCAGAAAATGTTGGTTTGCTGAAATAAGGGGATTGATAATGCCATGCGATGATGAATAATTCATGTCATGTTTCTTCTCATTTTGTCTTTGAAGTTTGTTTTCTTGTGGCTAAGTGACGTTCTGTGATACATATTTAAATGATAAAGTTTGAACCAGACAATTCATATTATGGTTTTCATAACCTTTTATATGTTATGTTTTGTTTTGTTTAAGGTATGTTTCCAGTCGACCAGTCGGAGTACAGCAATTTGAAAAATGCTCTAGATAAGCTGACCTTGAATGATTCCAGTGTCTCTGTCAGCCGGGACAGTAGCGCTGCACTGGGGGCTGGCTGGAGGTGAGTCTTCAGCTGCTTATTTCCTGCATCCATTCTTATCTAACTGTATTATACATTATTTCAGCACTCTTGGGGGGAGATTCAAATGTTTGAAAAGTCGGTTGGGTGTCTGTTTTTTCCTATTAGATAGGAAAAAACAGACTCCCAACTGACTTTTCAAACATTTGAATCTCCCCCTTGGAATGTTATGGTAATCTGTTTGTGTTTTATAGTGATACACCTATAAATTTGTATAATTGGCCACACATTCTTTATTACTGTTTTTTTAATGGACTATCCTTAACCTGCAGTCAGTGGATGTGGGGGGCTTTTTATTACCAAGAGCAAAGTTGCAGCCGCATTGTGCAAATGAAGCTTTGGACCTGCTTTGTGCAAGTACAATGGGGGTCATTCCGAGTTGCTCGCTAGCTGTCGTTGTTCGCTGCGTAGCGATCAGTGGAAAAAAAGTCTAATCTGCGTTTGCACCGCAATGCGCACGCGTGACGTACGGGTACAAAGAGCATCGTGGTTTTGCACAGGTTCTAGCGACGCTTTCAGTTGCACAGCCGATCGCAAGGAGATTGACAGGAAGAGGGCATTTCTGGGTGTCAACTGACCGTTTTCTGGGAGTGTTTGGAAAAACGCAGGCGTGGCCGGGCGTTTGCTGTGCGGGTATCTGAGGTCATTACCGTGTCACTCGTCGCAGCAATCATCGCACAGGATAAGTAACTACAGGGCTGGTCTTGTTTTGCTCAAAATGTGTTTGCAGCCGCACTCCTGCAAAGCGAAAATACACTCCCCCGTGGGCGGCGACTATGCGTTTGCACGGCTGCTAAAAACTGCTAGAGAGCGATCAACTCGCTCAACCAGTATGCCTAGATTTCATGCAAGGTGCCTAGGATTACAGAACAAGCAGCAGAGATGTGCACATATTGCAAAGTTCAACACACGCCCACAGTTGCCTCTATTAGACACAGTCCAATGATGAAAGTAAGCCATAAATGGATCTAGGATAGGTATGCACTAAGAACACTGATGGCCCATCTAGCATACAAAACCGAGGTTCTGTGACCCTAAATTACCTCGCTTCTAATCACTGCATCCTGCAGAATTTCTGTGCACCAGCCACGGAAAGCCATAGCTACCATTTACCAAAGATATTTCAATGTTTTATTTAAAACAAAATAAACTTTCCCAGACCTGTAGCACTGGCAGTATACGGATTTAAAAAGGTAACAATTTCTGGAATATTGCACTGATTTATTTAAGCTGTTCCAGTATTCAGTGTACTTTTCTCTTCCCTCTGTGCTTACATTGAGTGTGTAAATAAAGCATAATAATAATGTATACACAGGTTGGGCTTTCTTGGCCTCTTACACATGGAGGTCTTTAACCAGCGGCTGGAGCAAGAATACAACGCGTCTGTCATAATGACGGCACCTACAGTCCCATACAGAGCTGTGCTGTCTTCACAGAAACTGATAAAGGTAAGTAGTGTGTACAGACGTCTTTATATGGTGCCCTTCCACACACAAGAGTGAATATACCATAAGAGATCTGCCTGCAAAGTGACGCATCCCTGCACAGCCCACAATTCAGGCAGCAGGCCCTCGCTAAGCTTAACCCAAACGTCCTTACCACCCAGTTACACTCCTTCAGCTGCAAATGGAGAGGACTCTAAAACGCTAGTACGTACACTCGGCCCTGTAGCATTCTGTACAGGAAAATGGAAGATCCATCTGCAAAACTGACGTGCATTCAACTCTGGCCTCAATGTGACTCATGCCCCTGGGATGTCACTTGTTACATTGGGAATATATAGGTTACACTGAAATGTATATTCGTTACTAGCTGCAGTATTTGTCACAGTACGCTTAGGCTGGGTACACAATCGCCAATATGTTGTTCGTATAGACGACATTTTGGCTGGACCATTGGCTTGTGTTTCTGCGAGCAACGTTAACTGGCATATCAGGCCGATGGCAATATATCATGCGTATGTACATCTGCATGTGTGTGTGGGAGACCCGCCAACTTAACAATATTTGCCCGCAGAATCCATTGAATATGATGTCACAAGTGTTTGGGCATAGTCAGATGGGTCTGCTGGCCAGACGATTGGTAAGTGGGTATCAGGGGTGCATTAAGAGAGGCAGGGGCCCATGTGCAGTCTCTGTCTGGGCCCCCGCCTTCTAGCTGGCAGCTCAGTAGACTCTGGGCACCAAGGTTACTAGGAGACCCTAGCACTGTGCCAATCTAGGGCACATGTGCAGGTCTCCGAGAAAATGGCGCGGTGGCCATTTTCCCAGTGTTTTTTCTACTGTGCAAGCGCAAATGGCCACTGCGCTATTTTCATGTGATTTGTGCTGTACTGCTGCAGCCAACACAGGGCTCTGGAGGGCACATTTTGCACCCATTATACATACTCTACTAAACCAATTGTTAGATGCGTTGACCAAGTGTGTACCCAGCTTTACATAGCAACTTCTTGTAAAGATTAAAGGAAAAGGGGGTGCGGGGGAGGAGCAAACTGTACCCAATTCTAGAGTGAGATACTCTGTGTATATTTGTAGAAACAGCAGGGGCCGGATGTAATGGCTTATGAGATGGCTGGAGCTCCGAGACTCCGGCTGAACTCGTAAGTTTTTTTTTTTAAAGCAGCAAACGTTTACAAGGCAAAACCAAGCAGGTTTACCCTTGTAAATGTTTGCTGCTTTAAAAAAAACATACAAGTTCGACCGTAGTCTCGGAGCTCCGGCCATCTCACAAGCCATTACATCCAGCCACAAATGTTGCTGCGTTCATGACGGTAACAAACGATTTCTGATTGCTTCAGCAAGCTAATTTTGTTTCCTGTTCTTTTGTCTGTTTTTGTTTGTTTGTAAATTGAGCAATTACAGAAAATATCCTGTAGCACCAATTTCCTACCTACACAATGCAGTTACATAAAGAGAGGCAGTTACCGACGGCTTCCTTTTATTGTATTAGCAAGCCCACGCAAATACAAAGCAATATGGGAACAGATTAAAAAGTTTTGCAGAAAAATATCAGACTTCATTCTAAAAAAAAATAAATAGAAAAAGAAATGGAATACTAACATGAATAAAATGATGAATTTTTAACAAATCTCATGTCTTGTTCGCCATACTGCTGTCACTGGTCTCTGATAACACTCCGACCTCAGGCATCTCTTCTCTGTCATTCCGAGTTTTTTGCTAGCTGCATTCGTTCGCTGCGCAAAAAAGTCACTTCTGCGCATGCGTATGCAGCGCAATGCGCACGTACGTCGTGCTATTACAACAAACTATGTAGTTTCACACAGGGCTAGCGAAGCTTTTCAGTCGCACTGGTTGCCGCAGTGTGATTGACATGAAGTGGGCGTTTCTGGGGGGCAACTGACGGTTTTCAGGGTGTGTTCGAAAAAACGCAGGCGTGGCTGGGCGAACGCAGGGCGTGTTCGTGACGTCAAAATAGGAACTGAACAGTCTGAAGTCATTTCAAGCGCTGAGTACGTATTGAGCTAATCTAAAACTGCACAAAAAGACTTTGCCGCCGCTCTGCGATTCTTTTGTTCGCACTTCTGCTAAGCTAAAATACACTCCCAGTGGGAGGCGGCATAGCATTTACACGGCTGCTAAAAACAGCTAGCGAGCGCACAACTCGGAATGACCACCATAGTATCCTCATTCAACAGCTAATTGCTTGTCCACATGGGATGTTTTAGTGACCTCGTTTTGAATTCCATATGAAATATAAATGGAAGAGAGCAACAAGTGATAGGCTGCAGGCAGAAAGATCACTGATCCCTACACCTATAGCCTAGTATGTGGTACACGTAGGCAGACGCACTTTTCTTCCATTTTGGCTGTCATGTTTTGTAATTGCTGCTCTCATTTAAACAGTATTTATAAAGCCCAGAGAACACACCTAATGGTGCATTTTCCTAAATCAAAAACTGTCTTAACGTTTTTCGATCAGTAAGATACGCACAAACGCAGGGTTTCTGGAGGGGAGTTTCCAAATGTTTGATTTTAGAATTGTCAGAGCCCATGTTTGATGCATAGGGGTATATTCAATGGAGAGGATCTGATACATCAGTATTCAATAGCGGGACGTTTCCGCTCGTTTCGCCTCGCACTCTGACCATTCATTTCCGCCCTTTCATGGGCGAAAATGAATGGTCGAAAATGGACTGTTTTCGACTGCGGCAGGGTCGAAAACACATGGATTCTGGTCATCCATGTGTTTTTCGATTTGTCGGAAGTTCCGACAGGGCAGAAAAACGGCACTTCAATTGAATATTGAAGTGTCGGAAAGTTCCAATTATCGGCAGAAAGTGCTGTCTTTCTGCCCTGTCATAACTTCCAACTGTAATTAAATATACCTAATAATAAGCATGTATTAAGCTATAGTCTGCCCAAAACAAAGTGCAGTTTATGTAATACAGTACTTTAGACACATGTAGGCCCAATGTTCACAGTAAAGCCGCTTACCAGATTCTATCTCTGGTGTGATGATTGAGCTTTCAGAGCCACAGACACACACACAGCAGACTTGGTAGGAAAATCTGTGCAGCAGCTCATTCCACCCCCCTTTATACAGCATGTAGTGACCGCTGGCCAGGTTGAGGGGAAGGGGGGTTTCCGGGCAACTGGAACTACTAGCATTGGTGATGATGCACCAGTGGAAATTATACACATGCAGAGGATTACATATGACCGCTCTGCCTCTAATGCTGGGTACACACTAAATGATGGCACATTGCTCCATCCGTACACACTGCACGATGCAGTGGATAATGGCACAATGTATTGTTGCTAACCACATTTAAAATGTATGCCGTCGATCCCTGGTTCATCCTATTGGGCACGCAGCATGCCAGACAGGACGACACAGGGAACAACCCACATATCGTCCGATTAATCGCCTAATGTGTATCCGGCTTAAGTAACTTCTCAGCTGCAGATAATGTTAAGTAAACTGTTACAAAATGTATCTAACTCGCAATTTTAAAGCATAGATTTAAATGGTTTCTAACTTTGGAACGAAAAATCTTTTATTTTAATTCTTCATAAGGAATGTGGTGGCTCATTATATTTTTATCCAGAGACTATCCTTTTAGAACCGTATGTTTGATTTTTATTTATTTCTCTTACGTCCTAGAGGATGCTGGGGACTCCGTAAGGACCATGGGGTATAGACGGGCACCGCAGGAGATATGGGCACTCTAAAGAACTTTTAGTATGGGTGTGCACTGGCTCCTCCCTCTATGCCCCTCCTCCAGACCTCAGTTAGATTCTGTGCCCAGAGGAGAATGGGTGCTCTACAGGGGAGCTCTGCTGAGTTTCTCTGATAAAATAATTTTGTTAGGTTTTTTATTTTCAGGGAGCACTGCTGGCAACAGGCTCCCTGCATCGTGGGACTGAGGGGAGAGAAGCAGACCTACTTAAATGATAGGCTCTGCTTCTTAGGCTACTGGACACCATTAGCTCCAGAGGGATCGGACGCAGGTCTCCCCCTGCCGTTCTTCTTAGAGCCGCGCCGCCGTCCTCCTCGCAGAGCCGGAAGATAGAAGCCGGGTGAGTATAATGAAGAAAGAAGACTACTAAGGCGGCAGAAGACTTCAGATCTTCACTGAGGTAAGCCATTGCTCCCACAAGTTACACACACGGCAGGCACTGATGGGTGCAGGGTGCAGGGGGGGCGCCCTGGGCAGCAATATATGCTTCTATTTTTGGCATGTTAGATACATATGGGCTGCGGTGTCAGTGGATATGTTCATCCCCCGCCATTGTTTGTGAATTTGAGCAGGACCGAAGCCTGCCACTAGAGGGGGCGGAGCTTGGTCGCACAGCACTGACCAGCGCCATTTTCTCCACAGTGTGCTGAAGAGAAGCTGTCTCCCCGGACTCTCCCCTGCAGGACGGTGATACAGGGCTGAAAAAGAGGGGGGCACTTTTTGGCGCAGTAAGTGTATTACACGATTTACTTAATATAAAAGCGCTAAATCTGGGAATTGGTTCCAGTGTCAGTTGGCGCTGGGTGTGTGCTGGCATACTCTCTCTCTGTCTCTCCAAAGGGCCTTGTTGGGGAACTGTCCCCTTATAGATATATCCCTGTGTGTGTGTGTGTGTGAGGGTGTCGGTACGCGTGTGTCGACATGTCTGAAGCGGAAGGCTCATCCAAGGAGGAGGTGGAGCAGATGATTGTGGTGTCTCCGTCGGCAACGCCGACTCATGATTGGTATGATGTGGAATATTTTAAATGCTAATGTGACCTTATTACATAAGAGAATGGACAAAGCTGAGTCCAAGGAAACAGCAGGGAGTCAAACCGCGGATGTGACTGGGTCACAGGGCCCGTCAGGGTCTCAAAAGCGTCCCCTATCACAAATAGTAGACACTGATACCGACACGGATTCTGACTCCTAAGGTGGCCAAAAGTATTCATTATATGATTATGGCAATAAAAGATGTTTTACATATCACAGATGACCCCTCTGTCCCTGACACGAGGGTGCGCATGTTTAAGGAAAAGAAACCTGAGGTAACGTTTCCTCCATCTCATGAACTGAACAAATTATTTGAAAAAGCTTGGGAAACTCCAGACAAAAAACTGCAGATTCCCAAGAGGATCCTTATGGCGTATCCTTTCCCTGCAAAGGACAGGGTACGTTGGGAATCCTCGCCCAGGGTGGACAAGGCATTAACGCGTCTGTCCAAGAAAGTGGTGCTACCATCTCCTGACACCGCGGCCCTTAAGGATCCTGCGGATCGTAGACAGGAGACTACCTTAAAGTCTATTTATGCACATACAGGGGCATTACTCAGACCGGCAATAGCATCGGCATGGGTCTGTAGCACTGTTGCAGCATGGACAGATAACTTGTTGGCTGACATGGATACCCTGGACAAGGATACCGTTGTCCTGACTTTGGGCCACATTAAGGACGCAGTCTTGTATATGAGAGACGCTCAAAGAGACGTGGGACTGCTTGGCTCCAGAGCCAACGCCATGGCAGTTTCGGCAAGGCTCTGTGGACCCGCCAATGGTCGGGTGATGCCGACTCAAAAAAGCATATGGAGGTTTTACCTTACAAGGGTGAAGTTTTGTTTGGGGACGGTCTCGTGGACCTGGTTTCCACAGCTACCGTGGGTAAATCCTACTTTTTTGCCTTTTGTTCCCCCACAGCAAAAGAAAACCCCACAATATCAGATGCAGTCCTTTCGGTCGCATAAGTCCAGAAGAGGTCGGGGCTCCTCTTTCCTCGCCAGAGGTAAGGGTAGAGGTAAGAGAACATCTGCTTCGGCTAGTTCCCAGGAGCAGAAGTCCTCCCCGGCTTCTGCTAAATCCACCGCATGACGCTGGGGCTCCACGGAGGGAGTCCGCACCGGTGGGGGCACGTCTTCGACTCTTCAGCCAGGTCTGGGTCCTATCAGGCGTGGATCCTTGGGCGTTGGAAATTGTATCCCAAGGTTACAAACTGGAGTTCGAAGAGGTGCCCCCTCGCCGATTTCTCAAGTCGGCCTTGCCAACCTCTCCCCCGGAGAGGGAAGTGGTATTAGCTGCAATTCAAAAGCTGTGTCAACAGAAAGTGATTGTCAAGGTTCCCCTAGGCCAACAGGGCAAAGGGTACTATTCAACAATGTTTGTGGTCCCGAAGCCGGATGGTTCGGTCAGACCAATTTTGAATCTAAAATCACTAAACCTATACTTGAAAAAGTTCAAATTCAAGATGGAATCACTCCGGACTGTGATATCCAGTCTGGAAGCAGGGGATTTTATGGTGTCGCTGGACGTGAAGGATGCCTACCTTCATGTCCCCATATTTCCTCTTCATCAAGAATACCTGCGTTTCGTGGTACAGGACTGTCATTACCAGTTTCAGACGTTGCCGTTTGGGCTTTCCACGGCCCCGAGGATTTTCACCAAGGTAATGGCGGAAATGATGGTGCTCCTGCGCAAGCAGGGTGTCACAATTATCCCGTACTTGGACGATCTCCTGATAAAGGCGAGATCAAGGGATCAATTGCTGAAAAGCGTGTCACTCTCCCTGAGAGTGTTACATCAACACGATTGGATTCTCAATCTGCCAAAGTCACAGTTGCTTCCAACGACTCGACTATCATTCCTAGGCATGATTCTGGACACGGAACAAAAGAGGGCTTTTCTACCAATAGAAAAAGCCCAGGACATCCAGAACATGGTCAGGGACCTGCTAAAACCAAAAAGAGTGTCTGTTCATTAATGCTCTCGAGTTCTGGGAAAAATGGTGGCAGCCTACGAGGCCATTCCCTTCGGCAGGTTCCATGCGAGGACGTTTCAGTGGGACCTTCTCGACAAATGGTCAGGGTCCCATCTACACCTTCATCGAAAGATAAGCCTGTCCCCCAGGGCCAGGGTGTCTCTGCTGTGGTGGCTGCAGAGTACTCACCTTCTAGAGGGTCGCAGGTTCGACATTCAAGACTGGGTTCTGGTGACCACGGACGCGAACCTCCGAGGATGGGGAGCAGTCACAAAAGGAAGAAATTTTCAGGGGGTATGGTCAAGCCAGGAGGCTTGTCTTACACATCAACGTACTGGAATTGAGGGCCATATACAACGGCCTACGACAAGCGGAGTATCTTCTTCGCGACCTACCGGTTCTGATCCAATCAGACAACATCACAGCAGTGGCTCATGTAAACCGCCAAGGCGGGACAAGGAGCAGAGTGGCGATGGCGGAAGCCATCAGAATTCTGCGCTGGACAGAAAATCACGTAAGCGTTCTGTCAGTAGTCTTCATACCGGGGGTGGACAACTGGGAAGCAGACTTCCTCAGCAGACACGATCTCCATCCAGGAGAGTGGGGACTTCATCAAGAGGTCTTTGCAGAGATAGCAAGTCTTTGGGGACTTCCTCAAATAGACATGATGGCGTCACGCCTCAACAAAAAGCTTCGGAGATATTGTGCCAGGTCAAGGGACCCTCAGGCAGTAGCGGTAGACGCCCTAGTGACACCATGTCGGTCTATGTGTTCCCTCCTCTACCTCTCATCTCAAAAGTGTTGAGAATCATAAGACGAAACAGAGTACAAGCAATACTCGTGGTTCCAGATTGGCCTCGAAGGGCCTGGTATTCGGATCTTCAGGAAATGCTCACAGAAGATCCGTGGCCTCTTCCTCTCAGGGAGGACCTGTTACAGCAGGGGCCTTGCATGTTCCAAGACTTACCGCGGTTGCGTTTGACGGCATGGCGGTCGAACACCGAATCCTAGCAGAGAGAGGTATTCCGGAGGAAGTTATCCCTACTCTGATAAAGGCTAGGAAGGAGGTAACGGTGAAGCATTATCACCGTATCTGGAGGAAGTATGTATCTTGGTGTGAAATCAAGAATGCTCCTACGGAAGGTTTTCATCTGGGCTGTTTTCTCCACTTCCTACAGACGGGAGTGGATATGGGCCTAAATTTAGGCTCCATTAAGGTACAGATTTCGGCCCTATCTATATTTTTTCAAAAGGAATTGGCTTCTCTCCCTGAAGTTCAAACTTTCGTGAAGGGAGTGCTGCACATCCAGCCTCCTTTTGTGCCACCAGTGGCACCATGGGACCTTAACGTGGTGTTACAGTTCCTTAAATCACAATGGTTTGAACCTCTTCAAACGGTGGAATTAAAATTTCTCACCTGGAAGGTGGTTATGTTATTAGCCTTGGCATCTGCTCGGCGGGTGTCGGAGTTGGCGGCCTTATCTCACAAGAGCCCCTACTTGATTTTTCATGTGGATAGAGCAGAATTGAGGACTCGTCCTCAATTTCTGCCTAAGGTGGTCTCTTCTTTTCATTTGAACCAACCTATTGTGGTACCTGTGGCTACGGGTGACTTGGAGGATTCCAAGTCCATGGATGTGGTCAGGGCCTTAAAAATCTACGTAGCCAGGACGGCTAGGGTTAGGAAAACAGAGGCTCTGTTTGTCCTGTGTGCAGCCAACAAGATTGGCGCGCCTGCTTCTAAATAGACTATTGCTCGCTGGATCTGTAACACTATTCAGCAGGCTCATTCTACGGCTGGATTGCCGGTACCAAATTCGGTAAAGGTCCATTCCACTAGGAAGGCGTCTCGGCATTGCAGTTGTGCTGAGCTGCTACTTGGTCGGGTTCAAACACTTTTGCAAAATTCTACAAGTTTGATACCCTGGCTGATGAGGACCTCGCGTTTGCTCAATCAGTGCTGCAGAGTCATCCGCACTTTCCCGCCCGGTTTGGAGCTTTGGTATAAACCCCATGGTCCTTACGGAGTCCCCAGCATCCTCTAGGACGTAAGAGAAAATAAGATTTTAAACCTACCGGTAAATCTTTTTCTCCTAGTTCGTAGAGGATGCTGGGCGCCCGTCCCAGTGCGGACTAAATCTGCAAGACTTGTATATAGTTGTTGCTTACATAAGGGTTATGTTACACTTGGAATCGGTCTTTGACTGATACTGTTTTTTCATTCACACTGTTAACTAGTTGCGTATATTCTAAGTTATATGGTATGATTGGTGTGGGCTGGTATGAATCTTGCCCTTAGATTTACAAAATCCTTTCCTCATATTGTCCATCTCCTCTGGGCACAGTTTCTCTAACTGAGGTCTGGAGGAGGGTCATAGAGGGAGGAGCCAGTGCACACCCATACTAAAAGTTCTTTAGAGTGCCCATATCTCCTGCGGAGCCCGTCTATACCCCATGGTCCTTACGGAGTCCCCAGCATCCTCTACGGACTATTAGAAAAAGATTTACCGGTAGGTTTAAAATCTTATTTTTTTTAGCTTGATTTTTGCTTATGTAACTGTAATACTTGGCTGAAATAAGCTACATATTTCCTGTAGTGACAACAGGCTCTGATCTTCCATTCAGTTATTTAAGCATCATAAAGCTTCATGTGATCCCTGTTGCTTTGCTGATTTTGTGTAGGAATATGGAGCACAAGAGATAACCATTGTAAACCCAACTGCATTTCCTGATAAAACTGTGGCATCGGCATATCTTGAGCCTATGATACTGGGTACAATTATTTCACCGGATGAACACCTTGGAAAAATAATGTCTCTCTGTCAGGTCAGTAACAATTTTTAATTCTGCTATATTTTAAAAACTGTATAACATTCTTAGGACAGAGTGTCACGAGATAGGAATAATCGGTACTGGTTTGGGTTGCTGATATATTTAAGGGAGGTTCTAGTACAGGGAAAGTTGTGTTTACAACTAGTTTCCTGTATTCTAATATAGCAGAGCAGCTGTGAACAGGTTCCATGGAGGGCATCATATTTAAAAGACACATTTAGCATAAAGGAACCATATGGGGGCAATCCATCCCTTTGGAAGAGTTGGACATGTCCCAGACTTCCTCCCACCCCCAGCAAAGTGTGACCTTGTCCTCTTCTCGGTATCCGGTCTATAGATTTACACAAAAAAGCTCTACAGTCAATAGGTCGGCCACTAATGGTCAACAAGCATTAGGTCAAAAGGTCGACATGGTCACAATGTTGACAGGGTCAAAAGGTCGACACATTTTTTTTTTTTAGGGTTTGTTAAATTTTTACAACTTTTGCTGCATTTACTATCCATGTCACAAACTATCACCATTAGTAACCTTGTGGCGAGCAAAGTGGATTTAAAAATATTGGGGTAAAAAATGTTTAAAAACACAAAACAACACCCAATTTAAAAAAATAAAAAAAATTCTCTATCATCCATAGACGAGGTCCAAAGGAGCCGGTGCACATTAAATGTCTTCACTGGGTGTGCTGGCTCCTCCGCTCTATGCTCCCTCCCACAGGCAGTTTAGAAAAAAAAGTGCCCCAGGAGAGGATGCACATCTCTGCAGCACCAGAGAGTTTTCTTCAATTTCTTTTAAACTTTTAATATTTTCGGTATGCTGTTTGGGAAACAGCATACCTGCACCGTGGCAGTTAGGGGGGGACGGTCACCGGCCTTGCAAGGTGTCAGAGCTGCTTCCCCCCTGCAGGACTACCATCCTGAGAGGTTGTTTGTTCAATGGATGCGAGTCTGAGGATGGGGAGCTGTCACCCAAGGGGCACAGTTCCATGGCAGGTGGTCAGCCCATGAAGCCCTCCTTTCGATCAACATTCTGGAACTTCGGGCGATCTACAGTGCTCTGCTTCAGGCCTCTCCTCTGCTCATGGATCACGCAATCCAAGGTTCAGTTGGATCATTTCGGGTGTGGACAACTGGGAAGCGGACTTCCTGAGTCATCATGATCTCCACCCGTGGTAGTGGGGACTCCACCATCAGGTGTTCCAGCAGATCATCCACCGGTGGGGCTGCCCACGGATAGACATGATGGCTTCTCGACTCGACAAGAACCAGGGACTCGACAAGAACTCACGAACCAGGGACCCTCAGTCGAGGGCAGTAGATGCACTGACGTCGCCTTGGCCTTACCGGCTGGTCTACCTGTTTCCTCCTATTCCGTTGCTCCCGAGGGTGCTCAAGCGAATCAGAAATCAGGGAGTCCAGGCAATTCTGATTGTCCCGGATTGGCCTCGGAGGGTGTGGTACACGGATCTTCTGGACGTGTCCGTCGAAGACCCTTGGCCTCTACCGCTAAGAAGCAATCTTCAACAAGGACCGTTTGTTTACCCAGACTTACGGCAACTTCGTTTGATGGCATGGAGGTTGAGCGGAACAGCCTAGCTCACAAGGGCATTCCAAAATGGTTATTGCTACCATTGTTCAGGCCAGGAAGCCTGTGACGTTAAAACACTATCATCATATCTGGAGAAGATGGGTCTCTTGGTGTGAGGAATGCACGTATCCACCTGCAGAGTTCCAATTGGGACGTTTCCCCAAGGCTGGTGTGGATAAGGGCTTGCGTCTGTTTCCATTAAGGTCCAGATTTCATCTCTCTATTTTCTTCCAGAAGAAATTGGCACTGTTGCCAGAAGTTCAGACCTTCTTGCAAGGGGTACTCCACATACAACCTCCTTTTGTGCTGCCTATGGCGCCCTGGGATTTGAATGTGGTGTTGGAATTTCTACAGTCCTCCTGGTTTGAGCCTCTGATGACGGTAGAAGACAAGTACCTCACGTGGAAGATGGTGATGTTACTGGTCCTGGCTTCTGCTAGACGTGTATCAGAATTGGGGGCCTTATCGTGTAAAAGTCCCTACTTGGTCTTTTATGAGGACAGAACGGAGCTCAGGACTAGGCAGCAGTTCCTGTCGAAGGTTGTCTCTGCATTTCACCTGAATCAACCTATTGTGGTTCCGTCCAGTTGTGACACTTCTGCTCCTCCGGAATCATTGGATGCTGTTCGAGCCTTGAAGATCTATGTCAAGTGAACGGCTCGGATCAGAAAGACGGATTCCTTGTTCGTGCTCTATGATGCACAGAAAAAGGGTTGTCCTGCTTCGAAGCAGTCCATTGCTCGTTAGCTTAGAAACATAGAAACATAGAATTTGTCAGCAGATAAGAACCACTTGGCCCATCTAGTCTGCCCCTTTTTTTTTTTCCTTACATTATTTTTATCTCTAACTTTATTTGATCCTATTTCTTTGTAAGGATATCCTTATGTCTATCCCATGCATGTTTAAATTGCTCTACTGTCTTAGCCTCTACCACCTCTGATGGGAGGCTATTCCACTTGTCCACTACCCTTTCTGCGAAATAATTTTTCCGCAAATTTCCCCTGAACCTCCCCCCCCCCCCCCCCCCCTCCAGTCTCAGTGCATGTCCTCGTGTCCTATTGCTTCTCTTCATTTGGAGAATGTTTCCCTCCTGGACTTTGTGAAAACCCTTGATATATTTGAAAGTTTCTATCATGTCCCCCCTTTCCCTTCTCTGCTCCAAACTATATACATATTGAGATTTCTTAGTCTTTCTGGGTATGTTTTGTGATGTAGGCCATGCACCATTTTAGTTGCCCTCCTTTGTACAGTTTCTAATGTATTAATATCCTTTTGAAGATATGGCCTCCAGAACTGAATACAGTATTCTAGATGAGGCCGTACCAATGACCTATACAGTGGCATTATTACTTCTTTCTTTCTGCTGCTGATTTCCTCTCCCAATGCAGCCAAGCATCTGACTAGCCTTCCTCATTGCCTTGTTACATTGCTTACCTGCCTTTAAGTCATCTGAAATAGTGACTCCTAGATCCCTTTCCTTCTCAGTAGTTTCCAGTATAGTGCCATTAATACTATATTTAGCTTTTGGATTTTTGAGACCCAAGTGCATGATTTTGCATTTTTTGGCATTAAACTGTAATTGCCACACTCTTGACCATTGCTCTAGTCTACCTAGATCCTCAATCATTTGTTTTACCCCACCTGGTGTGTCTACCCTGTTGCATACCTTTTTGTGTCATCTGCGAAAAGGCATACTTTCCCTTTAATGCCATTTGCAATGTCACCAATAAAGATATTAAAAAGCACTGGTCCAAGTACAGATCCCTGGGGTACTCCACTGGTAACATTTCCCTCCTGTGAATGCACTCCATTTACCACAACTCTCTGTTTTCTATCCTTCAACCAAGATCTTATCCATTCAATAATCCTAATATCCAATCCCAAACTTTCAAGTTTATTTAGCAGTCTGCGATGTGGAACAGTGTTAAAAGCCTTACTAAAGTCTAGATAAGCTATATCCATGGCTCCACCTTTATCCATCACTTTAGTCACACAATCAAAAAAGTCAATAAGATTTGTTTGACATGATCTCCCCCCAGTGAATCCATGCTGTTTGGGATCCTGTAAATTGCCGGATTTGAGATAATCTACAACTCTTTCTTTTAAGAGTGTTTTCCATCAATTTCCCTACTACTGATGTAAGACTCACTGGTCTGTAGTTGTTTGCCTCTTCCTTGCTTCCACTTTTGTGCAGTGGGACTACGTTTGCTCTTTTCCAGTCCTCTGGAATTACTCCTGTAGCTAATGACTGGTTGAATAATTCTGTCAATGGTGCTACCAGCACCTCTTTAAGTTCTTTTAGTATCCTTGGATGTATCCCATCTGGCCCCATAGATTTGTCCACTTTCAGCTTAGGCTTACTATCCAATAGGCCTATGTGTCGGCAGCCTTACCTGTTCCTAAGTCTCTGAAAGCCCACTCTACAAGATCTGTGGGCTCTTCCTGGGCGGCTGGCCAAGGAGTCTCGGCCTTGCAACTATGCCGAGCTGCTACCTGGTCGGGGAAGAACACCTTTGTGAAGTTCTACAAATTTGATACCCTGGTCAAAGAGGATACCCAGTTTGGGCAGCCGGTGCTGCAGTAGTCTCCGCACATTCCCGCCCATTCTGGAAGCTTTGGGACGTCCCCATCGTACTAGATTCCCCCAATATCCCTTATGGATGCTAGAGAAAATAGGATTTTAATTACCTACCGGTAAATCCTTTTCTCGTAGTCCACAAGGTATATTGGGCGCCCGCCTCAATGTATTGACTTTTCTGGAGGTTCTCGGTTATGTGGTTACCTGTTCAGCTGTTGCTATTATTGTTACCAGCCGTTGATGGTTGTTATATGTTCGTGGTGTGCTGGTATTAAATCTCACCACTCTTTGTTATCATGTTCCTTCTCTCATATATGTCCTCTCTCCTTCGGGCACTGTTTTACCTATAACTGCCTGTGGGAGGGGGCATAGAGGGGAGGAGCCAGCACACCCAGTGAAATTTAAAGTGCACCGGCTCCTTTGGACCCTGTCTATTCCTCATCGTACTAGATTCCCCCAATATTCCTTATGAACTACGAAAAAAAGGATTTACCGGTAGGTAATTAAAATCCTATTTTTTTGTGTCGACCTTTTGACTGTCGACCTGCTACTGTTGACCTAATGACTGTCTATCTCCTATAACAAAACACCTTTTCTCATGCGCACTCTTTTATAACTAGAAGCCCAGTGCAAGCTTTGGTTCTGAGTCGCACATTTCGTGTGCACAACTTTGTTAGATTGTGTTCTTCTTCCTCTCCGCCAACTTCAATACCCTAATTACGTCGGCAGATATTTGAACATCATTTCACAGAGGCACCTTCCGCAGAAATATTTTTGTGACCATTTCTTTTGAACCTTTATCATCAGGGACACATTTAAACTAACCAGCTACAACAAGCATAATATCTGTCTGCTGCTTGTGTTTCAAAATACCTGTACTGCTGTTTTAATACTAACATAGGTTGAGTATCCCTTATCCAAAACGCTTGGGACCAGAGGTATTTTGGATATCGGATTTTTCCGTATTTTGGAATAATTGCATACCATAATGAGATATCATGGTGATGGAACCCAAGTCCAAGCACAGAATACATTTATGTTTCATATACACCTTATACACACAGCCTGAAGGTCATTTAATACAATATTTTTAATAACTTTGTGTATTAAACAAAGTTTGTGTACATTGAGCCACAGAAAACAAAGGTTTCACTATCTCACTCTCACTCAAAAAAGTCCGTATTTCGGAATATTCCGTATTTCGGAATATTTGGATATGGGATACTCAACCTGTAATGTAATGTACAGATTCACTCAGTTGGGCCTAATCACCCACACAAAGATGCAGTAGTTTGCACTTATATTTGTTCTCTACCAGCTGAATCAAAGTGAACTTCCTACTTTCCTGATGGGGAGAGAGTACAGATGGCCACCGCATCGAATGATGTCAGAATTCTGGTGATGGTTATACCATGCGCAGAAGCAGTCAGGGCTTTGTCCATGCTGTCAGGTATCGGAAAGCCACAATCTGATGGAAAAAGTACTTCCATCGATGGTTGAGAGAGAGCTAGAGATGGCAGGGGCAGAGAGCGAGAATGGGGAAGAGGGACAGAGAAAGGAGGAAGAGGGTTGAGATAGATAAGAAGAGAGTGGTTGAGATGAGAGGAAGAGATAAGATGCCCTGTATGAGACTGCAGATCTCGGTTCAAACCTCTTCTAGTGAATAGTCCAAACCAGTGATCTGCTTTTACAGTTTGTATATGCAACCCCTTTAAGTTTATTGGGGATTATCTGTATTTCAACAAAGCAAACACCATATTCACTAGTATATTATGACTGTAAATAAAATCGTATTGTAAACATAAACCTAAATCACAAATGTAAATTGCTTTTGCAAAATTCAAAAATGTTTTTTTTTTTAGTCTTATGATGTAATTAAGTCATTTATGCAATCTTTTTCTTTCCTCAGTCCCGACGAGCGGAACACAAAAGTTTGATATATATTGATGATCACAGAATCATGTTAAAATATCTGTTTCCTTTAAATGAAGTCGTGGTGGATTTTTATGATAATCTAAAATCTCTCTCTTCTGGATATGCAAGGCAAGTCCTACAGATGCTTTTCAGACACCAGTCTGCTGTATAATGTAGACACTGTGTAATAAAGGGATTTGATTTAGGATATGTAATTTCATTTCATTTGCACACTAAAATGTTACATGGAAAGATAATTTGTTTTAAGGATTGAGTCTGTTTTAAAGTTCCACAAACTGTTTACTTACCCTCTACAAATATTTTAATTCCTAACCGAAAATGTGCAGAAAAGCAAAATGTATTTCATTATGTAGAATGGGTTGTTTGGTCTACTAAATGGTGTTTAAAATGCTCTGTGCACTAGATAGTGTGTGCAGGGCTACTTTGAGACGCTAGTGCTCTTAGGGAACATATCACATTAGTGGTGCTTGGGTTGAAGCAAAATCCCCAAATTTAGGACCTCATTCAAAAAGGATTGCAAATTCTGCTTATTTGCAATCCTTTTAATCGCATGCTGGGGGCCGCCCATCACAGGGCAACGCCGTCCAGTATGCTACCCAACCACCTCCCCCCTGTGACCACGCTGAAATTGCGGTCGCATCGCAATTTCAACGTAATCGCAGAATTAGATACCTCTTGATGGCGCAACCTGGCTACGACCACAGAAAGCCCGCCGCCAGCTTTGTGATCGCAGCGGCTGTGACGTCATGCAGCTGCCCCGATCACGCCCACGCCATGCCTCCCATTCATCTGCCACCATTTCCTAGACGCCGCCCACGCAACACTCCGTCTCTGCCTAGGAAACTGAGCGTTGCCGCCCCGCAAACGCCTCTGTCTGTCAATCAGGACGGGCCCTGCGCATGCGCCCACATCCTCTTTGTAATTTTTCTGGTTGGAACGCCTTTTGCGATCCAGGTTTAAAGCTATTCATGCTTCAAGCACAGGTGACTTCATTAGTACATCAGTCAGTTTGATACCTTTTTGTGCACAAGCGTAGATATCCTTAAAACCTAGACTATTAGGGTGCCTCGAGGGCCGAGTTTGGTCAATCCTGGGATAAAGTACAGTAAAGTGGACCTTGCAACTGAGCCAATAAGGTATTTTCTTATGATGTAGTAAAACCTCATTCAGGATGGATTTAGCTGCATTCGCTCCTGCGTCTGTTGCCATAGTCACACCTGCAAGTATATGCAAATACAATTACAGGTTGAGTATCCCATATCCAAATATTCCGAAATACGGAATATTCCGAAATACTGACTTTTTTGAGTGAGATAGTGAAACCTTTGTTTTTTGATGGCTCAAAGTACACAAACTTTGTTTAATACACAAAGTTATTAAAAATATAGTATTAAATGACCCTCAGGCTGTGTGTATAAGGTGTATATGAAACATAAATGAATTGTGTGAATGTAGACACACTTTGTTTAATGCACAAAGTTATAAAAAATATTGGCTAAAATTGCCATCAGGCTGTGTGTATATGGTGTATATGTAACATAAATGCATTCTGTGCATAGATTTAGGTCCCATCGCCATGATATCTCATTATGGTATGCAATTATTCCAAAATACGGAAAAATCCGATATCCAAAATACCTCTGGTCCCAAGCATTTTGGATAAGGGAGACTCAACCTGTATCAGTTTTTTCCCCAATGTACAGACGTGCATCGTCTGAGGCGCCCGCTTTCAGCATCTCCGCACGCTGTAATTCCCCCGGTGTTTCTTTAGACACCATTATCAGCACTTGCACCAGCCCTATGGCAGGTGCAGTGTTTGTCTGTCTGACCATCGCCTCCTTTGGCTGCAGCTGTGTGTCCTGGAACCCAGCCACTATCATTGACTTGCCCGTGATACTCCCATTACAATGCCTCTATACGTTCACTTAGGCCAACGCATGTGTCATAGGCCTATCTAGAAATTGTTCTGCATGCCCAGTTGAAAAAAAAAAAAAGCTCAATTACATGAACATAGGCATTGCGTGTGTTTTTGTTAGCTGTTATGCTATCATACCCCGTATTATGCAGATTGTTAGTATCTGATATCTCCCTTTTTATATATTTTTTTCGTCCATGAAGATAATGAATGTGCATGGCTCCAAGCGCCCCTGAAAGTCTTTGGGTCTTTTTACTTTGTGCAGTGAAAGGGTATTATTAGCACACTGTATGTCCCAACGTCACCCCAACAATTGGGACAATGTGTGTGTACTGCTGCGCACTAAAACTTCAGAAGCAGACAGTCTCCCGCAGCGCCCCTTCCTTTCCCTAAAAAGGTTGCATGCATTCTCTCAATATGGTGAGTGGAACATACCTTCCACCAGGGCAGGTGGAAGGTAGAGGCACTCGGGCCCGTGCCTCCCCTGACGTTTCTAGCTTCTTCTTTTTTTTTAAATGAAGCTGCTGCTGTCTCCGTCATATCTGATAGAGCGGACGGGCACTAGGAATAGCCACGGCTCCCACAGCCAGTCTGCATGTTTGGGGTAGTGGTGCCGGGTGCTCAGCTACTATGTATATTAGAAATGGTACTCTTATACTTTGGCATTATGTGTAAGGGTCACTACTACTACTCTGTGGCATTTTGTGTATGGGGCGCTACCACTGCTTTGCAACATGATGTGTAAGGGACACTGCTACTCTGGCATTATGTGTAAGTGGCACTACTACTACTCTGGCATTATGTGTAAAGGGCACTGCTAAACCATGGTATTGTGTGCAAGGGGCACTGCTACTTCTCTGGCATTATGTGTAAGGGACACTACTACTACTACTCTGGAATTATGTGTAAGGAGCACTAATAGTACTCTGTGGCATTGTGTATGGGGCACTACTACTACTCTGGCATTATGTGTAAGGGGCACTTCTACTCTGGCATTATGTGAAAGGGGCTCTGCTACTACTCTGGCATTACATGTAAGGGGCACGGCTACTACTCGGTGGCATTATGTATATGGGGCTCTACTACTACTACTACTACTACTACTCTGGCATTTTGTGTAAGGGGTACTGCTACTACTCTGTTGCATTATGTGTATGGGGCTAGTATACTTTGGCATAATGTGCAAGGATCACTACTACTGCTCTGTGGTATTATGTGTAAGGGGCACTACTGATACAGTAAACAAGGCCATAATACCACAGAGTATGTAACCCCTGCCCCCAGTGTGACAAAAATGAGGGGCCTTGCTCACAAGGATGCCAAATGTAAGTGTAAATATCAGTCCCGTGTATCATACTTTTTGTGTTTCATTAGCTTTGACTATGAAGATGCAGGTTACCAAGCCGCAGATCTGATCAAAATGGACATTTTACTAAATGGGTGTGCTGTTGAAGAATTGGTGACTATCGCAAATAGGTAAGCGATACGAGTAGAGAATTGGTGCATCCACAAGAAAGATAACACATACAACAGTATACC
The DNA here is from genome assembly GCF_028390025.1 of Pseudophryne corroboree. NCBI lineage: Eukaryota > Metazoa > Chordata > Amphibia > Anura > Myobatrachidae > Pseudophryne > Pseudophryne corroboree. The sequence continues at coordinate 1,074,806,682 of NC_086444.1, forward strand.
CATCACTTGTAAATGACTGTTCCTTAACAGCACAGTTTGTTTATACTTTTTTATATCAGTGGATATAATTTGTGATTACAAAGGATTGCAAGTAAACAGTGATATTCATAAAATTTTACATAAATCTGCGTAATGTTAGTTTAACCTCAATAAAAGTAAGTTACTTCTATAGAGTTCTGTGGGAAACGCTCTCCCTCCCCCATTTCTGCAAGTTGGGTCTTAAAAAATAAAAAAAATAAAAAATAAAAAACATCTTTCCATTCCGTGGTCTACTGCAAGTTACTAGTAGATTCAATACCCTTTTTGAAATGACCATCAAAGCAAGTCTTATTCTTCAGCCCTGTTATTTTGGAATACCATTTTTCATATTGTAGCATGCCAAATGCATAACCTGCAAACAGTTAAGCATGTTTATTACTATTACAAGGTACAGATGGGAACATGCTACATCTGGATAAACGTCCTGATCTGGCAGTAACAAAGTAAGGTGGATGTGCCAGATCCATTGTATTTTAATAGTAGCTTGGCAAAGTTGAGGGAGACCACCCCTCCTTTACAGCACTGAGTCAGGTGCTACATCTAAAAAGACTTTACTCGAAACTTCCCGCCAAAGAATGAAATAGTCCAGATTTCAAAGGCTCTGTTACGTAGCAGGTACTGGTTCCCTAACAATCTGTTTCTGTATCTGTATGTAATAGGAAATACTGTATAAACAGATGAGGTTGCAACATTTTTCTCATTTAGGGAAAAGGCGTATGAAGTTGGTAAAGCGATCTGTGAAAAGCTACGAGATGCTATACCAAGGCAACTGTTTGAAATAGCTGTTCAGGCAGCTATCGGTAGCAAGATAATAGCGAGAGAAACGTAAGTAGTGTTGCAGTACAATCTGTGTTGCTAACGGCATATTCTGTCTGCTCCCCTACACAGGACATCACACAAGTATGTGTGCCTATTAGCAATACTATAAACAGAAGAGGCGAGGGATTCCTTTCTAGAAAATATATATATATATATATATATATATATATATATATATATATATATATATATTTTTTTTTTTTTTTTAAGACACTAAAATGTGCAGCAATTCTAGAGTCCTAACTACTATATGTACATAAAGGGCGGTATTCAATTCTTTTCACCACCTTCCACACCCGTTCTGTTTCTGCTGACGGGCATGGTATAATCATTTCAGCTCGCTCCCCCAGGGTAGCGAGTTCGCCCAACTCTCTACGAAGCTAAACCTGATTACTCTGGGTGCGATAACAGGGATCTCTTTAGAAAGGAGATTGGGCATGATATCTCATTTGAATACCGTCCAAAGAATGGTAGTTAGCAAAATGTGTTTCCTATGAGAAAAGCCAAACAATTTTAAAATAAAGTGAAGATTTAATAAACCTGTTATGAACAGATTTGCAGTAGTGTGGTGTGGATTTGAGAGACAATTGCTAGATAGTTTCTCATTCATTCTTCTGGGGGGCAGTATCCGGATGTTAGGTTGACATGAGTTTAAAAAAAAAACAAAAAAAAACTTTTTCATACTTTACCATCCACGTGGACTATGATTGGGGACGCGGTGCACTAATTGGGGTTCCTGGTAATGTTACAGAGAAAACAACACCAAAAAGATTATAAAAACTCATGTCGACCTTTTAACTATATTGACATTTTTCCCATGTCACCCAATAGTGGTCGACCTATTGATTGTCTATCTTCTCCAGGTCGTCCTTTGTGTGTAGAGGGTGACAATTTGTTTGTGTTTTTCCCTATTAAAATTAAATTGTCATCCCTGTTTAATATGGATGTATATTTATTGTGAGTATTTATATATAGCACTAGAATATGCTGCAGCACTTTTCAAATTATGTATTTGTTTTTCTCCAGAATTAAAGCCTATAGGAAGAATGTCTTGGCCAAATGTGTAAGTACAACTTTTAAATATATTATGTCATACTTGTAAAATAAAATCTAACTTCAGTTGAAAGAGCCGTTTTATTATGCCCTATTATGGAATATGCCACTTGTATTTTTAACAAAACATTTCAAGCAATGTGAAGTTTGTTTTTTCCATCTTATTATAAGGTTTTCTTAGCTAGGGATGATTGTAAGAAGCGTGACATTCTCCATAAATTTTTTCTAAAAAAATGTCTCTAAGCCTATTAAATATTAAAACACTGTGTGGCAGTATTGTAGAATACATTCTAAAAGAAACTTTTCTTTCCACTTTTAAAAAGTTATATTCCCACCTTTTATGTCTTGGATGCATGCCAGTGATTGCAAAGTAAAATACAATTATAAATGTATTTTTTCTCTTGAATTTTCCTGGATGCAATTCATTTGAAAGAATGGTTAAAAAAAACAAAAAACTTTTTGAATGCCCACAAACAAAATAGGATTTTTAATACCTATCAGTAAATCCTTTTCTCATAGTCCATAAGGAATATCGGGGGAAACTAGTACGATTGGGGTATAGACGGGGTCCAAAGGAGCCAGTGCACTTTAAATTTCTTCAACTGGGTGTGGTGGCTCCTCCCCTCTATGCCCCCTCCCACAGACATTTATAGGTAAAAACGTGCCTGAAGGAGAAAGGACATATGCGAGAGAAGGAACATGATAACAGAAAAGGTGGTGAGATTTACACACCAGCACACCACTAACATACAACAACTAGCAACGGCTGGTAGTAACAACAGCAGCAGCAACAGCTGCACAGGTAACTATAGAATAAGAACCTGTAGAAAAATCCACGCACTGAGGCGGGCGCCCACTATCCCTTATGGACTACGAGAAAAGGATTTACCGGTAGGTATTAAAATCCTATTTTCTCTAGCTTCTATAAGGGATTTTAGTACGATGGGGACGACCCAAAGCTTCCATAACTGGCGGAAATGTGCAGAGACTGCTGCAGCACCGCCTGCCAAAACTGGGTATCCTCTTTGGCCAGGGTTTCAAATTTCTAGAACTTCACAAAAGTGTTCTTCCCCAACCAGATAGCAGCTCGGCATAGTTGCAAGGCTGAGACTCCACGGACAGCCGCCCAGGAAGAGCCCACAGATCTTGTAGAGTGGGCCTTTAGAGACTTAGGAACAGGTAAGGCTGCCGACACATAGGCCTGTTGGATAGTAAGCCTAATCCAACAAGCAATGGACTGCTTTGAAGCAGGGCAACCCTTCTTCTGCGCATCATAGAGCACGAACAAGGAATCCGTCTTTCTGACCCGAGCTGTATGCCTGACATAGATCTTCAAGGCGCGCACAGCATCCAATGCTTCCGGAGGAGCAGAAGCGTCAGAACTGGACGGAACCACAATAGGCTGATTTAGATGAAACACAGAGACAACCTTCGTCAGGAACTGCTGTCTAGTCCGGAGCTCCGGTCTGTCCTTGTAAAAGACCAAGTACGGACATATACACGATAAGGCCCCCAATTCTGAAACATGTCGAGCAGAAGCCAGGGCCAGTAACATCACCGTCTTCCACATGAGCTACTTGTCGTCTACTGTCATCAGAGGTTCAAACCAGGAGGACTGTAGAATTCCAACACTACATCCAAATCCCAGGATGCCGTAGGCAGCACAAAAGCAGGTTGTATGTGGAGTACCCCTTGCAAGAAGGTCTGAACTTCAGGCAACACTGCCAATTTCTTCTGGAAGAAAATGGAGAGGGCTGAAATCTGGACCTTAATGGAACCCAGACGTAAGCCCTTATCCACACCAGCCTGCAGGAAACATAGGAAACGTCCCAAGTGAAATACTGCAGGCGGATAGGTGCGTTCCTTGCACCAAGAGACATATCTCCTACAGATATGATGATAGTGTTTTGAGGTCACAGGTTTCCTGTCCTGAACCATGGTAGCAATAATCCTTTTGAAAAAGCGCTTGTGAGCTAGGATGGTCCGCTCAACCTCCATGCCGTCAAACGAAGTCGCCGTAAGTCCGGGTAGACGAACGGTCCTTGTTCTGAGTGATAGAGGCCAAGGGTTTTCAACTGACATATCCAGAAGATCTGCGTCCCACGCCCTCCGAGGCCAATCCGGGGCAATCAGAATTGCCTGGACACCCTGATGCCTGATTCACTTTAGCACCCTTGGGAGCAATGGAATCAGAGGAAATAGGTAGACCGGCCGGTACGGCCAAGGCGACGCCAGTGTGTGAGGGTCCCTGGTCCGCGAACAGTACCAGGGAAGTTTCTTGTTGAGCCAAGAAGCCATCATGTCTATTTGTGGGCAATCCCACTGGTCGATCTGTTGGAACACCAGACGGTGGAGCCCCCACTCCACCTGGGTGGAGATTGTGACGCCTCCCAGTTGTCCACACCCGTAATGAAGATTGCTGACATTGCTCTTGCATTTCTTTCCGCTCAGAGGAGTATTTTTGACACCTCTCGCAAGCAGGCTCTGCTTTGTGTTCCTTCTTGACGATTGATATACGCCACTGCCGTGGTGTTGTCCTACTGTACCAGGATCGCGTGATCCCTGAGCAGAGGAGAGGCCAGAAGCAGAGCATTGTAGATCGCCCGAAGTTCCAGACTGTTGATCGGAAGGAGGGCCTCGTGGGCTGGCCACCTGCCCTGGAACTGCGCCCCTTGGGTGACAGCGCTCCATCCCCATAGACTTGCATCCGTCATGAGGAGGGTCCAATCCTGAATCCCGAAACTCCGGCCCTCCAGGAGATTCGAGGACTGTAGCCACCACAGGAGGGAAATCCTGGCCTGAGGTGACAGCTGAATCATCCAGTGCATCTGGAGATACGATCCGGACCACTTGCTCAGGAGATCCAATTGAAATGTCCTGGCATAGAACCTCCCATTGTGCATCGACTCGTATGAGGCAACCATTTTTCCCAGCAATCTTATGCAAAGATGGATGGACACTCGAGTAGGCCGGAGCACCATGCGGACCATCTCCTGAAGTGTTTTCGCCTTGTCCTCGGGTAGAAACACCTTCTGGGCCCCAGTATCCAGCAACATCCCCAGGAACAGGAGCCTCTGAGTTGGCTCCAGGTGGGACTTATGCAAATTGAGGACCCACCCATGGTGCGAAAGAAGATGGATGGTGCGGTCGATTTGGAGCAACAAAAGCTCCCTTGATCATAGCTTTATCAGAAGATCGTCCAGGTAAGGGACCACATTGACCCCCTGGACCCGGAGTTGGAACATCATCTCCATCACTTTTGTGGATACCCTCAGGGCTGTGGACAGGCCAAAGGGTAGTGCCTGGAATTGGAAGTGATTGTCCAGGAGGGCAAACTGCAGGTACGCCTGATGAGGCGGCCAAATCGAAATATGGAGATGGGCATCCTTGATATCCAAGGAGACCATAAATTCCTGGTTGTCCAGGCCTGCAATCACTGCTCGCAGGGACTCTATCTTGAGCATGAACACCTTCAATTAAGGATTCAAGGATTTTAGATTCAAAATGGGTCTAACCGAACCGTCCGGTTTCGGCACCACAAAGAGGTTTGCGTAACACCCTGCGTTGCGGTAGTGGAACTGAACAATGAGGCGGGACTGAACCAACTTTCGGATTGCCTGTTGCAACGTAACTTGCATATCCTCCAAAGCTGGTAAGCTTGATCTGAAAAATCATTGAGGCGGAGGACTGTCGAACTCCAGCCTGTAGCCCAGAGAAACGAGATCTCTGACCCAGGCATCCTGATAGGAGGTCTCCCAGATGCGGCTGAAGTGGCGCAGTCGAGCTCCCACCTCGAGATCCCCTCAAGGTGGTTCGGCACCGTCATGCTGAGGCCTCAGTGGAAGCAGAACCAGTGGACTGTTCCTGAGAACTGGTGCTTGCAGGTTTTCTGGACTTACCTCTGGTGCCTCTAGCCGCATTGGAAGCACCTCTGGCCTTAGATTGAAATCTGTATGACCGAAAGGACTGGACAGACAGCCCCGGATAGGAGCGTCAAGCCGGCGGGGCCCCAGAGGGGAGAAACGTGGATTTCCCAGCCATAACTTTGGAAATCCAGGTATCCAATTCGACCCAAAAAAGCCATTCCGCAGGAAAGGGGAGGGATTCCACAGTATGTTTGGATTCTGTGTCCATAATCTACTGACGCAACCACAAGGCCCTGCGCGCCGACACTGCCATGGTAGAAGTCCGAGCATTAATGTTCCCCATCTCCTTGAGCGAATCACAGAGGACACGGGAAGTGTCCTGAATATGCTTCAGGATGGTTACCATAGTAACTAAGGGCATATCCCCTGAGAGGCCCCCCTGAATTTGAGTGGCCCAAGAATGAATAGCATGGGTCATCCAGCAACCCGCAGTGACCGGTCTTTGTGATATACTGACTGCTGTGTATATAGATTTTAGGGTAGTCTCAATCTTCCTATCCCCTGTATCCTTCATGGTAAAGGAGCCTGAGGCGAGCAGCACCGTCTTTTTAGACAGGCGAGATACTGAGACATCCACCCCAGGGGGTTCCTCACAAAATTTTCGACCTTCAGGAACAAAAGGGGAAAGTGCGCAAAAACTTTTTGGACACTTGGAATTATTTGTCTGTATTTTTCCAGGCCTGTTTGAATAAGTCAACTAACGCCGTAGAATCAGGGAAACTGACATTGGGCTTGTTTTGTACAAAGAAAAACGACTGCTGTGACGCAGCGTCCTCTAGAGGGAGCTGTAACACATCCCTTATAGCCAAAATGAGAGGTTCAATACCCTGAGCAGCATCGGGATCCCCAATAACTGGGTCCAGGTCATCCCCGTCATCCTGTACTCTGAATCAGATAGAATAGCAGGTAAACCACGCTTCTGGGTACCTGCATGAGAGAGGGGGGGGGGGGGGGGGGGCTGTGCATCTGCAACAGCTTGTTGTTGTAGCTGAGTTTTCTGCACATTAGCATTGAGCTGGGATGACATATCTGACATCATAGTTTTTAGAGACCCTAACCAGTGGGGCTCTGGACCCTCTCCTCCAGCCCCTTCACGGATTTGTAAAGATTGACTGCATTGTTGACAGGAAACAGAGTCATTATATAAGGGAGAGAATCTAGTGTGACATACATTGCATAGCTTATGTTTACCCATATTCACAGTAAGCACAATAACATACACACAGACAGTTATAATGCAAGCCTGCCCTACTGTATGTGAGATAAAACAGAGAGAGAGAACACCAGCACACCGTGAGCTGCACAGCCCCAGTGAGACTGTCAGCTCCCTATTACACAGTAAACACTAACAATTATTGGCCCTCCTTCTGAGTTGTTCGCTCGCTAGCTGCTTTTAGCAGCCGTGCAAACACTAAGCCGCCGCCCTCTGGGAGTGTATCTTAGCTTAGCAGAAGTGAGAACTAAAGGATTGCAGCGCTGCAGTTTCTGAGCAGCTCCAGACCTACTCCTAGCTTGCGATCACTTCAGACTGTTTCATTCCTGTTTTGACATCACAAACTGGCCCTGCGTTTCCCCAGGCACGCCTGCGTTTGTATCTGTCACACCTGCATTTTTCCACACACTCCCCGAAAACGGTCAGTTACCTCCCAGAAACACCCACTTCCTGTCAATCACTCTGCGGCCAGCAGTGCAACTGAAAAGCGTCGCTAGACCTTGTGTGAAACTGCATCGACTTTTATGAAAGTACATTGCGCCGCAAGGCCGCTTTTTTACCTAATCGCTGCGAACGAAAACAGCTAGCGAACAACTCGGAATGACCCCCATTGTCCTAGACAGGATCAGGACAGTGTACACAAGCGGCTCACCCCCTTTGCTAAACCCTGTACCAGATTTCCAGCGTGTCTGAGAATCAGGAAGCACTGTGTGTGCTGTCTGTGTTGCAGTTACAAGAGGAAGGCACCAAAACGCCTCAGGTCCTGCTGTGAGCTCCGCCGCCTCCTATGGCGCCGGAGTTACATTCATAGATTATACTGGCAAAAGTCTCCTTTTAAGCTTAAAACATCACACAAATGCTAGTCAAGCCCTTTTGTGCCCATTCTACATGGGGGATCTTGGGGGGACCCCCCGGGAGGGTCCCGTACGCCGCGCACGTGGTCAGGCGCACTTTGGACCGGGGACCCCCCCTAGCGGGGCCCCCAGTTTGTACACACCACCGATGTCACCTTCAGGCAACGTTAGTGCCGTGCGGCGTGCTGCGGATGTGACAGCCAAGGCGCAGTGCCCCTTCAGGACGGTGGTCCTGCAGCGGGGAAGCAGCTCTGCACCTCGTAAGGCCGGTGACCGCCCCTCCTCCCCCTTCCCCAACTCCCACGGTGCAGGTGTGCTGTTGCTCAGACAGCATACCAAAAATAATAAAAGATTTAAAAGAAATTGAAGAAAACTCTCTGGAGCTGCAGAGATGTGCATCCTCTCCTGGGGGTACTTTTTTCTAAAACTGCCTGTGGGAGGGGGCATAGAGGGGAGGAGCCAGCACACCCAGTTAAGAAATTTAAAGTGCACTGGATCCTTTGGACCCCATCTATACCCCATTGTACTAGTTTCCCCCAATCTCCCTTGTGGATGCTAGAGAAAAGCATGTTTCCTTAGACCACGCATGTCCAAACTGCGGCCCTCCAGCTGTTGTGAAACTACATAACCCAGCATGCCCTGACACAGTTTTGCTGTCAGAGAATGCTAAAGCTGTGTCAGGGCATGCTGGGATGTGTAGTTTCTCAACAGCTGGCGGGCCGCAGTTTGGACATGCCTGCCTTAGACATAAGGATTTCAACAAATAAATGTTTGTGTTAATTTTCTAAGGTTTGCGTGCAAATGGAGAATATATAGCTAATTGTTATATTGCCACAACAAAACCAAACAAAACTTTCATACGTTACACATCAGGTTCACTTCAATTAGAAACAATGCAAAGTATCAGTCCATTCCAGCACAATGTACGGGAGATGTGTAGTGCACACAAAAGTCAAATGCATGGTAGCTTTTTAATATGCACCTCTTTTGATGCTGCATAGCAAAATACCATTGCTGGCATTCCAATGCTGTCACAATGGCAAATTTAGGGCATAGCTCCTAATTTAATCAACCCTATTGGCTTTTGTTTTTCATATGGTTTGCATGTGAAGTGGATGAAAAATGCAGCTCTATCATTTTAATTACTGGGTTTGTCCGTCACTCTAGTACAGTGGTCAGGGAACAGGGGTAAATTACCCCAAATGGGGTAAAAATTAAATTTCTGGGGGTAATGGACGGTCGCGCTGCCGAGACACAGCCCCGTCCAGCACCGAACGGCCCGCGATGTGACGTGCTGACGTCCCACCGCCCTCCCTTCTGCCCGCCCTGCGCTGTGTTCCTGGCCGCAATGTGTTGTGCTGACAGCACACCGCGCTTCCTCATGCCCACCCGTCCTCCTACGCTGGCCCGCCAACCCACACACAGAACTTGAAGTGTTCTGTGGCTGACCGCTGACGGAGTTCCGCAGGATCAGACAGTGGCCCACATAACAGTGGGAAATTCCCACTGACATTACTGAGGTGACGATGTGACCATCTGTCTCCTAAAAGTCATGTCCCCTCCCTACCCCCCTCATCCATCTTTCTTACATTCATTCTGGTGTTTTAGGGAGAAAGTGTTAATTAACCCATTCATTGCCAAAAAAATAATTGGCGGGGAAGGGGGGGGGGGGGGGGGGAATGATATATATACAGTGTGTATGTGTGTGTGTATATATATATATATATATATATATATCAAACACGGGGACTCAGATGAACACTTTTGGTGTTTATTTTAAACAGCAGGTCACCACATAGCAAGTTAAATCCATATGCAGCCAGTATTACAGTCAGTAGCATACAGGCACTCAGCATAGCAGACTCTTGATAGGCTCCAGTGGTCCCTAGTCTAACCCACACAACCCGGCCTATCACTTGGGTAGCTATGACACCGTCAAGTGCTGCTGATTACACACCTGGGATTCTGCTACTGCTTCCAAAACCTGGTCTGGATCCTCCACATGCTGTCTCTGCCACTATATATATATATATATATATAATATAAACATATATATATATATATATAATATAAACAATAGATACGATAGGCGCACAGATAATACTAAAAAGCACACGTGGTGCACGTAATGAGTGAAAGAAATAGTAAAAAAATAACTAAGAAAAAGTGATAAATATCTAGGTGTTAATCAAAAATGACACTTCCCATATAACAATGAGTGGCAGCAACCTTATTCAATGTGAGATGCGCTTGGATGCACATATAAAAAGTAAATTAGATAGTGAAGAAAAGGGCGCCTCCTAGTGTCTTAGATATATAGGGGTATATTCAATTAGCAGTGATAACGGACTTTTCACGTGAAAAGTCCGGTTTTCGGGTGAAAAAACTGACTTTTCACGTGAAACGCAATTACAGCCTATTCAATTTTCCGTGAAAACTTATCGGTGATCATTTTTTCACTAATTTCACTTCACCTACTCTGAGCAGGTGAAAAGTTGGGAAAAGTCACTATTTTAAGGTAAAAATGTTTGGATATTGTCCAGAACTCCTGGGACACCCCCCTTAATGACTAATTAGGCACGTTGAAGTTTTTAATTATTTTTAATTGGCCAATAATGACATGTCATTTTTGGGGTGAAAAAGTTCAAAGTGATGGAAATTGGGGTTCAAGGTATGGGACAGGTATATTGGGGTGCTTTATGAGTGGGACAGGTGTTTTTAGGCATGCAGATGGGAGTAATCGGTCTGTTTCCACTTTTTTTTTTAAAGTACCCTAAAATGACCCAAATATATACTTATACCCATTTTCATGTACCCCAAATTTAATGAGAGCATTTATTTTGCTCAAAAAAAATTGCTTTCTATCATTTTTTTGCATTTTTCAAAAAAATGCATATAACAGCCATTTCACACAATTTAAGTCCCCAAAAACTCTCTAATGTGATCTCTAACACACTTCTCTTCTGTTTTCCTATGTTAGTTTAGCATTTTTTGGGGTACAAGCTGATTTCCCCATTTTCACCTGCACTTTTCACCGCAAGAATTTTCACGTGAAACCCGTTTGGAATTGAATAGGTCGAAAAACGGAGCGTTTTCGCGTCAATTTTCGTCCGATTGCCGCGAAAAATTTTCGGGTGAAAAATTGCCGCGAATTTGCGGATAATTGAATACCCTAGATAGTGTGAACCCAGTATTGATGAATGGACACTACTTATCTGATATAGTCTTTCTTCGGTCATATGACCAATACGGGTGTGATATAAAAAGATAAAACAAACATAACATATAACAAGATAAAACATGTTTAAAAGCTTATCTGTCCATATAGAGTCCCTGAACCTCTATATGGACAGATAAGCGTTTAAATTTTTTTTTTTATCTTGTACGTTTGCATTTTTACCACTTTCGAAACTTATTGGAGACAGGATGTATCCGAATTTCTATGTGGACAGATAAGCTTAAATTGTTTTCTATCTTGTATGCTTGCATTTTTACCATTGTTTTTATTTGTTGTATTAAAACTGTGTAAAAACCTTTGATATCCCTGGCTGTGGATGACATCATTTAGGACAAGCTTGTCCTTAGGTTTTTCATATACAACTAATTTTATTAGTAACAGTGGTATGAAAACTGTACGCGCTATGTTATGTTTGTTTTATCTTTTTATATCACACCCATATTGGTCATATGACCGAAGAAAGACTGTATCAGATAAGCAGTTTGCATTCATCAATACTGGGTTCACACTATATATCTAAGACACTAGGAGGTGCCCTTTTCTTCACTATCAAATAAATAAATATATATAATGTATGTAGGAAATCACATTGTATGATTTTAAAAAATGTATTTGTATATTGTTGCAGAAAATAAATATTTGGACAATCAAAAAGTTTAACTCAATACTTTGTAATATAACCACAGATGGCAATTACAGAGGTCAAACATTTCCTGTAGTTCTTGACCAGGTTTGCACACACTGTAGCAGGTATTTTGGCCCACTCCATGCAGATCTTCTCTAGATCTGTCATGTTTTGGGGCTGTCGCCGGGCAACACGGACTTTCAACTCCCTCCACAGATTTTCGATTGGGTTGAAATGCAGGACCGTGAAATACTTCTTACGGAGCCACTCCTTAGTTGCCCGGGCAGTGTGTTTGGGGAAGACCCAGCCACGTTCCATCTTCAATGCTCTTACTGAGGGAAAGAGGATTTTGCCCAAAATCTCACGATATATGGCCCCATTCATCCTCTCCTTAATATGACACAAAATATACTCGGCGCCTGATCCTTCTCTTACTGGCAGACGTAAATCTGGGACTGGGCTGCAGCTTCCTGATAAGGGATTATTGCAAAACCCCTTTAGCAAGCAAATTCACAATAATTAAAACCAAGGTTTTAATAGGAAGCGCTGTCCAGTCACATTAATTTAAAAATATATATTTATTTATTTTTTTTAAAAAGAAGCATATATGGCCATATATTTTACATAAATAACAAATAATATGATATGATCAACAGTATAATAACCAATGTTAGAGTAGCATAAAAAGTCCAATTGTTAGTCAGTTAGTAAGGGCATGCAATCTTGCTCATAATTGATATAGTCATCCATTCGTTTTTAACATGTTAGTCCATTAGTAAGTGGATCCAATGTATTCAATTGTTGCTTTTGCAGAAATCACTGGTAAATTTAACTCATACCTCCCGTGTATGGCAATTTTCAGGGGCTATTGCAAGATAGAGACCAATGTTCAGTTGATGATAGACAACTAAAAGAAAGCTTTAGACTACTGGTGTGCACTGGCTCCTCCCACTTTGACCCTCCTCCAGACTTCAGTTAGGACACTGTGCCCGGAGGAGCTGACACAATAAGGAAGGATTTTGAATCCCGGGTAAGACTCATACCAGCCACACCAATCACACCGTATAACTCGTGATACAATACCCAGTTAACAGTATGATAACAACTAAGCCTCTCAACAGATGGCTCAACAATAACCCTTTAGTTAAACAATAACTATATACAAGTATTGCAGACAATCCGCACTTGGGATGGGCGCCCAGCATCCACTACGGACTACGAGAAATAGAATTACCGGTGAGTAAATTCTTATTTTCTCTGACGTCCTAAGTGGATGCTGGGACTCCGTAAGGACCATGGGGATTATACCAAAGCTCCCAAACGGGCGGGAGAGTGCGGATGACTCTGCAGCACCGAATGGGCAAACTCAAGGTCCTCCTCAGCCAGGGAGTCAAACTTGTAGAATTTAGCAAATGTGTTTTGACCCCGACCAAGTAGCTGCTCGGCAAAGTTGTAGAGCCGAGACCCCTCGGGCAGCCTTCCTCGTGGAATGGGCTTTCACTGATTTAGGATGCGGCAGTCCAGCCGCAGAATGTGCAAGCTGAATCGTACTACAGATCCAGCGAGCAATAGTCTGCTTTGAAGCAGGTGCACCCAACTTGTTGGGCGCATACAGGATAAATAGCAAGTCAGTCTTTCTGACTCCAGCTGTCCTGGAAACATAAATTTTTAGGGCCCTGACTACGTCCAACAACTTGGAAGCCTCCAAGTCTTTAGTAGCCGCAGGCACCACGATAGGTTGGTTCAGATGAAAGGCTGATACCACCTTAGGGAGAAATTGGGGACGAGTCCTCAATTCTGCCCTATCCATATGGAAAATCAGATAAGGGCTTTTACATGACAAAGCCGCCAATTCTGATACACGCCTGGCCGAAGCCAAGGCCAACAACATGACCACTTTCCACGTGAGATATTTCAATTCCACGGTCTTAAGTGGCTCAAACCAATGTGGCTTTAGGAAATCCAACACCACGTTGAGATCCCAAGGTGCCACTGGAGGCACAAAAGGGGGCTGGATATGCAGCACTCCCTTAACAAAAGTTTGAACTTCAGGTAGTGAAGCCAGTTCTCTCTGGAAGAAAATTGATAGATCCGAAATCTGGACCTTAATGGAACCCAATTTTAGGCCCATAGTCACCCCTGACTGTAGGAAGTGCAGGAAACGGCCCAGCTGAAATTCTTCCGTTGGGGCCTTCCTGGCCTCACACCACGCAATATATTTTCGCCATATGCGGTGATAATGGTTTGCGGTTACTTCTTTCCTAGCTTAAATCAGCGTAGGAATGACTTCCTCCGGAATGCCCTTTTCCTTCAGGATCCGGTGTTCAACCGCCATGCCGTCAAACGCAGCCGCGGTAAGTCTTGGAACAGACAGGGCCCCTGCTGCAGCAGGTCCTGTCTGAGCGGCAGAGGCCATGGGTCCTCTGAGATCATTTCTTGAAGTTCCGGGTACCAAGCTCTTCTTGGCCAATCCGGAACAATGAGTATAGTTCTTAATCCTCTTCTCCTTATTATCCTCAGTACCTTTGGTATGAGAGGAAGAGGAGGGAACACATAAACCGACCGGTACACCCACGGTGTCACTAGAGCGTCCACAGCTATCGCCTGCGGGTCTCTTGACCTGGCGCAATACTTTTCTAGCTTTTTGTTTAGGCGGGACGCCATCATGTCCACCTGTGGCCTTTCCCAACGGTTTACAATCAGTTGGAAGACTTCTGGATGAAGTCTCCACTCTCCCGGGTGGAGGTCGTGCCTGCTGAGGAAGTCTGCTTCCCAGTTGTCCACTCCCGGAATGAACACTGCTGACAGTGCTAACACGTGATTTTCCGCCCATCGGAGAATCCTTGTGGCTTCTGCCATCGCCGTCCTGCTTCTCGTGCCGCCCTGTCGGTTTACATGGGCGACCGCCGTGATGTTGTCTGACTGGATCAGTACCGGCTGGTTTTGAAGCAGGGGTTTTGCCTGACTTAGGGCATTGTAAATGGCCCTTAGTTCCAGAATATTTATGTGCAGGGAAGTCTCCTGACTTGACCATAGTCCTTGGAAGTTTCTTCCCTGTGTGACTGCCCCCCAGCCTCGAAGGCTGGCATCCGTGGTCACCAGGACCCAGTCCTGTATGCCGAATCTGCGGCCCTCTTGAAGATGAGCACTCTGCAGCCACCACAGCAGAGACACCCTTGTCCTTGGAGACAGTGTTATCAGCCGATGTATCTGAAGATGCGATCCGGACCACTTGTCCAACAGGTCCCACTGAAAGGTTCTTGCATGGAACCTGCCGAATGGAATTGCTTCGTAGGAAGCTACCATCTTTCCCAGGATCCGCGTGCAGTGATGTACCGACACCTGTTTTGGTTTTAGGAGGCCTCTGACTAGAGATGACAGCTCCTTGGCCTTCTCCTCCGGGAGAAACACTTTTTTCTGTTCTGTGTCCAGAACCATCCCCAGGAACAGTAGACGTGTCGTAGGGACCAGCTGTGACTTTGGAATATTTAGAATCCAGCCATGCTGTTGTAGCACCTCCCGAGATAGTGCTACCCCGACCAACAACTGCTCCCTGGACCTCGCCTTTATCAGGAGATCGTCCAAGTACGGGATAATTAAAACTCCCTTCTTTCGAAGGAGTATCATCATTTCGGCCATTACCTTGGTAAAGACCCTCGGAGCCGTGGATAGACCGAACGGCAACGTCTGGAATTGGTAATGACAATCCTGTACCACAAATCTGAGGTACTCCTGGTGAGGATGGTAAATGGGGACATGCAGGTAAGCATCCTTGATGTCCAGTGATACCATGTAATCCCCCTCGTCCAGGCTTGCAATAACCGCCCTGAGCGATTCCATCTTGAACTTGAATTTTTTTATATATGTGTTCAAGGATTTCAAATTTAAAATGGGTCTCACCGAACCGTCCGGTTTCGGTACCACAAACATTGTGGAATAGTAACCCCATCCTTGTTGAAGTAGGGGCACCTTTACTATCACATGTTGTGAATACAGCTTGTGAATTGCCTGTAACACTGCCTCCCTGCCTGAGGGAGTGGTTGGTAAGGCAGATTTGAGGAAACGGCGGGGGGGAGACGTCTCGAATTCCAGCTTGTACCCCTGAGATACTACTTGAAATATCCAGGGATCCACCCGTGAGCGAGCCCACTGATTGCTGAAATATTTGAGACGGGCCCCCACCGTACCTGGCTCCGCCTGTGGAGCCCCAGCGTCATGCTGTGGACTTAGAGGAAGCGGGGGAGGACTTTTGCTCCTGTGAACTGGCTGTATGCTGCAGCTTTTTCCCTCTGCCTCTGGGCAGAAAGGACGCGCCCTTAACCCGCTTGCCCCTATTGGGCCGAAAGGACTGTACCTGATAATACGGTGCTTTCTTTGGCTGTGAGGGAACATGGGGTGAAAATGTAGACTTCCCAGCTGTTGCTGTGGAAACGAGGTCCGAGATACCATCCCCGAACTCCTCACCCTTATAAGGCAGAACTTCCATGTGCCTTTTAGAATCTGCATCTCCTGTCCACTGCCGAGTCCATAACCCTTTCCTGGCAGAAATGGACATTGCACTAATTTTTGATGCCAGCCGGCAAATATCCCTCTGTGCATCCCTCATATATAAAAGTGCGTCTTTAATATGATCTACGGTTAGCAATATAGTGTCCCTGTCTAGGGTATCAATATTTTCCGACAGGGAATCTGACCACGCAGCTGCAGCACTGCACATCCATGCTGAAGCAATAGCTGGTCTCAGTATAACACCTGTGTGTGTGTGTGTATATATAGATTTCAGGATAGCCTCCTGCTTTCTATCAGCAGATTCCTTCAGGGCGGCCGTATCCGGAGACGGTAGTGCCACCTTCTATGACAAGCGTGTGAGCGCTTTATCCACCCTAGGGGATGTTTCCCAACGTGCCCTATCCTCTGGCGGGAAAGGGTACGCCATTAGTAACCTCTTAGAAATTACCAGTTTCTTATCAGGGGAAGCCCACGCTTCTTCACACACTTCATTTAACTCCTCAGATGGAGGAAAAGCTACTGGTAGTTTTTTCTCTCCAAACATAATACCCTTTTTTGTGGTACCTGGGGTAACATCAGAAATGTGCAACACATTTTTCATTGCCTCAATCATGTAACGTGTGGCCCTACTGGAAGTTACATTAGTCTCATCGTCGTCGACACTGGAGTCAGTATCCGTGTCGACATCTGTGTCTGCCATCTGAGGTAGCGGGCGTTTTAGAGCCCCTGATGGCTTTTGAGACGCCTGGGCAGGCACAGGATGAGAAGCCGGCTGTCCCACATTTGGTATGTCGTCAAACCTTTTATGCAAGGAGTCGACACTGTCGCGTAATTCCTTCCACAGCACCATCCACTCAGGTGTCGACCCCGCAGGGGGTGACATCACATTTATCGGCATCTGCTCCGCCTCCACATAAGCCTCCTCATCAAACATGTCGACACAGCCGTACCGACACACCGCATACACACAGGGAATGCTCTGACAGAGGACAGGACCCCACAAAGCCCTTTGGGGAGACAGAGAGTATGCCAGCACACACCAGAGCGCTATATAACACAGGGATCCCACTATAAATGAGTGTTTTCCCTTATAGCTGCTTATTTTATATATACTGCGCCTAAATTTAGTGCCCCCCTCTCTTTTTTACCCTTATGTAGCTTGACAACTTCAGGGGAGAGCCAGGGAGCGTCCTTCCAGTGGAGCTGTGAGGGAAAAATGGCGCCAGTGTGCTGAGGGAGATGGCCCCGCCCCTTTTCCGGCGGACTTCTCCCGCTTTTTCTGGAATTCTGGCAGGGGTATTTTTACACCTATATGGCCTTCCTGACTATATATGGTGTAGATTTGCCAGCCAAGGTGTCTTATATTGCCCTCAGGGCGCCCCCCCCCACACCCCCCAGCGCCCTGCACCCATCAGTGACCGGAGTGTGAGGTGTGCATGAGGAGCAATGGCGCACAGCTGCAGTGCTGTGCGCTACCTTGTTGAAGACAGAAGTCTTCTGGCGCCGATTTTCCGGAACACTTCTTGCTTCTGGCTCTGTAAGAGGGCCGGCGGCGCGGCTCCGGGAACGAACACCAAGGTCGGGTCCTGCGGTCGATCCCTCTGGAGCTAATGGTGTCCAGTAGCCTAAGAAGCCCAAACTACCACCAGTTAGGTAGGTTCGCTTCTTCTCCCCTTAGTCCCTCGCTGCAGTGAGTCTGTTGCCAGCAGATCTCACTGTAAAATAAAAAACCTAAAATATACTTTCTTTCTAGGAGCTCAGGAGAGCCCCTAGTGTGCATCCAGCTCAGCCGGGCACAAGATTCTAACTGAAGTCTGGAGGAGGGTCATAGTGGGAGGAGCCAGTGCACACCAGTAGTCTAAAGCTTTCTTTTAGTTGTGCCCAGTCTCCTGCGGAGCCGCTATTCCCCATGGTCCTTACGGAGTCCCAGCATCCACTTAGGACGTCAGAGAAATAATAAATATATATTTTTAAATTAATGTGACTGGACAGCGCTTCCTATTAAAAATAAGAATTTACTTACCTATAATTCTATTTCTCATAGTCCGTAGTGGATGCTGGGACTTCCGTAAGGACCATGGGGAATAGCGGCTCCGCAGGAGACTGGGCACAAAAAGTAAAAGCTTTAGACTAGCTGGTGTGCACTGGCTCCTCCCCCTATGACCCTCCTCCAAGCCTCAGTTAGGATACTGTGCCCGGACGAGCGTACATAATAAGGAAGGATTTTGAATCCCGGGTAAGACTCATACCAGCCACACCAATCACACTGTACAACCTGTGATCTGAACCCAGTTAACAGTATGATAAACGTAGGAGCCTCTGAAAAGATGGCTCACAACAATAAACAACCCGATTTTTTGTAACAATAACTATATACAAGTATTGCAGACAATCCGCACTTGGGATGGGCGCCCAGCATCCACTACGGACTATGAGAAATAGAATTATCGGTAAGTAAATTCTTATTTTCTCTGACGTCCTAGTGGATGCTGGGACTTCCGTAAGGACCATGGGGATTATACCAAAGCTCCCAAACGGGCGGGAGAGTGCGGATGACTCTGCAGCACCGAATGAGAGAACTCCAGGTCCTCCTCAGCCAGGGTATCGAATTTGTAAAATTTTGCAAACGTGTTTGCCCCTGACCAAGTAGCTGCTCGGCAAAGTTGTAAAGCCGAGACCCCTCGGGCAGCCGCCCAAGATGAGCCCACTTTTCTTGTGGAATGGGCTTTAACAGATTTTGGCTGTGGCAGTCCTGCCACAGAATGTGCAAGCTGAATTGTACTACAAATCCAACGAGCAATCGTCTGCTTAGAAGCAGGAGCACCCAGCTTGTTGGGTGCATACAGGATAAACAGCGAGTCAGATTTTCTGACTCCAGCCGTCCTGGAAACATATATTTTCAGGGCCCTGACTATGTCCAACAACTTGGAGTCCTCCAAGTCCCTAGTAGCCGCAGGCACCACAATAGGTTGGTTCATGTGAAACGCTGAAACCACCTTAGGGAGAAATTGAGGACGAGTCCTCAATTCTGCCCTGTCTGAATGAAAAATTAGGTAAGGGCTTTTATATGACAAAGCCGCCATTTCTGAGACACGCCTGGCTGACGCCAGAGCTAACAGCATGACCACCTTCCATGTGAGATATTTTAATTCCACAGTGGTGAGTGGTTCAAACCAATGTGATTTTAGGAACCCTAAAACTACATTGAGATCCCAAGGTGCCACTGGTGGCACAAAAGGAGGTTGTATATGCAGTACCCCCTTGACAAATGTCTGAACTTCAGGCAATGAATCAGAAAAGACAAAAGGTTTGATTCCGCACTAGTCAGGTTCAATTGTTATACCAGAGATTTTATAAGTATACAGGGGAGAATATCCCTCTTAATTAATTCTGCCTGGTGGTGCACCCAGAGTCAGGGAGTATATGTAGAAAAGGAAAATTGCAGAAGACTCTTGTGTGGGTGCACTCTTGTTAGTTATGTAGTATTCTAGCTAAGTATAAAATTCATTTTTATTAGATATTCATTTAAAATAAATCCACACTCTCATATTCCACCACCGTTTGTTACAAACACCAAAAACTGAGGGCCATTGTTTAGTTTTTTTATATATATTTTAGTTTACATAGGTTTTTCTAAAATTATTGGAAAAATTGTAAATGTTCTGGTTAGTCTATCAGTATTGACTATTAGGGAGATGTAGACACTAGGATTCTACACCCGACCCTCTCCAACCAGCACAAGCTAGGCTTGTTTTAATGGGACCTTGAAGGGTCAAGGAATTAGTGAGCGGACCGGTGTCACACATATATAACTCAGGTGAGCTACATGTGTGTAGAGTGAGACGGTGTTTGTGTATGATGCTTGGAGATTGTATATACCAAGCTTTTATGATATCCTAGAGATTGGGATATTGTAAATTTGTACAAAGTAGGATCCGGAGAAGGGTCGAAAGGAGGAGGGAGGGAAAGGAAAGGAATGAGAGGGGAAGGAGTGGAGAAAAATTGGAAAAACAGAGGAGAGAGAGAGAATGTGGTGATCCTGCTGTTGGTTTGCGGTCGAGATGGGTCACAAATTACAACACCGGGTATTCTCTGGGGGTCCCCCTCACAGGTACTGACCCAGCCCACCACCGTTTTGCTTCCAAGATCGGGCGAGATCGGGCTCTTTCGATGGGGTATGGTAGTAATTGGACACCAATTGTCAACTCACCAATGAGAGTGCACCTAATAAAGATTTAACGAAAGGCAAATGGCAGATCTACTGTCTATGTTAGGCACAGGATTGCCCTGTGGATCATAGATGAGAGTCTGCGGATATAGGAAGAAGTAAAGTTACACAGGATCAAAGGTAGGGCTAAGGCAGATATATATCCCAGTCTTTATGCAAATGCTGTCATCTGGTAGTATGTTACAGACACACCCTAGCCATTCTAAATAATGTCTCAAAATTTCTTATGAGTATACATTAATTGAAATGTGCAATATTGCAGTAGACTACATGTACTGCTGTTGGTTCACACCAATTTAAGATCCCTCCAAAGAAAAAAGGGAGGGAG
Organism: Pseudophryne corroboree; assembly: GCF_028390025.1. Lineage (NCBI taxonomy): Eukaryota > Metazoa > Chordata > Amphibia > Anura > Myobatrachidae > Pseudophryne > Pseudophryne corroboree. The sequence continues at coordinate 1,074,827,514 of NC_086444.1, forward strand.
AAAAGGGGAAGAGAAAGGGGGGGAAGATAAATTTTTTGGAAACAGATGTAAATTACACAGTACACCTTTCTTCATGAATAATAGCAAGCACACAGATAATGATGGATACACATGTGCACCACTGTTCTCATGTGCAAATAGATATCTCACATGTAAAGAATGTGCAGGGCTAATCAAATAATATATAGGTATTTAAATGTACAAGCCCACACCTATACAAGGTATAATAGTTATTATTGATATTACAAATGATGTGAGAATCGGATAAATCAAAGGGATACCGGTCCCTGCCCAGGTCCCTGGGTCAGTTAGAGGTTATCGGGGTCTGTATGATACTCCTAGTGTCCCTGGTCTCAGGATCAGTGGAGAAAGTTCCTGGTCCCAGATTAGGTGGAGGAAAACGCGTTTCACCCGTCCTGCGGGCTTGTTCACTTCCAGAGTGTTATTCTGAGTGACAGGTCTGGTTTAAATAACCGTTTGGTCCAAAGCCAGCCAATCGCTTTAGTCTGTTAATTGATTCTCACATCATTTGTAATATCAATAATAACTATTATACCTTGTATAGGTGTGGGCTTGTACATTTAAATACCTATATATTATTTGATTAGCCCTGCACATTCTTTACATGTGAGATATCTATTTGCACATGAGAACAGTGGTGCACATGTGTATCCATCATTATCTGTGTGCTTGCTATTATTCATGAAGAAAGGTGTACTGTGTAATTTACATCTGTTTCCAAAAAATGTATCTTCCCCCCCCCTTTCTCTTCCCCTTTTCTCCCTCCCTTTTTTCTTTGGAGGGATCTTAAATTGGTGTGAACCAACAGCAGTACATGTAGTCTACTGCAATATTGCACATTTCAATTAATGTATACTCATAAGAAATTTTGAGACATTATTTAGAATGGCTAGGGTGTGTCTGTAACATACTACCAGATGACAGCATTTGCATAAAGACTGGGATATATATCTGCCTTAGCCCTACCTTTGATCCTGTGTAACTTTACTTCTTCCTATATCCGCAGACTCTCATCTATGATCCACAGGGCAATCCTGTGCCTAACATAGACAGTAGATCTGCCATTTGCCTTTCGTTAAATCTTTATTAGGTGCACTCTCATTGGTGAGTTGACAATTGGTGTCCAATTACTACCATACCCCATCGAAAGAGCCCGATCTCGCCCGATCTTGGAAGCAAAACGGTGGTGGGCTGGGTCAGTACCTGTGAGGGGGACCCCCAGAGAATACCCGGTGTTGTAATTTGTGACCCATCTCGACCGCAAACCAACAGCAGGATCACCACATTCTCTCTCTCTCTCCTCTGTTTTTCCAATTTTTCTCCACTCCTTCCCCTCTCATTCCTTTCCTTTCCCTCCCTCCTCCTTTCGACCCTTCTCCGGATCCTACTTTGTACAAATTTACAATATCCCAATCTCTAGGATATCATAAAAGCTTGGTATATACAATCTCCAAGCATCATACACAAACACCGTCTCACTCTACACACATGTAGCTCACCTGAGTTATATATGTGTGACACCGGTCCGCTCACTAATTCCTTGACCCTTCAAGGTCCCATTAAAACAAGCCTAGCTTGTGCTGGTTGGAGAGGGTCGGGTGTAGAATCCTAGTGTCTACATCTCCCTAATAGTCAATACTGATAGACTAACCAGAACATTTACAATTTTTCCAATAATTTTAGAAAAACCTATGTAAACTAAAATATATATAAAAAAACTAAACAATGGCCCTCAGTTTTTGGTGTTTGTAACAAACGGTGGTGGAATATGAGAGTGTGGATTTATTTTAAATGAATATCTAATAAAAATGAATTTTATACTTAGCTAGAATACTACATAACTAACAAGAGTGCACCCACACAAGAGTCTTCTGCAATTTTCCTTTTCTTCAGGCAATGAAGCCAGTTCTTTCTAGAAGAAGATCGACAGGGCCGAAATTTGAACCTTAATGGATCCTAATTTTAGGCCCATAGACAGTCCTGCTTGCAGGAAACGACCCAGTTGAAATTCCTCTGTGGGGGCCTTCTTAGCCTCACACCAGGAAACATATTTTCGCCAAATGCGGTGATAATGTTTCGCAGTTACATCCTTCCTGGCTTTTATCAGGGTAGGGATGACTTCATCTGGAATGCCTTTTTCCATCAGGATCCGGCGTTCAACCGCCATGCCGTCAAACGCAGCCGCGGTAAGTCTTGGAACAGACAAAGTCCCTGCTGGAGCAGGTCCTTTCTTAGAGGTAGAGGCCACGGGTCCTCCGTGAGCATCTCTTGCAGTTCCGGGTACCAAGTTCTTCTTGGCCAATCCGGAGCCACGAGTATAGTCTTCACTCCTCTCCTTCTTATGATTCTCAGTACTTTTGGAATGAGAGGCAGAGGAGGGAACACATACACCGACTGGTACACCCACGGTGTTACCAGAGCGTCCACCGCTATTGCCTGAGGGTCCCTTGACCTGGCGCAATATCTGTCCAGTTTTTTGTTGAGACGGGACGCCATCATGTCCACCTTTGGTTTTTCCCAACGGTTTACAATCACTTGAAAGACTTCTGGGTGAAGTCCCCACTCCCGCGGGTGGAGGTCGTGTCTGCTGAGGAAGTCTGCTTCCCAGTTGTCCACTCCCGGAATGAACACTGCTGACAGTGCCACCACATGATTTTCCGCCCAGCGAAGAATCCTTGCAGCTTCTGCCATTGCCCTCCTGCTTCTTGTGCCGCCCTGTCTGTTGACGTGGGCGACTGCCGTGATGTTGTCCGATTGGATCAATACCGACTGACCCTGAAGCAGAGGCCTTGCTTGACTTAGGGCATTGTAAATGGCCCTTCGTTCCAGGATATTTATGTGAAGAGACGTTTCCATGCTTGACCACAAGCCCTGGAAATTTCTTCCCTGTGTGACTGCTCCCCAGCCTCTCAGGCTGGCATCGGTGGTCACCAGCATCCAATCCTGAATGCCGAATCTGCGGCCCTCTACAAGATGAGCACTCTGTAACCACCACAGGAGAGACACCCTTGTCCTTGGAGATAGGGTTTTCCGCTGATGCATCTGAAGATGCGATCCAGACCATTTGTCCAGCAGATCCCACTGAAAAGTTCTTGCATGGAATCTTCCGAATGGAATCGCTTCGTAAGAAGCCACCATTTTTCCCAGGACTCTCGTGCATTGATGCACTGACACTTGGCCTGGTTTTAGGAGTTTCCTGACTAGCTCGGATAACTCCCTGGCCTTCTCCTCCGGGAGAAACACCTTTTTCTGGACTGTGTCCAGAATCATCCCCAGGAACAGTAGACGTGTTGTTGGAATCAGCTGTGATTTTGGGATATTTAGGATCCACCCGTGCTGACGTAGCACTACCTGAGATAGTGCTACTCCGACCTCTAACTGTTCCCTGGACCTTGCCCTTATCAGGAGATCGTCCAAGTAAGGGATAATTAAGACGCCTTTTCTTCGAAGAAGAATCATCATTTCGGCCATTACCTTGGTAAAGACCCGTGGTGCCGTGGACAATCCATGACTCCATCTTGAATTTGAACCTTTTTATGTAAGTGTTCAAGGATTTTAGATTTAAAATTGGTCTCACCGAGCCGTCCGGCTTCGGTACCACAAACAGCGTGGAATAATACCCCTTTCCCTGTTGTAGGAGGGGTACCTTGATTATCACCTGCTGGGAATACAGCTTGTGAATAGCTTCCACTACCGCCTCCCTGTCGGAGGGAGACGTTGGTAGAGCAGACTTCAGGAACCGGCGAGGGGGAGAAGTCTCGAATTCCAATTTGTACCCCTGTGATACTACCTGCAGGATCCAGGGGTCCACTTGCGAGTGAGCCCACTGCGCGCTGAAATTCTTGAGACGGCCCCCCACCGTGCCTGAGTCCGCTTGTAAGGCCCCAGCGTCATGCTGAAGACTTGGCAGAAGCGGGGGAGGGCTTCTGCTCCTGGGAAGAGGCTGCCTGGTGCAGTCTTTTTCCCCTTCCTCTGCCCCGGGGGAGAAATGAGTGGCCTTTTGCCCGCTTGCCCTTATGGGAACGAAAGGACTGAGTTTGAAAAGACGGTGTCTTTTTCTGCTGAGAGGTGACCTGGGGTAAAAAGGTGGATTTTCCAGCCGTTGCTGTGGCCACCAGGTCCGATAGACCGACCCCAAATAACTCCTCCCCTTTATACGGCAATACTTCCATATGTCGTTTGGAATCCGCATCACCTGACCACTGTCGCGTCCATAACGCTCTTCTGGCAGAAATGGACATCGCACTCACTCTAGATGCCAGGGTGCAAATATCCCTCTGTGCATCTCGCATATATAGTAATGCATCCTTTAAATGCTCTATAGTTAATAATATACTGTCCCTATCCAGGGTATCAATATTTTCAGTCAGGGAATCCGACCAAGCCACTCCAGCACTGCACATCCAGGCTGAGGCGATTGCTGGTCGCAGTATAACACCAGTATGTGTGTATATACCTTTTAGGATATTTTCCAGCCTTCTATCAGCTGGTTCCTTAAGGGCGGCCGTATCGGGAGACGGTAACGCCACTTGTTTTGATAAGCGCGTGAGCGCCTTATCTACCCTAGGGGGTGTTTCCCAACGCGCCCTAACCTCTGGCGGGAAAGGGTATAGTGCCAATAATTTATTAGAAATCAGCAGTTTTTTATCGGGGGGAAACCACGCTTCATCACACACCTCATTTAATTAATCTGATTCAGGAAAAACTACTGGTAGTTTTTTCACACCCCACATAATACCCTTTTTTGTGGTACTTGTAGTGTCAGAAATATTCATTGCCGTGATCATGTAACGTGTGGCCCTACTGGACATTACGTTTGTCTCCTCACCGTCGACACTGGATTCAGTATCCGTGTCTGGGTCTGTGTCGACCATCTGAGGTAACGGGCGTTTTAGCGCCCCCGACGGTGTCTGAGACGCCTGAACAGGCACTAATTGATTTGCCGGCTGTCTCATGTCGTCAACAGTTTTTTGCAAAGTGCTGACACTGTCACGTAATTCTTTAAATACGACCATCCAGTCAGGTGTCGACTCCCTAGGGGGTGACATCACTAACACAGGCAATTGCTCTGCTTCCACATCATTTTCCTCCTCATACATGTCGACACAATCGTACCGACACCCAGCACACACACAGGGAATGCTCTGAAAGAGGACAGGACCCCACGAGCCCTTTGGGGAGACAGAGGGAGAGTTTGCCAGCACACACCAGAGCGCTATATATATACAGGGATAACCTTATGTAAGTGTTACTCCCTTTATAGCTGCTGTTTTATATTAGCTGCCAATAGTGCCCCCTCTCTCTTGTTTTACCCTGATTCTGTAGCAGGACTGCAGGGGAGAGTCTGGGAGCCTTCCTTCCAGCGGAACTGTGAGGGAAAATGGCGCTTGTGTGCTGAGGAGATAGGCTCCGCCCCTTCACGGCGGCCTTTTCTCCCGCTTTTTTTAGGAAAACTGGCAGGGGTGAAATGCATCCATATAGCCCAGGAGCTATATGTGATGTATTTCTTTAGCCATATAAGGTTTAAACATGTTTTATTGCGTCTCAGGGCGCTCCCCCCCAGCGCCCTGCACCCTCAGTGACCGGAGTGTGAAGTGTGCTGAGAGCAATGGCGCACAGCTGCAGTGCTGTGCGCTACCTTATCTGAAGACAGGAACGTCTTCTGCCGCCGATTTCTCCGGACCTCTTCGCTCTTCTGGCTCTGTAAGGGGGCCGGCGGCGCGGCTCCGGGACCCATCCAGGCTGAACCTGTGATCGTCCCTCTGGAGCTAATGTCCAGTAGCCAAGAAGCCCAATCCACTCTGCACGCAGGTGAGTTCGCTTCTTCTCCCCTTAGTCCCACGATGCAGTGAGCCTGTTGCCAGCAGGACTCACTGAAAATAAAAAACCTATTTAAACTTTTACTTCTAAGCAGCTCAGGAGAGCCACCTAGCATGCACCCTTCTCGTTCGGGCACAAAAATCTAACTGAGGCTTGGAGGAGGGTCATAGGGGGAGGAGCCAGTGCACACCAGCTAGTCTAAAGCTTTTACTTTTTGTGCCCAGTCTCCTGCGGAGCCGCTATTCCCCATGGTCCTTACGGAAGTCCCAGCATCCACTAGGACGTCAGAGAAACCTTGGTTTTAATTATTGTTTATCTCCTTAATATGGACCAGTCATCCTGTCCCCTTTGCAGAAAAGCAGCCCCAAAGCATGATGTGTCCAGCCCCATGCTTCACAGTGGGTATGGTGTTCTTGGGATGCCATTCATCATTCTCCTCCCTCCAAACACGGTGAGGGGATTTTATACCAAAAAGTTTAATTTTGCTCTCATCTGACCACATGACATTCTCCCAATCCTCCTTTGGATCATCCAGGTGGTCACTGGCAAACTTTATACGGGCCTGGACATGTGCTGGCTTAAGCAGGGGGACCTTTCGGGCGCTGCAGGATTTCAATCCATGACGACGTAGTGTGTTACTAATGGTAACCTTTGTAACTGTGGTCCCAGCTTTCTTGAGATCATTGACCAGCTCCCCTTGTGTAGTTCTGGGCTGATTCCTCACCGTTCTCAAGATCATTGATACCTTACAAGGTGAGATCTTGCATGGAGCCCTAGGTCGAGGGAGATTGTCAGTGATCTAGTATTTCTTCCATTTTTTTATAATTGCGCCAACAGTTGATCTCTTCTCACCAAGCTACTTGCCTATTGTCGAGTAGCTCATCCCAGCCTTGTGCAGCTCTACAATTTTGTCCCTGGTGTCCTTAGACAGCTCTCTGGTCTTGGCCATGGTGGAGAGGTAGCAGTCTGACTGTTTGAGGGTGTGGACAGGTGTCTTTTATACAGATAACCAGTTGTGGCGTACAGAAGAGCTTCTTAAAGAAGTAGTAACAGGTCTGTGAGAGCCAGAAATCTTGCTGCTTGGTAGGTGTCCAAATATTTATTTTCCACAAGAATATACAAGTAAATTGTTTGCATGATTTTTAATGTGACTTCCTAGTTTTTTGTTTTTTTTCTTCAGATTCTGTCTCTCACAGTTGAAGTGTACCTATGATGGAAATTACAGACCTCGCTCCTCTTTTTAAGTGGGTCAACTTGCACAATCGGTGACTGTCCAAATACTTTTTTGCCCTACTGTATATATATATATATATATATATACACTCACACAGTCAGTATCTCAGAAATCCCATATAAATAGTGATAACCAGTATAAATGCACAATAATATATGATTTCCTTCTTTTCAAGTTAAGGGGGTAATGTCGGCGTATCTAAATATATTTTGGGGTAAAAGGTAAAAAAGTTTCCTGACACCTGCTCTAGTATTTAACTAGAACTCCCACTTTTTACCTGTACTAAAACCTGTCTGCAAACATAGAGAAAGGATAGATGCCCGCATGGCTGGACGAGAGACTCCAACCGCTCATAATGGAAAAGCGTAGCTAATGTGACACCTGATTTCCAATTGTAAAGCGCAACAGAATATGCTGCGCTATATAAGAAACTGTTAATAAATAATTGGAGAACAGATACAGAGCATGCACCAATGTCCTAGTAGTTTGTGTATATCGTTACATGAGCCATGATCGCTCCCATTCATACTGTCAGAGCCTTTGAACTTTCAGTTGAGTACAGGGTTACCAGAAACTTCACCAATGGGTTTCATGGGGGTGACTTGCTAAAGAGGAAGGCTGTCAAGTAATGTTTAACACATTTATGTGCTTATCTTATCTAGCTAAACTGTATCATCTTGTTGCAGTATGGTGGTGACATCTCAAGAAAAATGAAGTTGCTGAAGCGGCAAGCTGAAGGGAAGAAGAAGATGCGGAGAATCGGCAATGTGGAAGTGCCTAAAGACGCATTTATCAGTGTGTTAAAGAGACAGCCGGACAAGTGACACCAGAAAGTGACTGCTATCACATTTCTTCACTATCGGAGGACAATCTGAACCTTGTCCCAATGGCTTTGTCTGCAGAGCATCCTTAAGTGTTGGGATCAAAGAAGGAGGAAGAAACATTGCCTACCCAATTTTGATGATTTGTTCCTAATGTTTTTTCTGAGCAAATGGATGATATTTAATTTACCTCAACAACAATGGCTGTTTCCTGCCAGGGACTTATGATGGAAAATAAGATATTCAGTGCTGAATGACTTCTGCACAGTGTTTGCTAGATATTTATTTAATAATAAAGTGAGGCAGAAATTGCATGCTTTCCCGTTGTATAGGGCAGGCTATGGAACGGTTCACACATAAACGGGAAAGACCCTCATCCTTTCTAATTAAGAATTGGGAAAGCGGCAAGACATAAATTAGATAAACAGTAGATGTTAGCTGATGGATATATATTTTAGATGTCATTTTCAAGGTTATGTTATGCTAAACAGGAGCATAATGTAAACATGCAGCTTGAAGTTGTGAATGCATCCCATTAAAAATATTGTGTGTGTGTGTGTATGTATATATATATATATATATATATATACACACACACACACACCCTATCTCAGAGATGTACCTAGTTTATAAAGCAGCTGCTGTATGAAAATATGCTAATACCGCAGGAGGTGTCTTATGACCCTTGGGTTACTCAAGATGGCCACTGTAATCATGCAGCAGAGGCCAGGAAATCTGTCACCAGACACAAACCCTGGCTTGAGCAGGCCTATAAAGTGGGGCCAACACACTGGCCTTACCCGCCCCCATATGGCCACATCAATCATGCTGCGGATTAGGGGGCACTGCAACCATCGTCATCTCCAGTGATCTGCACATGCTAATCCTGCGCAGTTCAGTAACCATCTGAGATGTATGCAGGACCTGATCAGGCCCATAGTGCCTAATTATCATTTAATGCCCCCCTCATCTGCCAAGATGTTATTATGACCTTTTAATATTAGGCACCACAGGGTGAATGCAGTGCCGTACAAGGGTTAACCAAAAACGTACACCGTATAAATACAAACATTGCAATAAAACCGCACACAGAGTGACAAGTACAGGAAAAAGGGTAGGACATCTCGCTGTAACTAGAGTCAGCAGGCCATGGTGAGTCACAGAAGGCACAACAGCTCGCAATGATCCTGTACCCAACATATGGGCGAGCAGAGAGAAACAGGGTAGCAAAGGGGGGAGGAGGAGACAAAAGACAAGGAGCATTGGTGTTAAGGATAGTGCAGGACAGGAGAAGGAACAAGGGGGACCAGGGCCCTTCCTGAGAGCTACATTCTAAAGGGATGGGATAGACAGAGGATGAACTGGTTAGGAGACAAGATGGGTAGGAGAAGGAGTTAGGATAAGGACAGATAGGCTTTAGTTAAGCTAGGGACAGTTGAAGAAAGTCTGACTTGGTGAGGGACAGTATTCCAGAGGAGAGGGAAACAGGAGAAATCTTGGATGCAGGCATCGGAAGAGTAACCAGAGTAGATGTGAAGTGTCTGTAGGAACTAGTTTAAACTGGATTCCGAGGGCTGTAGGTAACCAGTATAAGAGGTTGCAGAGAGAAAGAGGCAAATACTGTGTGGCGAGGGAGAAAACGAGTTGTGGGAGGCAGCGGTAGAGACTGAGAATGATGAGTTGGAGAGGTACCAGGAGATCCAAGAGAAGACAGTCATGGAGCATATGAAAGAATAGAATATGGTCACTAGTGTCAAAGGCGGTAAACAGATTAAGGAGGATGAGCATATGGAAGTCCACCTGAGATTCAGTGTTTAGAATGTCATTGGTGATCATTGTGAGAAAATTTTCAGTTTAGTAGTGGTGTGGGATACTGAATAGGTTTGAGAAGAAAAATCCTTTCATGGAACTTGAAGGCAAAGGGGAGGAGAGAGTAACGGCTGAGCATGAGTTTAAGGACATGGTGGTCTATTTATTGGAGAGAAAGTAAAGTGCAGAGAGATAAAGTACCAGCCAATCAGCTCCTAACTGCCATGTTACTGGCCGTGTTTGAAAAATGACCGCTGGTTGCTGGTATTTTATCTCTCAACACTTTCTCTCTCTCTCCAATGCTTAGTAAATAGACCCCATGGTGAGACAAGGACATGTTTTAAGGAGATATGATTCCTGAACTGTATGACGTAGAAGGCTAGATTCACGTCAGATTAATGGGCAAAAGTTATGTCTAGGAAGTGCAGGAAACGGCCCAGCTGAAATTCTTCCGTTGGGGCCTTCCTGGCCTCACACCACGCAATATATTTTCGCCATATGCGGTGATAATGGTTTGCGGTTACTTCTTTCCTAGCTTAAATCAGCGTAGGAATGACTTCCTCCGGAATGCCCTTTTCCTTCAGGATCCGGTGTTCAACCGCCATGCCGTCAAACGCAGCCGCGGTAAGTCTTGGAACAGACAGGGCCCCTGCTGCAGCAGGTCCTGTCTGAGCGGCAGAGGCCATGGGTCCTCTGAGATCATTTCTTGAAGTTCCGGGTACCAAGCTCTTCTTGGCCAATCCGGAACAATGAGTATAGTTCTTAATCCTCTTCTCCTTATTATCCTCAGTACCTTTGGTATGAGAGGAAGAGGAGGGAACACATAAACCGACCGGTACACCCACGGTGTCACTAGAGCGTCCACAGCTATCGCCTGCGGGTCTCTTGACCTGGCGCAATACTTTTCTAGCTTTTTGTTTAGGCGGGACGCCATCATGTCCACCTGTGGCCTTTCCCAACGGTTTACAATCAGTTGGAAGACTTCTGGATGAAGTCTCCACTCTCCCGGGTGGAGGTCGTGCCTGCTGAGGAAGTCTGCTTCCCAGTTGTCCACTCCCGGAATGAACACTGCTGACAGTGCTAACACGTGATTTTCCGCCCATCGGAGAATCCTTGTGGCTTCTGCCATCGCCGTCCTGCTTCTCGTGCCGCCCTGTCGGTTTACATGGGCGACCGCCGTGATGTTGTCTGACTGGATCAGTACCGGCTGGTTTTGAAGCAGGGGTTTTGCCTGACTTAGGGCATTGTAAATGGCCCTTAGTTCCAGAATATTTATGTGCAGGGAAGTCTCCTGACTTGACCATAGTCCTTGGAAGTTTCTTCCCTGTGTGACTGCCCCCCAGCCTCGAAGGCTGGCATCCGTGGTCACCAGGACCCAGTCCTGTATGCCGAATCTGCGGCCCTCTTGAAGATGAGCACTCTGCAGCCACCACAGCAGAGACACCCTTGTCCTTGGAGACAGGGTTATCAGCCGATGTATCTGAAGATGCGATCCGGACCACTTGTCCAACAGGTCCCACTGAAAGGTTCTTGCATGGAACCTGCCGAATGGAATTGCTTCGTAGGAAGCTACCATCTTTCCCAGGATCCGCGTGCAGTGATGTACCGACACCTGTTTTGGTTTTAGGAGGCCTCTGACTAGAGATGACAGCTCCTTGGCCTTCTCCTCCGGGAGAAACACTTTTTTCTGTTCTGTGTCCAGAACCATCCCCAGGAACAGTAGACGTGTCGTAGGGACCAGCTGTGACTTTGGAATATTTAGAATCCAGCCGTGCTGTTGTAGCACCTCCCGAGATAGTGCTACCCCGACCAACAACTGCTCCCTGGACCTCGCCTTTACCAGGAGATCGTCCAAGTACGGGATAATTAAAACTCCCTTCTTTCGAAGGAGTATCATCATTTCGGCCATTACCTTGGTAAAGACCCTCGGAGCCGTGGATAGACCGAACGGCAACGTCTGGAATTGGTAATGACAATCCTGTACCACAAATCTGAGGTACTCCTGGTGAGGATGGTAAATGGGGACATGCAGGTAAGCATCCTTGATGTCCAGTGATACCATGTAATCCCCCTCGTCCAGGCTTGCAATAACCGCCCTGAGCGATTCCATCTTGAACTTGAATTTTTTTATATATGTGTTCAAGGATTTCAAATTTAAAATGGGTCTCACCGAACCGTCTGGTTTCGGTACCACAAACATTGTGGAATAGTAACCCCGTCCTTGTTGAAGTAGGGGCACCTTTACTATCACATGTTGTGAATACAGCTTGTGAATTGCCTGTAACACTGCCTCCCTGCCTGAGGGAGTGGTTGGTAAGGCAGATTTGAGGAAACGGCGGGGGGGAGACGTCTCGAATTCCAGCTTGTACCCCTGAGATACTACTTGAAATATCCAAGTGTCCACCCGTGAGCGAGCCCACTGATTGCTGAAATATTTGAGACGGGCCCCCACCGTACCTGGCTCCGCCTGTGGAGCCCCAGCGTCATGCTGTGGACTTAGAGGAAGCGGAGGAGGACTTTTGCTCCTGTGAACTGGCTGTATGCTGCAGCTTTTTCCCTCTGCCTCTGGGCAGAAAGGACGCGCCCTTAACCCGCTTGCCCCTATTGGGCCGAAAGGACTGTACCTGATAATACGGTGCTTTCTTTGGCTGTGAGGGAACATGGGGTAAAAATGTAGACTTCCCAGCTGTTGCTGTGGAAACGAGGTCCGAGATACCATCCCCGAACAACTCCTCACCCTTATAAGGCAGAACTTCCATGTGCCTTTTAGAATCTGCATCTCCTGTCCACTGCCGAGTCCATAACCCTCTCCTGGCAGAAATGGACATTGCACTAATTTTTGATGCCAGCCGACAAATATCCCTCTGTGCATCCCTCATATATAAAAGTGCGTCTTTAATATGCTCTACCAGTCTAGGGTATCAATATTTTCCGACAGGGAATCTGACCACGCAGCTGCAGCACTGCACATCCATGCTGAAGCAATAGCTGGTCTCAGTATAACACCTGTGTGTGTGTGTGTATATATAGATTTCAGGATAGCCTCCTGCTTTCTATCAGCGGATTCCTTCAGGGCGGCCGTATCCGGAGACGGTAGTGCCACCTTCTTTGACAAGCGTGTGAGCGCTTTATCCACCCTAGGGGATGTTTCCCAACGTGCCCTATCCTCTGGCGGGAAAGGGTACGCCATTAGTAACCTCTTAGAAATTACCAGTTTCTTATCAGGGGAAGCCCACGCTTCTTCACACACTTCATTTAACTCCTCAGATGGAGGAAAAGCTACTGGTAGTTTTTTCTCTCCAAACATAATACCCTTTTTTGTGGTACCTGGGGTAACATCAGAAATGTGCAACACATTTTTCATTGCCTCAATCATGTAACGTGTGGCCCTACTGGAAGTTACATTAGTCTCATCGTCGTCGACACTGGAGTCAGTATCCGTGTCGACATCTGTGTCTGCCATCTGAGGTAGCGGGCGTTTTAGAGCCCCTGATGGGTTTTGAGACGCCTGGGCAGGCACAGGCTGAGAAGCCGGCTGTCCCACATTTGGTATGTTGTCAAACCTTTTATGCAAGGAGTCGACACTGTCGCGTAATTCCTTCCACAGCACCATCCACTCAGGTGTCGACCCCGCAGGGGGTGACATCACATTTATCGGCATCTGCTCCGCCTCCACATAAGCCTCCTCATCAAACATGTCGACACAGCCGTACCGACACACCGCATACACACAGGGAATGCTCTGACAGAGGACAGGACCCCACAAAGCCCTTTGGGGAGACAGAGAGAGAGTATGCCAGCACACACCAGAGCGCTATATAACACAGGGATCCCACTATAAATGAGTGTTTTCCCTTATAGCTGCTTATTTTATATATACTGCGCCTAAATTTAGTGCCCCCCCTCTCTTTTTTACCCTTATGTAGCTTGACAACTTCAGGGGAGAGCCAGGGAGCGTCCTTCCAGCGGAGCTGTGAGGGAAAAATGGCGCCAGTGTGCTGAGGGAGATAGCCCCGCCCCTTTTCCGGCGGACTTCTCCCGCTTTTTCTGGAATTCTGGCAGGGGTATTTTTACACCTATATAGCCTTTCTGACTATATATGGTGTAGATTTGCCAGCCAAGGTGTCTTTTATATTGCCCTCAAGGCGCCCCCCCCCCAGCGCCCTGCACCTATCAGTGACCGGAGTGTGAGGTGTGCATGAGGAGCAATGGCGCACAGCTGCAGTGCTGTGCGCTACCTTGTTGAAGACAGAAGTCTTCTGCCGCCGATTTTCCGGAACACTTCTTGCTTCTGGCTCTGTAAGGGGGCCGGCGGCGCGGCTCCGGGAACGAACACCAAGGTCGGGTCCTGCGGTCGATCCCTCTGGAGCTAATGGTGTCCAGTAGCCTAAGAAGCCCAAACTACCACCAGTTAGGTAGGTTCGCTTCTTCTCCCCTTAGTCCCTCGCTGCAGTGAGTCTGTTGCCAGCAGATCTCACTGTAAAATAAAAAGTATATTTTAGGTTTTCTTTCTAGGAGCTCAGGAGAGCCCCTAGTGTGCATCCAGCTCAGCCGGGCACAAGATTCTAACTGAAGTCTGGAGGAGGGTCATAGTGGGAGGAGCCAGTGCACACCAGTAGTCTAAAGCTTTCTTTTAGTTGTGCCCAGTCTCCTGCGGAGCTGCTATTCCCCATGGTCCTTATGGAGTCCCAGCATCCACTTAGGACGTCAGAGAATAAATATATATTTTTAAATTAATGTGTCTGGACAGCGCTTCCTATTAAAACCTTGGTTTTAATTATTGTTTATCTTCTTAATATGGACCAGTCATCCTGTCCCCTTTGCAGAAAAGCAGCCCCAAAGCATGATGTGTCCAGCCCCATGCTTCACAGTGGGTATGGTGTTCTTGGGATGCCATTCATCATTCTCCTCCCTCCAAACACGGTGAGGGGATTTTATACCAAAAAGTTTAATTTTGCTCTCATCTGACCACATGACATTCTCCCAATCCTCCTTTGGATCATCCAGGTGGTCACTGGCAAACTTTATACGGGCCTGGACATGTGCTGGCTTAAGCAGGGGGACCTTTCGGGCGCTGCAGGATTTCAATCCATGACGACGTAGTGTGTTACTAATGGTAACCTTTGTAACTGTGGTCCCAGCTTTCTTGAGATCATTGACCAGCTCCCCCTGTGTAGTTCTGGGCTGATTCCTCACCGTTCTCAAGATCATTGATACCTTACAAGGTGAGATCTTGCATGGAGCCCTAGGTCGAGGGAGATTGTCAGTGATCTAGTATTTCTTCCATTTTTTTATAATTGCGCCAACAGTTGATCTCTTCTCACCAAGCTACTTGCCTATTGTCGAGTAGCTCATCCCAGCCTTGTGCAGCTCTACAATTTTGTCCCTGGTGTCCTTAGACAGCTCTCTGGTCTTGGCCATGGTGGAGAGGTAGCAGTCTGACTGTTTGAGGGTGTGGACAGGTGTCTTTTATACAGATAACCAGTTGTGGAGTATAGAAGAGCTTCTTAAAGAAGTAGTAACAGGTCTGTGAGAGCCAGAAATCTTGCTGCTTGGTAGGTGTCCAAATATTTATTTTCCACAAGAATATACAAGTAAATTGTTTAAAAATCATGCAATGTGATTTCCTAGTTTTGTTTTTTTTCAGATTCTGTCTCTCACCGTTGAAGTGTACCTATGATGGAAATTACAGACCTCGCTCCTCTTTTTAAGTGGGTCAACTTGCACAATCGGTGACTGTCCAAATACTTTTTTGCCCTACTGTGTGTATGTATATATATATATATATATATATATATATATATACACTCACACAGTCAGTATCTCAGAAATCCCATATAAATAGTGATAACCAGTATAAATGCACAATAATATATGATTTCCTTCTTTTCAAGTTAAGGGGGTAATGTCGGCGTATCTAAATATATTTTGGGGTAAAAGGTAAAAAAGTTTCCTGACACCTGCTCTAGTATTTAACTAGAACTCCCACTTTTTACCTGTACTAAAACCTGTCCGCAAACATGGAGAAAGGATAGATGCCCGCATGGCTGGACGAGAGACTCCAACCGCTCATAATGGAAAAGCGTAGCTAATGTGACACCTGATTTCCAATTGTAAAGCGCAACGGAATATGCTGCGCTATATAAGAAACGGTTAATAAATAATTGGAGAACAGATACAGAGCATGCACCAATGTCCTAGTAGTTTGTGTATATCGTTCCATGAGCCATGATCGCTCCCATTCATACTGTCAGAGCCTTTGAACTGTCAGTTGAGTACAGGGTTACCAGAAACTTCACCAATGGGTTTCATGGGGGTGACTTGCTAAAGAGGAAGGCTGTCAAGTAATGTTTAACACATTTATGTGCAAATCTTATCTAGCTAAACTGTATCATCTTGTTGCAGTATGGTGGTGACGTCTCAAGAAAAATGAAGTTGCTGAAGCGGCAAGCTGAAGGGAAGAAGAAGATGCGGAGAATCGGCAATGTGGAAGTGCCTAAAGACGCATTTATCAGTGTGTTAAAGAGACAGCCGGACAAGTGACACCAGAAAGTGACTGCTATCACATTTCTTCACTATCGGAGGACAATCTGAACCTTGTCCCAATGGCTTTGTCTGCAGAGCATCCTTAAGTGTTGGGATCAAAGAAGGAGGAAGAAACATTGCCTACCCAATTCCTAATGTTTTTTCTGAGCAAATGGATGATATTTAATTTACCTCAACAACAATGGCTGTTTCCTGCCAGGGACTTATGATGGAAAATAAGATATTCAGTGCTGAATGACTTCTGCACAGTGTTTGCTAGATATTTATTTAATAATAAAGTGAGGCAGAAATTGTATGCTTTTCCGTTGTATAGGGCAGGCTATGGAACGGTTCACACATAAACGGGAAAGACCCTCATCCTTTCTAATTAAGAATTGGGAAAGCGGCAAGACATAAATTAGATAAATAGTAGATGTTAGCTGATGGATATATATTTTAGATGTCATTTTCAAGGTTATGTTATGCTAAACAGGAGCATAATGTAAACATGCAGCTTGAAGTTGTGAATGCATCCCATTAAAAATATTGTGTGTGTGTATATATATATATATATATATATATATATATACACACACACTATCTCAGAGATGTACGTAGTTTATAAAGCAGCTGCTGTATGAAAATATGCTAATACCGCAGGAGGTGTCTTATGACCCTTGGGTTACTCAAGATGGCCACTGTAATCATGCAGCAGAGGCCAGGAAATCTGTCACCAGACACAAACCCTGGCTTGAGCAGGCCTATAAAGTGGGGCCAACACACTGGCCTTACCCGCCCCCATATGGCCACATCAATCATGCTGCGGATTAGGGGGCACTGCAACCATCGTCATCTCCAGTGATCTGCACATGCTAATCCTGCGCAGTTCAGTAACCATCTGAGATGTATGCAGGACCTGATCAGGCCCATAGTGCCTAATTATCATTTAATGCCCCCCTCATCTGCCAAGATGTTATTATGACCTTTTAATATTAGGCACCACAGGGTGAATGCAGTGCCGTACAAGGGTTAACCAAAAACGTACACCGTATAAATACAAACATTGCAATAAAACCGCACACAGAGTGACAAGTACAGGAAAAAGGGTAGGACATCTCGCTGTAACTAGAGTCAGCAGGCCATGGTGAGTCACAGAAGGCACAACAGCTCGCAATGATCCTGTACCCAACATATGGGCGAGCAGAGAGAAACAGGGTAGCAAAGGGGGGAGGAGGAGACAAAAGACAAGGAGCATTGGTGTTAAGGATAGTGCAGGACAGGAGAAGGAACAAGGGGGACCAGGGCCCTTCCTGAGAGCTACATTCTAAAGGGATGGGATAGACAGAGGATGAACTGGTTAGGAGACAAGATGGGTAGGAGAAGGAGTTAGGATAAGGACAGATAGGCTTTAGTTAAGCTAGGGACAGTTGAAGAAAGTCTGACTTGGTGAGGGACAGTATTCCAGAGGAGAGGGAAACAGGAGAAATCTTGGATGCAGGCATCGGAAGAGTAACCAGAGTAGATGTGAAGTGTCTGTAGGAACTAGTTTAAACTGGATTCCGAGGGCTGTAGGTAACCAGTATAAGAGGTTGCAGAGAGAAAGAGGCAAATACTGTGTGGCGAGGGAGAAAACGAGTTGTGGGAGGCAGCGGTAGAGACTGAGAATGATGAGTTGGAGAGGTACCAGGAGATCCAAGAGAAGACAGTCATGGAGCATATGAAAGAATAGAATATGGTCACTAGTGTCAAAGGCGGTAAACAGATTAAGGAGGATGAGCATATGGAAGTCCACCTGAGATTCAGTGTTTAGAATGTCATTGGTGATCATTGTGAGAACATTTTCAGTTTAGTAGTGGTGTGGGATACTGAATAGGTTTGAGAAGAAAAATCCTTTCATGGAACTTGACGGCAAAGGGGAGGAGAGAGTAACGGCTGAGCATGAGTTTAAGGACATGGTGGTCTATTTATTGGAGAGAAAGTAAAGTGCAGAGAGATAAAGTACCAGCCAATCAGCTCCTAACTGCCATGTTACTGGCCGTGTTTGAAAAATGACAGCTGGTTGCTGGTATTTTATCTCTCAACACTTTCTCTCTCTCTCTCCAATGCTTAGTAAATAGACCCCATGGTGAGACAAGGACATGTTTTAAGGAGGTATGATTCCTGAACTGTATGACGTAGAAGGCTAGATTCACGTCAGATTAATGGGCAAAAGTTATGTCAAGGAAATAAAAAGGCAGGCTAAAATTTGAAGCAAACAAAACTCATACAGATGAATTGGGTCAGTTCGACATCACTGGTATTTAAATATAAAGAAAGCTGTGTGCATGTGTTTTGTGCTAGACAATTCACATGGGAAACACCTGGGTTTGGAGAACCAATTTTTCTATGTTTGCTCCCACTCAAGTCAAAAGCAAGCCACGTTGCATAAAGCGTTCACTGTGAGAAATAGGCGATTGTTACTGCTCAACCTGTAACGTGGCCTGACAGGCTGTTTGAAAGACATCATTTAAAAAGATGTAAGCGTGGGAGAATGTGCCTATTTGGCTGTAAAGCACCATTATGGAAGTCAATTTCATAGCACAATTGAATTTGGGATTAACATAGCAACTCGATCTGCATAAAGGCACCTACTGTAGATTACTGCTGGGACTCATAACTGGTGCAGCAAGATGACTCCAAATTTTTAGAGGAGCACAAGGGAGGGGAGACTGTCAGGTGCTCCCGGCGAAGAATAGGTCCATCTGCCTCATTTATGTTAAGCAGTGCAGAAACACCAATTCATTTTCAGGGACAATTCTTGCTATAAACATTTTATTCCTTTTTTGCAAAAAGACTAACTGCACCAACTGAGGGTGTCATTCTATTACATTTGAGACAACAGTTTGCAAACACTAACCACTGCCAGAGGGTATTTGCCCTGATGAAAACCGTTTGGGTACTCCTGATCTCTTTGGTTATGGGAACTAGGGTAACAACCCCAGTGGTTTCAGGATAATGCTCAGGAATCCCTAATATATCAGATAAATAAGGCAAATGCTGCATGCAATTTGAAACTAACTAAACAATACATACTTTCCAAAACACTTATTTTTTTTTAATGAAGTGGTGAATATGAGTTATATGGTAAGACCTTACCCTTGTTAAAACTGTTACTGCGAGGTACACTGGGCTCCACAAGTCTGGACAATGGGGTGTAGAGTAGGATCTTGATCCGAGGCACCAACAGGCTCAAAGCTTTGACTGTTCCAAGAATGCACAGCACCGCCTCCTCTATAACCCCGCCTCCCAGCACAGGAGCTCAGTTTAGTTAACCAGCCCAATGCAGTAGCAGGAAAAGAGACGACAATGGTTAGTAGCCACATACACCACACTCTCATGACAGGAGAAGTGTTAGCTTCTTTGGGTTGATATGGCATTAGCCGCTAACACTTCTCCTGTCATGAGAGTGTGGTGTATGTGGCTACTAACCATTGTCGTCTCTTTTCCTGCTACTGCATTGGGCTGGTTAACTAAACTGAGCTCCTGTGCTGGGAGGCGGGGTTATAGAGGAGGCGGTGCTGTGCATTCTTGGAATAGTCAAAGCTTTGAGCCTGTTGGTGCCTCGGATCAAGATCCTACTCTACACCCCATTGTCCAGACTTGTGGAGCCCAGTGTACCTCGCAGAAACAGTTTTAACAAGGGTAAGTTCTTACCATAAAACTCGTTTTCTGCTGCGGGGTACACTGGGCTCCACAAGTCTGGACAATGGGGATGTCCTAAAGCAGTTCCTTATGGGAGGGGACGCACTGTAGCGGGCACAAGAACCCGGCGTCCAAAGGAAGCATCCTGGGAAGCGGCAGTATCGAAGGCATAGAACCTTATGAACGTGTTCCCGGAGGACCACGTAGCCGCCTTGCACAATTGGTCAAGGGTCGCACCACGTTGGGCCGCCCAAGAAGGTCCAACAGACCGAGTAGAATGGGCCGTAATGTGAACAGGAGCTGACAGACCAGCCTTCACATAAGCATGGGCAATCACCATTCTAATCCACCTGGCCAGGGTCTGCTTGTGAGCAGGCCAGCCACGTTTGTGAAATCCAACCAAAACAAAGAGAGAATCAGACTTTCGAATAGAAGCAGTTCTCTTCACATAGATACGGAGAGCCCGTACCACATCCAAAGACCGCTCTTTGGGAGACAAATCAGGAGAGACAAAAGCTGGAACCATAATCTCCTGATTAAGGTGGAACGAAGAAACCACCTTAGGTAAATATCCGGGACGAGTCCTAAGAACCGCCCGGTCACAGTGAAAAATCCGATATGGGGAACTATAAGACAAGGCACCCAAATCCGACACTCTTCTAGCAGAGGCAATAGCCAGCAAGAACACCACCTTAAGGGAAAGCCACTTAAGGTCAGCTTGAGCCAAGAGGTTCAAATGGAGGCTCCTGCAACGCCTCCAAAATCACCGACAAGTCCCAAGGAGCCACAGGCGGGACATAGGGAGGTTGGATACGCAACACACCCTGAGTGAAAGTATGAACATCAGGTAAAGTCGCAATATTTCTCTGAAACCACACCGACAAGGCAGAAATATGAACCTTGAGGGAGGCCAGACGCAGGCCTAAATCTAGGCCCTGCTGTAGAAAAGCCAAAAGTTTGGATGTACTAAACTTGGAAGCGTCATAATGGTAAGATGCGCACCAAACAAAGTAGGAATGCCAGACCCGATGGTAAATCCGAGCAGAGGCCGGTTTCCGGGCCCGCAACATACTTTTAATGACCTCTTCAGAAAAACCCTTAGCTCTTAAGATGG
Source organism: Pseudophryne corroboree (assembly GCF_028390025.1). NCBI lineage: Eukaryota > Metazoa > Chordata > Amphibia > Anura > Myobatrachidae > Pseudophryne > Pseudophryne corroboree. Next base: position 1,074,848,539 of record NC_086444.1, read on the forward strand.
AAGCTTCAAGAGCCACGCCGTCAAAGACAGCCGGGCTAGGTCCTGGTAGACACAGGGGCCCTGAACGAGGAGGTCTGGGCGTTGTGGAAGTAGAAGTGGATGCTCTGACGATAGGCCTTGCAGGTCTGAGAACCAGTGACGTCTGGGCCACGCCGGAGCTATGAGAAGCAGATTTCCTTTTTCTTGCTTGAACTTCCGAATTACCCTGGGCAAGAGTGACACCGGAGGGAACACGTACGGCAGCCGAAACCTCCACGGCACTGCCAGCGCATCCACGAATGCTGCTTGAGGATCCCTTGTCCTTGCTCCAAAGACCGGAACCTTGTGATTGTGTCGAGACGCCATCAGAGCCACATCTGGAAGACCCCACCTTTCCACGAGGAGTTGAAACACTTTTGGATGGAGGCCCCACTCGCCGGCATGCACGTCCTGACGACTGAGAAAGTCCGCTTCCCAATTCAGGACTCCCGGAATGAATATTGCCGATATTGCCGGTAGATGGCGTTCTGCCCAATGTTGAATCCGTGAGGCTTCCTTCATTGCCAAACGGCTTCGAGTGCCGCCTTGATGATTTATGTAAGCCACTGTGGTGGCGTTGTCCGACTGTACTTGAACAGGACGGTTCTGAATCAAATGCTGGGCTAGGTTCAACGCATTGAAGACCGCCCGCAATTCCAGAATGTTGATCGAGAGGAGAGATTCCTCCTTGGTCCACCGACCCTGCAAGGAGTGCTGCTCCAGCACCGCGCCCCAACCTCTTAGACTGGCATCTGTCGTCAACAGGACCCAGTTGGATATCCAGAAGGGACGGCCTCTACACAATTGTCGGTCCAGGAGCCACCAGAGCAGCGACAGACGGACCTCCGGAGTGAAAGAGATCATGTGAGACCTGATCCGCTGAGGCAGGCCGTCCCACTTGGCTAGAATCAGCTTCTGGAGGGGGCGAGAATGGAATTGAGCATACTCCACCATGTCGAATGCTGACACCATGAGGCCCAGCACCTGCATTGCCGAATGTATCGACACTTGTGGACGAGAAAGGAAGCAACGAATCCTGTCCTGAAGTTTCAGGACTTTCTCCTGAGACAAGAACAACCTCTGGTTGTGAGTGTCCAACAGCGCTCCCAGATGCACCATGCTCTGAGCAGGGACCAGGGAGAATTTCTTCCAGTTGATGAGCCACCCGTGGGCTTGTAGAAACCGGACCGTCATATCCAGATGACGCAGGAGAAGATCTGTGGAATTTGCCAGGATTAACAAATCATCCAGATACGGCAGTATCCTGACTCCTTGACGGCAGAGTACCACCGTCATCACCACCATAACTTTGGTGAAGACTCGCGGAGCCGTTGTTAAACCAATAGGTAACGCCCGAAACTGGTAATGGAGGTTGCCAATAGTGAACCTCAGGTATTGTTGATGTGACACTGCTATAGGAATATGCAGGTTAGCATCCTGTATGCCCAGGGAGACCATGTAGTCCCCAGGTTCCAAGGACAGAACTATAGAGCGAAGAATTCCATGCGGAACTTGGAAACCTTCACAAATTTGTTTAGTGCCTTGAGGTTGAGAATGGGCCGGGAGGACCCATTCGGTTTCGGGACTAGAAACAGCGGAGAATAGTACCCCCGGCCCCTCTGCGCAAGAGGCACCTGTACTACGACTCCTGTATCCAGGAGGGTCTGTACCACCGAATGCAGAGTGTTTGCCTTTGTCTGGTCCAACGGGACGTCTGTCTGGCAAAATCGATGAGGGGGTCGGTTTTTGAAGGCTATGGCGTAACCTCGAGTGACGACTTCCCGTACCCAGGCATCTGAAGTGGTCTTCAACCATTCCTGGGTAAACCCTAGAAGCCGATCCCCCAGGGGGAGGCCCGCCCCGTCATGCGGCAGGCTTATCGGTCTTGGCTGCTGCCTGACAGACAGCCCAGGCTCTTTTGGGCTTCGGCTTACCAGGTTTGGAAGTGCGGGCCTGCTTATGGTACGCCTGACCTTTTGCTTTACCTGAAGGACGAAAGGGGCGAAAGGACGTGCCTTTGGCCTTCGACACAGAAGGAGCTGTATTAGGCAGACAGGCAGTTTTGGCAGTAGCCAAGTCAGCAACTATCTTATTTAAGTCCTCCCCAAACAGAACATCCCCCTTGAAAGGGAGTACCTCCAGGGTTTTTCTAGAGTCCAGATCCACAGACCAGGATCTCAGCCACAATATGCGAGCCAGGACTGACGTAGTAGAGGCCTTGGCTGCTAGGATACCGGCATCAGAAGCCGCCTCTTTAATATAGCGAGAAGCTGTGACAATATATGACAAGCATTGTCTAGCATGGTCAGAGGAGATTTCAGCCTCTAACTCCAAGGCCCATGCTTCAATAGCCTCTGCCGCCCATGTAGCTGCAATAGTGGGCCTTTGTGCAGCACCCGTGAGGGTGTAAATCGCTTTTAGACAACCCTCGACACGTTTATCCGTAGGCTCTTTTAGAGACGTGACGGTAGTGACAGGTAGAACTGAGGAAACCACCATCCCAGCCACATGTGAGTCTACTGGAGGAGGCGTTTCCCAATTCTTAGACAGCTCTGGCGCGGGCGCGAGGGGATAGCGAGCCAGCATCTTCTTTTGAGGCACAAACTTCGTACCCGGGCTTTGCCAGGGTTCCTGACGTATATCCACTAGGTGGTCAGAGTGAGGTAAAACTTGTTTAATCACCTTCTGACGCTTGAACCGATCTGCTTAGGAGGAACGGATGGCTCGGGATCATCCGTAATCTGCAGAATTAACTTAATAGCCTCCAAAAGATCAGGAACATCCACATGTTAACTACCCTCCCCATCAGCCGTATCTGAGTCAGAACCTGTGGGGTCAGTGTATGTGCTGTCTTCATCAGACGAGGTGTCAGTGACAGCAGTGGATTGTGAGGAGACAAGCGCTCGCTTAGAGGACCTCTTGGACTTAGGCGAGCGTTGGTCAGACTTTTTAGTAGTCAGGGACTGGTTCAACTTATTTAATTGAGCAGATAAATCGTCCGCCCACGGCGGGTTAGCTGCAGGGACCACATACGGTTGTACCGGCATTGGGGGTCCCATAGGGGGTGTTAGTTTATGAACTAGCGTATGCAGAAGCGTGGAAAAAGCGGCACACGGAGGGTCAGTATGTGCCTCCATTGCCACAGTCCCACTGGGGGGCAAGGAGCCCCCAGAACCAGAGCCCACAGCTGCTATATTCATATGTGCCTGTGGCTTCAGCAACACCAGCAGTGTGTTCCGCCCCAGAACCGTTACCCTCAGAAGCAGACATGACATAACTTGCAGTATGAGGTAACAGTACAATTATTAGCAGCACTATATCCCTAAACCCAAACCCCTGCACTGTGTAGTCAGCACCAGCAGAGATAAAGGAGAGATATGGTGACTAAATCACAGAGAAAAATACGTAATACAGTATATCTTTGTGAAAATCCTATATTAAATAATACCTGACGCACTAAGCCCCCTCAGGTTATAGAATATAGGGATAGCAAGTTGAGTGAAAGACACGAGATGGACACAACTCAGCTATCTAATGCACACACAGATAGTCACAGTTTGTACAATGCAGAGGTTATTACAGACAATTATACTGCACTGGACTAGCTTACAAAGCTATATAGTCAATAGATATAACACTACACAGTAAGAAACTGGATGTATATCACAGGGTAATTGTACTATAAACCCCTGACTAAATGCACTCTTTCTTAACTAACACTGACTAAAAAGGCAGGTAGAATACTTAAGTGTCATGTAAAGTCACAGCACTGACAACCAGGTGGCTTTACATAGGAGGATTTGCCCAAGCAGTCCCAGGAACAGTGAGCTGAGGAGTAATGGCGCCGCAGACACTGACAGGGAGTGAGGAAAGACAGAGATGCAGCTCCAGGGCGGGAACACTTGCTGGAAATGGCGCCCTGGGGCTGGGGGAGGGGCTTCAGGTCTAAGCCTTATCCCCCTTGCTGGCAAAACCACCGGGTACTGTGGGCGATATTAAAATCGGTTTTAAGAGAAAACCTGACCTGCGCCCATGCCCTGGTGATCTAGTGGGATCGCCTGTATCCACAGTGTCCACCGCCAGCGCGCGCGGCCCGCCTACCACTGACCGCGCCGGATCGCGAGCGGGACCCACTTACCACCTCCCGAAGCGCGGCCACGCGATCCTAGAGAGCCCCAGCCGTGTGTGCCTAACGTGAAGTAAACCGGAGCCTCCGCTGTAGGTACCCGGCAACCAGGGCTCGGGAGTGTACAGCGCCGCTGGGGAGAGCTGGAGCTGCAGCAGAGAATGTCAGAAGACATTTACCCCTGCTGCTGCCCTTGAAGTCTTCACTTTTTACCTCATAAAAAGCTTTTCATAGGGCTGCCTGGAGCAGCCCCTCTGTTAAGTGCCTGCTTACTGCAGCACCAACTGACAAACTGAGCTCCTGTGCTGGGAGGTGGGGTTATAGAGGAGGCGGTGCTGTGCATTCTAGGAACAGTCAAAGCTTTGAGCCTGTTGGTGCCTCGGATCAAGATCCTACTCTACACCCCATTGTCCAGACTTGTGGAGCCCAGTGTACCCCGCAGCAGAAATATAAATCATAGTTTCCTATTTCCAGTTGTCCCGAATCCCTTTACCGTATATACTGAAGCCCCGTCCGTCTTGGTGCTAGTAACAACTTGTTCTCCCATTGTGGAGTTCAGCAACTTCACCACAAGAGGACTTTTACTGTTTGAGAACACGATCAAACAAGCTACTAAAGCTAAGTGCACACTATACAATTATTGGTCCGAGTTGCCAATAATTGGGACATCAGGCTGATTTATCATATACTGTGTACGAACGATCGCTTCAGTGTTTCGCTGATAAATCGGGAAAATCTTGCCCACAAACAAACGATTTTCCGATCTGTCGTTCCAAAGCAAAAATCTCGGCCACAATCTTCCAATATCTAGCAGTGTGTGTGCGTCCTCAATAATCTGCCCATATTTCATGTTGTCCCTTCACTATGTCATCCTCCTTGTGGGCAGACAAATGCAAATGTGGTGTGATGTGACAAAATTGGTAACTTTAAAATAAATATTTTTTAGTGTGTCGCTCAGATATTGGTGCCTACAATTTCTCGAAAAATTGTCCAATTGTCGGGCCAACCCCCAAAAAAATCTGACAGTGTGTACTTTGCTTTAGTGTCTAAGCGACAGACAGTCACCAGCTGGAAACCTCAAGTGACAAATATTAGATCACTGCCATACGGATATGAAAACATGAGGGGGTGGTATTAAACAGTGTTTTTTGGGATGTTTTTAGCATCTGCAACAGAAAGCCATTCTCTTTCAGATGTAGTATGCAAAAATCACCTCTCCACTGTGTACATTAGCCAATCTGTTTATTGTTAAAGATATCTGCAGTTAATGAATTTGTGTTTTTTTATTTATTTTTTAGAAAACTGCTCTATAAATACAGAATAGTTTGAAATGATCCTTAAAACAAATAACATAACTGTTACAGCTAATAATGACTGAAGCAGAGAAAATCAGGCAGTGTGATACAAACAATTGGCTATGTGCAGTGTAGGTGAATAGCTACATTCAGTAATATCTCCGGATACATTTATTGAATGTATACAGGGCTGTTAAAGCAAAAATGAAAAGTATTTATTATGTAAACTGCAAAGTAGTTATAAAAAGTTACATTTGCATTATACAATACATTTGCTAACTGACTATATACCATTCCTTCTAGTAAACAGTTGCGTCTACTATACAGCCTTAAAACAAAAGTATTTATATTGAACTAATATGAAGTGGAATGATACATGGCTAAACCAGAGATTGGACCTTAATAGTAATACAGTACTTTTACAGTCTTGCAGAGCCACTAGATCATCAGCCAGGTTCTCATAGCTTTCCTGGTCAGGCTGTCAGTTCTTCTTCATGCTGTGCAATGGTTCCACGAGTTTATTATGTACATGCATTAAACCTTGGAGAAGAAGGGAAACCGTTTCAGTTTTACTCTGGCTGCTGTCACGCACAATCCTTCTACATGACCGAGCGTAACCCTTCCCCGTGGGGCAGGCGGGATGGAGGGGGAAGGGGGGTACTGGTCACATGACCACAGCACCAAGCTTTAGTTTCACATTTGTTTGAAGTGTATTTTGCTCAGAGCAACAACTCATCTACTGTACCTATTTTTGCGGCATATTGAAATTACGTAATAAAAATATTAACCATGCAAAAACACAAACAAACAAAAAGAAAGTGTGGTTTATTAAACAAAAAACATAACTAAAGTAGCAGAAATAACACAAAATTAACCATCACACCCAACCCAAACACAATCACCTGTCATTACATGGGGGAAAAAAAATCTTCAAAAGAGAAAAGGAGAAGTTCCCATAGCAAAAAAAATGCTTTTCTAGTGAGCATTTAGTACATAGAATAACACCTACAAGCTTATGTGTTGCTATAGGCAACTTATCCACTTTTTCTCTTTAGAAAGTTTGATACATCTCTTCTTTTTTTATACAATGTGAAGATGTTCTAAATCTAAGCTTTGAAAAGCGATACATTTCATGGTGATAAAAGTATCGGACAATCAGCTTCTGTCATGTCACAGGCTGGGTTTGAAAAATGACAGACGCTGGTTGGTTGGTACTTTTTCACTGTGCAATTTATTACTTTTCAAGGCTTAGTACAGGACAACTGACCCACTTGGTGATACTACAGAAACTTCTCCCAAAACGGAGTTGTTTCTTACAAAAATGAATGACTAACAGGAAGCAGAAAGAAGAGCATAGCTTTTCTTATTTAATCAGATGAGAAGACTCATACACCTTTCACACTGCACAAATAACCCGGGATATTGCCGGATCGACGCGGGTCGATCTGCGGTGTGAAAAATGGTAAGTCCCGAATTCCTGGGTCACCTGACCCGGTATTTCAACCCGGGAATAAAGCAGGGAGGGTTATTACTGGGTCAGGTGCAGTATGAATGGGTTGCCGGGTCGATGCAACCCAGGACCCGTTCACAGTACCTGTATAAGCAGAGGCGGCGTTAGAGGGACAGGCGGCGATTTGAGATGATCTGATCTCAAGGTGCTGCATCCGCACACGTTACCGCCGACGTCACCAACCTAGCAATTCACAGGGATGGTGCACAACACCCATAGAGTGGGAACGAATAGAACCTGTGGCGAGCGCAGCGAGCCACCGAACCCACTGTGTGGTGAGCGCAGTGAGCCCACAAAAGGCTCTGTTGCGCTCCCCCCGCTGGCATTCTGCTGCCGGGATCCCGCGGTCGGTATGCTGACTGCCGGGATCCGGTTATACAGCACCTATTTGTGCTGTGAGCATATCAGACTTTATCCAGGTGTCCAAAGAAGTGATACAAGCTCATCTGCGAGTCTGACAAATAAGCTGCATACGTTGGAGATCTTACATACAGATAGACCAGAGCAAAACAATCATTACTCTGAGACGTCTCATCACGATGTCTGACTGCATACATAACCTTCTGTTTACGGTATGGAATCTTAGCTCATTATGGGTTGTAGCAATGTTGCCTGTGCCTTTACAGTCACTCCAGGGGCACATCGTAAAGACTTTAATCGCCTCGCACAGATTCGGAGCATACGGCTTTATCTAAAATGTTTTATCTGGGGTATAACGTCAAAATATCTCAGTATATTATAATTAATAACTGAACTCTAACATTGTAGGTTACAGGCACACACCATGACATGTGTAGAGCTGCCCGAATACTCCTGCCGACAGTTACCATAGGTTCCGTGGTGGGGTCGGCATAGGTTGCCAGAGAGCACTGCTCCGGCACGGTGACTTGGAAAGCAAATATTTATATATGACGTAACCAAGGATATTATAGCATATCCAGAATAACTCATGAAAAAAGTTCTACAGTCCTCCACGTTACTTCACCATACAATACTCACCTTTAAAATATTTCACAGTTTTAACTCTAAGCTCTAATGTAGCGTCTTCATCGCAGATAAATATAGTGCGAGGGTGTTGCTGGAAAGCCGACACGGTCCACATGTGGTTCACGCCCTCTTCTATGGCCTTGTATAATGCAAAGGCTTTGTGAGCACCAGTAATGAGGATCATCACCTGCCAGAGGAAAGCATGACACAACTTAACAACAAGCAACATGAACTAATCCACTGGACGAACAGACGCTCCACCTCCACCACACATGGGGAAATAGCTATGCACATAACTAAAGCGCTATTATCCCAATCTACTGGTACATCAAATTGATGGTTTGTAAATCTTTAACACCTGCCAAATGATGTAGGCAATTTTTGGAGATATTGGCTCTGAATAAGATGTATAAAAATCTACACATACAAGTACTGCTCCTACAGTGCTGCGTGCTATTGTCTTTATAACAGTACTTGTATATAAAGATTTTTTTTTTTTTTTTTTTTCATTTTGAAAGGTAAAATTTAAAAACTTAAAGCTCCCTCTTCATCGCCCCCCCGGTGACACATGCGCTTATTGACGGCTACGCATGCGCAGTGTGAGCTGGAGACCTAAACCAGGAAACACTTACCGCATTACCCTATCACACTGCTTCCTGCTTTTCGCCAGGCCGAGCTCTTATCGGAGCCAGGTCTCCTGGCAAGAGCAAATTAGTAAATTTGCATGAAATCGTAGATTGTGATAATAGGCCCCTTATTCTGAATAGGATGTAGTCTACCCACCCATAGAACTGTATTTGTATCACTACGATAATGGATATTAATTAGAAGGACATATTTTATTGAATCCTGTTAATGGCATGCCTTTTGGTGTGCTGTCTGCAATGGAACGGTTCACCAGAAACAAAAGGGTTTACAATGTACTAGCATGTACTTAATCTTATTAGTTTCAGCCCTTAGTCACACTCAGGTATGTTTAAGCAGCTATTTTTCAACCGTACACACAAAGATTTATGGGTCTGACGTACCAAGCGCTACCAAGTGCTCTCTCTGATCTAAAAAGACGCGTATAAAAGATGTACAGTATTTACAATAGTGGTGCACGACCCGATATGTCATTCCAAGTCTAAAGCTGCATGCTATTGAAAACATCTAAGATAAGAGGTTAAACCACTTTGTGCATACATTTTTAATGAATCCTTTTTCCAAGCTGTAGACCATTAGGAGCCTCTGTTGTTGCCTAACTGTAATATACTGACATAACGGTGTAACTACCTCTTTAGCATCCATTACTGTCCCCACACCGACGGTCAGTGCCATTGTCGGGACCTTAGAAAGATTGCCATCAAAATATTTAGCATTTGCCAAAATGGTGTCCATTGCTAAAGTCTTTAGTCTTGTCCTGGATACCAAACTGGAACCCGGCTCATTAAAGGCAATGTGCCCATCTGGGCCAATACCTGGACAGTGACAAAAACAAAATGAAAAAAAACAGCTTTTAAGATTTATTGGAATAATAGACAAAAACATGTGCCTCAACTAATTGGTCCATTAGCAAGTGGAAACATTTTATATTAACTATTGGATAGCTATAGGTCATTTTCCAACTCCTAACTAGACCAATTTTGTGGTGGTGGTGGGAAGGGGTGTGTGGGAGGGGGGGGGGGAGAAAGGGGTTCCGCATGGCTGGAGTCTCATTAATCAATCACATTTTTATTCTTTACTCTACTCAAGCAAATGTTATATTGTTTTTATCCAATATATTTTTTTTTGGGTGGACAAATTGGAACAGATTTATTTTATTGTGTAACGTCAGTGCTCAAAGTGAGCTGGTACACGACAGTCTAGTATAGCAACACTTTTCTTCTCAGAGTCTGACTCACAACTTTGTGGTCAAATTGTGACAATCCAGTTGGTCTCCAATGCATAAACCATAGTAGGTGAGCCATATAGATAGGCCTCAGTACATTTTGATTGATTGCCAGAAAAAAAAGTTGTTGGTATAACACAGTAAGCAAGAGAGATAAAAATATTATATGAAAACTTCCTCTCAGCAGAATGAACAAAACAGGAGGGTTAGTTCTTTAATATTCAACACCATTCTCTGCATCTGTTTGAGGACACAAGAAGGTACTTTACAGACAGACAGATTTCTGCATACTATATGTTATCATCAGTCTCTGTAATAGGTGTGTCGGAGGGGCGGAGTTTGGCACCACAGATATTATTTATTGGTAACTATTTCTGCACACATATACCGCAGCACTTTACACATAATATTTAACCATTCATCACTCCCTGCCTCAGTGGAACATACAATCCATATTCCCTAACACATGTACACACATACAGTACACACTAGGGTTCATTTCTGTCAACCAATTAACCTACTAGTATCTTTTTGGAGTGTGGGAGCAAACCGGAGTACCCAGAGGAAACCCACACAAACAGGGGTGAACATACAAACGTCACACATATATGGCTATGATGGGAATCAAATCCAAGACCACAGTGCTGTATGGTAGTACTGCTAACCATTACACCAACTTTGCTGCCAATTCAACACTAGTAAAACTTAAAAGACATTTGGTGGCATGTAATAATGGTGTCCGAGTTTGCCAGAGGTGCGGAATGCCAGCCGAACTCAGACTTTTTTTTTTTTTTTTAAAGAGACAGTCATTGACAAGGCACGGGTGTTGCCTTGTAAATGACTGCCGATTTAAAAAAAACGTCCGAGTTTGGTCAGCAACCCGCAGCTCCGGCAATCTCTGACGCCATTACATCCCGCCTATACTGTGCTATAATGTAATGTCTTTATGTTTTAGATTGTGTATGCATGAATAACAGGGTCTTCAGCATATCCCATACAACATGTAGAGACAGTTATGTTGTTTTTGTTCTCCCTTTTCTGGCATTTTTGTTTACATTTCTGGTTGAGATAGAGCACTGGATGGCAAACCTATACTAGGGGTGTACAAAGCTGATACACACTAATTTTACGGATTAAGAGGCAATTGTAGGTGCTGAACGGGTGACACTGGGAATACCTCCTACAAACAGCTCAATGCCTCCGGCTTCCTTGATTTTCTTCTCAAACTCCTCACATTCCGCCTGCAGGTCGGTGGCATTCCCATCCATGATGTGTGCATTATTGGGGTCAATATCTATGTGCTTGAAGAAATTGTTCCACATGTATGAATGGTAACTCTCAGGGTGGTTCCTAGGTAGTCCTGAAAATAAGCAAATAAGATATCCACAGCCTCAGAGATACTAAATACAGCAGAAGATTATTTCATGCAAGTATTGGAAATGTCTTAACTGTGTCAATGGTTATTCACTATGCAGTTTGTATGGTGCCGCCAAGGACAGGAAGACGGCTCGGGGTAAAAGCCTTAAATATTGGCCACACAAACACCTTACAAGTAAAACCATACATACTGTAGGACATTTATTTTTTCAAATTACATGGGGTCAAAAGACAACACAGAATTTAAAAAAAAAGAAAAGATTATTTATGAATTCAATAATACAGAATAAACCATAAAACTCAGCTCAAAAAAAACATTAACTTTAAAAGCACTAAACCTGGCAGACGTTGCAGGTTTTGCAGTCAGGCATGACATGGTTCTGCAACCTACAAATATCCCGTTACATTTCTCCAGTGACCAATTTATTTTTGTAATATTACAGCATGTTTTATCATGCAGTACCAAAGTTAAATGTAAGTGACATCAGAGCGATTAACTTATCACACATGACCATTGCAGTAACTTTGGGGAAGCTAGTATCCGTTCATAAAACCCAGATTCTCTCGCCATGTAAAATCTGTAAAATGCTTCTTCCCAATCTGTAAACAATTAATGACCAGAAGGTCATCACAGTAATACAGAATGGTAAACAGAGGTCACCCTTGCAGCCGCCTCAATCATATTTTGCTGGATCAGATCCCTATCTGAGGAAGGGATAGTCATCAGAGAGTTAATATTCAATGGTCACCATTGATGGCATCGGCAAAATCAGAAGTGGGGGACAGGGCTTCAGGTTTCATTTCGGGGGGCGAAGAAGATACTTAAATCAGAGCTTGGCAAATCCCAGGAGCCATGTCAACAAGATTATGCAGGGAGGGAGGTAGCAGATACTCAGCAGCCCCTGCGGAGATTTATTGGCATGTCTGTATTGCAGCGGCATTTCATGCATGTGTGCATGTGCCGAGTGTCGTCCCGCCCTGCGCCGGCTGCTGTGCCTGTCCGTCCCGGCCTGCACCAGCTGCAAACTCCGTCTGACACAGCTCTCCGGTAAGAGGGTCTATGCATGCTTGGGGATTGCAGCTTCCATGGTGGTAATGATGAGGTCATAGGGTGGGGGGGAGAGGTGTTTATCTGGAGTTACCCCCTTATTTGTGTGGCCGTATGGGTTGGTTAGCTGTTCAGTAATGTGGCCCCGTGGTGGTGTTATTTGCCTGGGTGGTTAGCTGCACAGCAATGTAGATGTGGGGGGCGGGTTTGCCTGGGGGTGCCCCTTTAGGTTGTGTGACCATGAGGGTTGATTGCACAGGGTGGGGGACTTGGGGGCTTTGTAGCTGGGGAGGGGAGATAGTATTTCAGTTAGTATTTTATTTTTGGGATGGTGATCTGGCTCCTACACTTTCATCCTGGCTCCTAGATTTTAGAGAAAATATTGGAATGCCATGACTGAAGTGTAGATAAAGGTAGCTACAGATTAATATTGCATGAAAAATACGTATTTAGAAGGATGATTCATAACAGGAAGAAGTTTCATACAAACCTCTGCTGGTAATATGTGAAAATGACTACAACTCACCGACATACTCATCCATATTGAATGTCTTCACATATTTAAATGAAAGGTCCCCACTTTTGTGATACTCAATAAGTTTTTTGTAACATCCTAAAGGGGTGCTGCCTGTACAAAAGCAAATGTAAATATTAAATAGTAAATAAACAGTCACCATAGAAACAAGCATACTTTGTCACTAGAAAAGTTGGTTACAATGTGAGATGCATGTTGGCACAGTGGTTAGCATTGCTGCCTCACAGGGCTGATCCAGTGGGTTCTATTCCAACCAGGGCAGTGCATGTGGGCTACAGGCTGCCTTGGGGCGGCACGTGGCCCTCCAAGCCTTCACTTGCATTCCCCAGCTTCTGCTTGTCATATTTGGTTAATATATCTTGAAATGCTGGTATTAAAGGCCTGTTGACATGTTATTAGTCAGGTGTCTCTTTCAATGCTTAAATGTATTTATTAAACTTCCTACTGAGAGTAATGGAAGGTACACACGTGTCCGACACGTCATCACACCAAACATGCGATCAATCAAGGTAAGTGTACGCACTTACCGATCGGACGCTTGACGGGTCGGTCAAGATCCCCAGCTCGGCGGGCACTTGAATTTTCCAACGACAGCACCCTGCAGCAAGTGTACGGGCAGTCTGCAGATATACGGGCCATCGGCTGTGCTGCACGGGAGGCAGTCAATTTACTGGCTGTCGGGATCCCGGCTGTCAGGATACAGACGCCAGAATCCCGACACCCGGTGAAATATCGGCGGTTGGAAACACGATATATTGGCCAACACTTGAATGGCCGATATATCGGCAGGAGGTAAACCAACATAAGAGTAACGTGCGGGCCTTTTAAAGGTTAGCAAACTGCCCAATTCATCTGCTGAAGTGCATCATGTTACCCATCAGTGATACTTAAAATCCCATCAAATTTTCTATGTAAATTTGACATTAAAGATGTACTAAAATAGTAGTTTATAAAGAAATGTAAACTCACTCGATCATTAAACATAGCATTTTGAAAAAATAAGAATTTACTTACCGATAATTCTATTTCTCGTAGTCCGTAGTGGATGCTGGGAACTCCGTAAGGACCATGGGGAATAGCGGCTCCGCAGGAGACTGGGCACAAAAGTAAAAGCTTTAGGACTACCTGGTGTGCACTGGCTCCTCCCCCTATGACCCTCCTCCAAGCCTCAGTTAGGATACTGTGCCCGGACGAGCGTACACAATAAGGAAGGATATTGAATCCCGGGTAAGACTCATACCAGCCACACCAATCACACCGTACAACCTGTGATCTGAACCCAGTTAACAGCATGATAACAGAGGAGCCTCTGAAAGATGGCTCACAACAATAATAACCCGATTTTTGTAACAATAACTATGTACAAGTATTGCAGACAATCCGCACTTGGGATGGGCGCCCAGCATCCACTACGGACTACGAGAAATAGAATTATCGGTAAGTAAATTCTTATTTTCTCTGACGTCCTAGTGGATGCTGGGAACTCCGTAAGGACCATGGGGATTATACCAAAGCTCCCAAACGGGCGGGAGAGTGCGGATGACTCTGCAGCACCGAATGAGAGAACTCCAGGTCCTCCTCAGCCAGGGTATCAAATTTGTAGAATTTAGCAAACGTGTTTGCCCCTGACCAAGTAGCTGCTCGGCAAAGTTGTAAAGCCGAGACCCCTCGGGCAGCCGCCCAAGATGAGCCCACCTTCCTTGTGGAATGGGCTTTTACAGATTTTGGCTGTGGCAGGCCTGCCACAGAATGTGCAAGCTGAATTGTATTACAAATCCAACGAGCAATAGTCTGCTTAGAAGCAGGAGCACCCAGCTTGTTGGGTGCATACAGGATAAACAGCGAGTCAGATTTTCTGACTCCAGCCGTCCTGGAACATATATTTTCAGGGCCCTGACTATGTCCAACAACTTGGAGTCCTCCAAGTCACTAGTAGCCGCAGGTACCACAATAGGTTGGTCCAGATGAAACGCTGAAACCACCTTAGGGAGAAAATGAGGACGAGTCCTCAATTCTGCCCTGTCCGTATGAAAAATTAGGTAAGGGCTTTTATAGGATAAAGCCGCCAATTCTGAAACACACCTGGCTGAAGCCAGGGCTAACAGCATTACCACCTTCCATGTGAGATATTTTAAGTCCACAGTGGAAAGTGGTTCAAACCAATGTGATTTTAGGAACCCCAAAACTACATTGAGATCCCAAGGTGCCACTGGAGGCACACAAGGAGGTTGTATATGCAGTACCCCCTTGACAAACGTCTGTACTTCAGGAACTGAAGCCAGTTCTTTTTGGAAGAAAATCGACAGGGCCGAAATTTGAACCTTAATGGACCCTAATTTTAGGCCCATAGACAGTCCTGTTTGCAGGAAATGCAGGAAACGACCCAGTTGAAATTCCTCTGTAGGGGCCTTCCTGGCCTCGCACCACGCAACATATTTACGCCAAATACGGTGATAATGTTGTACGGTTACATCCTTCCTGGCTTTGATCAGGGTAGGGATGACTTCATCCGGAATGCCTTTTTCCTTCAGGATCCGGCGTTGAACCGCCATGCCGTCAAACGCAGCCGCGGTAAGTCTTGGAACAGACAGGGTCCCTGCTGGAGCAGGTCCTTTCTTAGAGGTAGAGGCCACGGGTCCTCTGTGAGCATCTCTTGAAGTTCCGGGTACCAAGTCCTTCTTGGCCAATCCGGAGCCACGAGTATAGTCCTTACTCCTCTCCTTCTTATGATCCTCAGTACCTTGGGTATGAGAAGCAGAGGAGGGAACACATACACTGACTGGTACACCCATGGTGTTACCAGAGCGTCCACAGCTATTGCCTGAGGGTCCCTTGACCTGGCGCAATACCGGTCTAGTTTTTTGTTGAGGCGGGACGCCATCATGTCCACCTTTGGTTTTTCCCAACGGTTCACAATCATGTGGAAGACTTCTGGGTGAAGTCCCCACTCCCCCGGGTGGAGGTCGTGTCTGCTGAGGAAGTCTGCTTCCCAGTTGTCCACTCCCGGAATGAACACTGCTGACAGTGCTATCACATGATTTTCTGCCCAGCGAAGAATCCTTGCAACTTCTGTCATTGCCCTCCTGCTTCTTGTGCTGCCCTGTCTGTTTACGTGGGCGACTGCCGTGATGTTGTCCGACTGGATCAGCACCGGCTGACCTTGAAGCAGAGGTCTTGCTAGGCTCAGAGCATTGTAGATGGCTCTTAGCTCCAGGATATTTATGTGAAGTGATGTCTCCAGGCTTGACCACAAGCCCTGGAAATTTCTTCCCTGTGTGACTGCTCCCCAGCCTCTCAGGCTGGCATCCGTGGTCACCAGGACCCAGTCCTGAATGCCGAATCTGCGGCCCTCTAGAAGATGAGCACTTGGAGACAAGATTATCCGCTGATGCATCTGAAGATGCGACCCGGACCATTTGTCTAGCAGATCCCACTGGAAGGTTCTTGCGTGGATTCTGCCGAATGGGATTGCTTCGTAAGAAGCCACCATTTTTCCCAGAACCCTTGTGCATTGATGCACTGAGACTTGGCCTGGTTTTAGGAGCTTTCTGACTAGTTCGGATAACTCCCTGGCTTTCTCCTCCGGGAGAAACACCTTTTTCTGGACTGTGTCCAGGATCATCCCTAGGAATGGAAGTCGTGTCGTTGGGATCAGCTGCGATTTTGGAATATTGAGAATCCAACCGTGCTGGCGCAGTACTATCTGAGATAGTGCTACCCCGACTTCCAACTGTTCCCTGGATCTTGCCCTTATCAGGAGATCGTCCAAGTAAGGGATAACTAAAACTCCCTTCCTTCGAAGGAGTATCATCATTTCGGCCATTACCTTGGTAAAGACCCGGGGTGCCGTGGACAATCCAAACGGCAGCGTCTGAAACTGATAGTGACAGTTCTGTACCACAAACCTGAGGTACCCTTGGTGAGAAGGGTAAATTGGGACATGTAGGTAAGCATCTTTGATGTCCAGAGACACCATATATTCCCCTTCTTCCAGGTTTGCAATCACTGCTCTGAGTGACTCCATCTTGAATTTGAACCTTTGTATGTAAGTGTTCAAGGATTTCAGGTTTAAAATTGGTCTCACCGAGCCGTCCGGCTTCGGTACCACAAATAGTGTGGAATAGTACCCCTTTCCCTGTTGTAGGAGGGGTACCTTGATTATCACCTGCTGGGAATACAGCTTGTGAATGGCTTCCAATACTGCCTCCCTGTCTGAGGGAGACGTCGGTAAAGCAGACTTTAGAAAACGGCGAGGGGGAGACGTCTCGAATTCCAATTTGTACCCCTGAGATACCACCTGAAGGATCCAGGGGTCCACTTGCGAGTGGGCCCACTGCGCACTGAACTTCTTGAGACGGGCCCCCACCGTGCCTGAGTCCGCTTGTAAAGCCCCAGCGTCATGCTGAGGACTTTGCGGAGGCGGGAGAGGGCTTTTGTTCCTGGGAACTGGCTGTTTGTTGCAGCCTTTTTCCTCTCCCTCTGCCACGGGGCAGAAATGAGGCGCCTTTTGCCCGCTTGCCCTTATGGGGCCGAAAGGACTGCGCCTGATAATATGGCGTCTTCTTAGGTTGAGAAGCTACCTGGGGTAAAAATGTGGATTTTCCAGCAGTTGCCGTGGCTACCAGGTCTGATAGACCTACCCCAAATAACTCCTCCCCCTTATAAGGCAATACTTCCATGTGCCTTTTAGAATCCGCATCACCTGACCACTGCCGCGTCCATAAACCTCTTCTTGCAGAAATGGACAGCGCGCTAACTCTTGATGCCAGTCGGCAAATATCCCTCTGTGCATCACGCATATATAGAAATGCATCCTTCAAATGCTCTATAGTCAATAATATACTGTCCCTATCAAGGGTATCAATATTTTCAGTCAGGGAATCCGACCACGCCAGGCCCGCACTGCACATCCAGGCTGAGGCTATTGCTGGTCGCAGTATAATACCCGTGTGAGAGTATATACATTTTAGGATATTCTCCAGCTTTCTATCGGCAGGCTCTTTTAGGGCGGCCGTATCAGGAGAGGGTAGTGCTACCTGTTTAGACAAGCGTGTGAGCGCTTTATCCACCCTAGGGGGTGTTTCCCAACGTGCCCTATCCTCTGGCGGGAAAGGGTACGATGCCAATAACCTTTTAGGAATTATCAGTTTTTTATCGGGGGAAACCCACGCCTCATCACACACTTCATTTAATTCCTCGGATACAGGAAAAACTACAGGCAGTTTTTTCTCACCAAACATAATACCCTTCTTAGTGGTACTTGTATTATCAGATATATGCAATACATTTTTCATTGCTTCAATCATGTAACGTGTGGCCCTAGTGGAAGTCACGTTTGTCTCCTCATCATCAACACTGGAGTCAGTATCCGTGTCTGTGTCTGCCATTTGAGGTAACGGGCGTTTTAAAGCCCCTGATGGCGTTTGAGACCCCTGGACAGGCACAAGCTGATTAGCCGGCTGTCTCATGTCGTCAACTGTCTGTCGCAAGGAGCTGACACTGTCACGCAATTCCTTCCACAAGCTCATCCACTAAGGTGTCGACTCCCTAGGGGGTGACAACTGTATAATAGGCAATTGCTCCGCCTCCATCTCATTTTCCTCTTCAAACATGTCGACACAATCGTACCGACACACCACACACACACACAGGGAATGCTCTGATAGAGGACAGGACCCCACTAGCCCTTTGGGGGGACAGAGGGAGAGTATGCCAGCACACACCAGAGCGCTATATATATATACAGGAATACCACTATAAAAATGTGCTTTTCCCTTTATAGCTGCTGTTAATATAAAACTGCGCCAAATTAGTGCCCCCCCTCTCTTTTTTACCCTTTTCTGTAGTGCAGGACTGCAGGGGAGAGTCAGGGAGACGTCCTTCCAGCGGAGCTGTGATGGAAAATGGCGCCCGTGTGCTGAGGAGATAGGCTCCGCCCCCTTCTCGGCGGCCTTTTCTCCCGCTTTTTTGGTAAGTTCTGGCAGGGGTTAAAATACACCCATATAGCCCTGAGGATTGTATGTGGTGTATTTATGCCAGCCAAGGTGTTTTACATTGCTGCTCAGGGCGCCCCCCCCTAGCGCCCTGCACCCTCAGTGACCGGAGTGTGAAGTGTGCCTGAGTAACAATGGCGCACAGCTGCAGTGCTGTGCGCTACCTTGTTGAAGACTGATGTCTTCTGCCGCCGATTTTCCGGACCTTTTCTTGCTTCTGGCTCTGTAAGGGGGCAGGCGGCGCGGCTCCGGGACCGAGCTCCGAGGCTGGGCCTGTGTTCGGTCCCTCTGGAGCTAATGGTGTCCAGTAGCCTAAGAAGCCCAATCCACTCTGCACGCAGGTGAGTTCGCTTCTTCTCCCCTTAGTCCCTCGATGCAGTGAGCCTGTTGCCAGCAGGTCTCACTGAAAATAAAAAACCTAAAACTAAACTTTTCACTAAGAAGCTCAGGAGAGCCCCTAGTGTGCACCCTTCTCGGCCGGGCACAAAAATCTAACTGAGGCTTGGAGGAGGGTCATAGGGGGAGGAGCCAGTGCACACCAGGTAGTCCTAAAGCTTTTACTTTTGTGCCCAGTCTCCTGCGGAGCCGTTATTCCCCATGGTCCTTACGGAGTTCCCAGCATCCACTAGGACGTCAGAGAAAAAGGAATGGGAAGGTTTATTGATATACCACAGCACCTCCAATTTATACAGCACTGTGTACAGGGGTTATTATTGAGGATAAAACCTCCAAAATAATTAAAGCTATATAACAAAGATGACCACTGATAAAAATCAGGTCATCACGTTGGATCTAACGCGCGTCTGCCACCATTTCTCTCTCACGGCCAGAAGAGCAGCAGACGGCAGTACACCGTGGTGCCCAGTAGAATCACTGATCGACACAGTCTACCCATGTCTCAGGCTGATCCAGGGAGAGGCTCCTTGGCGTCGCCGGCCAGGGCAGAGGGCAGGGAGCACACACTGACAGGGTAGGATAGGGCACACAAAAGCAAGATTGCCAAAGGGGAAGCGGAACACTCTTTAGCATGGTCACAATGGTCAGTGCAAAAAAAAAAAAATAGGATTTTGGTACCTACCAGGTAAATCCTTTTCTTTGAATCCATAGGGGGCACTGGAGTACTCTTGGGATATGGACGGCTTCCACCGGAAGAAGGCACTGAATAAATTAATTTTTGAGACTACTCCTCCCCTCCATATCCTGCAGCACTTCAGTGTTTTTTACTGAGCCGAACAGGATCGATAGAGAGATTGACAAAAGGAGAATTACATATAGTCTCACAGACAACAATAAAGTTGACACAACGTAACAGACAACTAAACAGTTGACACCATAACTGATTAACCCTTGTTAAATTTAAACCAGTCGTGAAAGTGTGTTACCATAAGAACCACTGGACTCCTAAAACAGGTAAACTGCTCTGGGTGGGCGTCCAGTGCCCCCTATGGATTCAAAGAAAAGGATTTACCTGGTAGGTACCAAAATCCTATTTTCTTTTTCATCCACTAGGGGTCACTGGAGTACTCTTGGGATGTACCAAAGTCTCCTCCGTGGCGGGAGAGCTGTTTGGCACCTGTAACACTAAACGGCCAAAGCTAGATGCTGCTGCCGCGAACGTATCAAACTTGTAAAAGCGCACAAACGTGTGCACTGACGACCAAGTAGCCGCACGGCAAAGCTGTGTCGTAGAAGCCCCACGACTCGCTGCCCATGACGTCCCCACAGAACGTGTGGAATGAGCTGTTACTGAAGTAGGTGGCTGTAACTTAGCATAAAGGTAAGCCTGACGTATAGTCAGTTTGATCCATCTGGATAAGGTCTGCTTAGAGGCTGGCCAACCCCTCTTAGCTGCGTCATAGAGAACAAACAACGTATCTGTCTTACGCACAGTAGACGTTCGGGAAACATAGATACGCAATGCGCGAACCACATCCAACGTTCCAGAGTCTCCTGTTAACACAGGAACTACTATTGGTTGATTGATGTGAAAAGACGACACTACCTTTGGTAGAAAAGCGGGATTCGTCCGAAGTTCCGCTCTGTCATCATGAAAAATTAAATACGGTGACTTGCATGACAAGGCACCCAAATCTGAAACACGCTTAGCCGAAGCTAAGGCTAAAAGAAAAATCGTTTTCCAAGTGAGAAATTTAATATCCACTTGTTGTAAGGGTTCAAAGTAATCGGACTGTAAGAAATCTAAAACCAGATTCAAGTCCCATGGTGCTGTAGGTGGAATGAAAGGAGGCTGTATCCTCTTTACACCCTGTAGAAACGTATGTATTGACTGCAACGAGGCCAATTTCCTTTGAAAATAAATTGACAACGCAGATACCTGCACCTTTAATGTGGAAAGACGTAGTCCTCCATCTAACCCCATTTGTAAAAATAACAAAAGACGGGATAATTTAAAAGACGACGTCGGAAATTTCCGAGCTTCACACCAACCTATATAAGTACGCCAAATTCTATAATAATGAGCTGCCGTAACCGGCTTCCTAGCTCGTACCATGGTTGGTATAACAGACTCAGGAATGCCCTCTTTCCTTAAGATGGCCTTTTCAACAGCCACCCCGTCAAACGCAGCCGCGCTAAATCGGGGTAAAGGAACGGACTCTGTTGTAACAGGTCCGGACGTAGTGGGAGTGGCCACGGATCGTCTGCGAGTAACCCGAGGAGATCGAGAACCAAGCCCTCCGAGGCCAATGAGGCGCTATTAGAATGACTGTGACGAACCCTCTCTTGATCCGTTTTAGCACCAACGGGAGCAGCGGAAACGGTGGAAACAGATACACAAGGCTGTATGGCCACGTGGCTGTGAGAGCATCCACCGCCACTGCCCCTGGATCTCTTGTTCTGGACACATATCTTGACACCTGATGATTGTGGCGGGATGCCATTAGATCCACCTGAGGGTAACCCCACTTCTGGATCAACATCTGAAATACTTCTGGATTCAATGCCCACTCTCCTGGATGAAAATCCCGACGACTGAGAAAATCTGCCTCCCAGTTGTCCACTCCAGGAATGAACACTGCCGATAATATCACCTGGTGATATTCGGCCCATCTGAGGATCCGAGCTACTTCCCGCATAGCCATGCGGCTTCTCGTTCCTCCTTGTTTGTTTATATATGCGACTGCCGTCGCGTTGTCTGACTGCACCTGAACAGTCTGAAAACGAAACATGTACACCGCTTGTCTTAGAGCATTGTAAATCGCCCTGAGTTCCAGAACATTTATGGATAGCGATCTTTCGTGATCCGCCCAGAGGCCCTGGAGCCGATAACTCTGAACTACAGCTCCCCAACCTCTGAGACTTGCGTCTGTTGTCAGAATTATCCAATTCGCGACGCCGAATCGTCTCCCTGCAGATAGACTGTGTATTTTTAACCACCAGAGAAGAGACACCCTGACTTGTGGTGACAACCTCACCCTGTGGTGCAGCTGCAGATGTGATCCCGACCACTGTGCTAACACCTCCAGTTGAAACGGACGTGAGTGAAATCTTCCGAACTGAAGTGCTTCGAAAGCCGCCACCATTGTGCCTAGAAGGCGAATGCACAAATGTACTGAGACTGTGCGTGGCTTGAGCACTAATTGCACCAGATGACGAATGCCCTGTACTTTCTGTTGTGGCAGGTAAACCCTTTGTTTTACTGTATCGAGAATCATCCCTAGGAATTGAAGTCGTTGACACGGAATTAGATGTGATTTCTTTAAACTGACTATCCAACCGTGCTGAACTAGTACATTGTACGTTAGTAAGGCATGTTGGAGAAGCAATTGTTGAGACGGAGCCTTTATGAGTAGATCGTCTAAATACGGAACAATTATTACCCCTAGGGACCTGAGATGAGCTGTCATCACGGACATTACCTTGGTGAATACCCGAGGCGCTGATGAGAGGCCAAACGGTAGAGCCTGAAATTGGTAATGGTCTCGTCTTATCGCAAACCTTAAGAAACTCTGGTGAGGTGGCCAAATCGGAATGTGCAAATACGCATCCTTGAGATCTAGTGCAATCATGAATTCCTGTGGCTCTAACCCTGCAATTACTGACCTGAGAGATTCCATCTTGAATCTGTGGTAAGTGACGTAATGATTGAGACCTTTTAATACTAAATTGCGGATCCACCCATCTGTGGACGTCTGCAGCCACGCCCCCTGAAAGCTCTGAAGGCGTGCTCCCACAATTGGAGATCCGAGATGGGCTGGGAGCCCGTCATGCCACTGGTTTGTTAGTGGTCTTGGTGTCTTGACGACGTGCATTGGATTGTCGGGCACTACGTCCCCGACCTCTTCTGCCCGGCGTGACTGCTCCTCCCTGCCCACGAAAGGGCTGAGTTCTAAAGGATTTGAACGCCGGACCAGAATATTTCCGTTTAGGTATAGTTGTAGGCGATGGAAGAAAAACAGACTTCCCTCCAGTAGCCTCAGAAATCCATTTGTCCAATTCAGGACCAAAAAGTTTCTCGCCATCATAAGGCAATGCCTCTATACCTTTTTTAACCTCCGTCTCCGCCTGCCACGAACGCAGCCAAAGTGCTCGTCGTACTGTGACTAGCGATGAGGACAGGCGAGAAGTAAGCTGACAGACGTCAGTAGAAGCTGTACATAGATATTCAGCAGCTTCCCAGATTTGATCCGCGAGAAGTATAAGATGATCATCTTGCAGAGCCGACTTGAGCTCTTTTATCCATACCATTAAAGCTTTAGTAACCCAAATGCCAACCAACCCAGGTCTTAACAGCACTCCAGTTGCTGTGTACATGGACCTTAGCATAGCCTCTATTTTACGATCTGCAGGGTCTTTAAGCGTAGTAGCAGTTGGGACTGGTATGGTTAACTTCCTCGTAAGTTTAGATACGGATGAATCCACCAAAGGTGGGTTCTCCCATGTAGCTGTCATGGCCTCTGGAAACGGGTAACTCGATTTAAATCTACGAGGAATAGAAAACCGTTTGTCCGGATTTTTCCGTGACTCCAGTAACATTTTATTAAGAGATTCCGAGATAGGGAAACACATCGGAGATCTCTGTCGTTTAGTAAAGACTACCTCATCATTCGTCAGTGGCTCCTCAGTTTCCGTAAACTCCAGCGACTGACGAACTGCTCTGATGAGATTGTCAATACCTGGGCTGTCAAAGTCGTCACCTTCTGACTGTTGTTCTATTTCGCCCTCCTCGTACTCCTGTTCAGTGAGGTCTAGTATCCCAGAGACAGGAAAATTAGTAGGAAAAGGAAACTTATCTTTTCCACTCAAGGTGGACTTATGACCAGTTTGAGACTCCCCAGGTAACTCAAATGGTCTCATCTTAAACTCAGATCTTGCCGCCTCTCTTTCTTCACGAGAGGCGGCCAGTTCTGATTGTAAACCAACTAATACATCTGCAAGTAAAGCCCATGGCGGGTCCTGAGATGCCTTTACTTCTGGAATGGAAATCGTATTTATGGCTGTATTAACAACACATGCTGTACATGTGGTGGATCCATCAGGCAACACACTCTTACAGACATGACATGACAAATGTTTCTTAGATTTTGCTGGTGTCTTACTCATTATGAAGACAGACAATACAAACTCCACACAGACAGACTGCACGACTCAGTAATAACACCAAAGTTCCTGGTATATATCTAGGCAAGTGCAGTGCCTGCCAGAAATACGAAAACTGACCCCAAAATTCCTCTAGTACCACTCTTAGCCGAGATGTAAAAATAGGAAACCTGGAACCGACAGGAGAACATTTAAACATATTAAGCATTTCTTGCACTGCCAAATACTGTTAAAGTCTCCCCCCCCCCCACTCCCACGACCTCCGTGTACAGCACCGGGTCTGGGCCTGTGGAAGTTTTGCAAAGGGCCGTGTGAGCGGCCTGTCTGTAGACCCCGGACAACGGAACTCCTCGGCTGCTGCGGGCGGATGGCGGAAGCAGAGAGCGTGCTGCATGGAGCCGTGGAGCGGCCCATGCACACGTGCTCCCGCCCGCCACACACAGCATAACGGCGTGTCTGTGTAGCCAAGCAGCGCTGCTGCTGCGCAGGGAGCAGCGGTCTTTTAGGATGCTGGGAGCCGGAGAGTGAGAGCGCGCCGCATGGACCGTGAAGCGGCCCATGTACACGCGCTCCGGGCAGCGGTGAGTACCCAACAATCCCCAACAGTGGAGCGGCAGCAAGCGCTGACCGCCCCAACCCAACATACCTGGACCATGACAAAAGTCTATGACGGGGCCTTCATCCAAGCTCCGTCCAGCTTTCCTGCAGGCAGCCTGCAAGTGGAGTGAGGGAGCTCTTTACAGAGAGGTCCGACACTCACGGCTACTCAGCCGCTTCCACTGTCCCTGACCCACGCCTGTTAGAAGGGGGGAAAGGACGTGGAAATTGAAGAAAAAAAAAACTTAGAAAAAAATTCCAATACTTTGTGGATGAGCTCCACTATGCCTTCTAACTGTGTCGAGCACAGAAAAAACACTGAAGTGCTGCAGGATATGGAGGGGAGGAGTAGTCTCAAAAATTAATTTATTCAGTGCCTTCTTCCGGTGGAAGCCGTCCATATCCCAAGAGTACTCCAGTGACCCCTAGTGGATGAAAAAGAAAAAGGAACACCCAAACAAAGCCAGGTACAACTACTAACATATAGCAGACACAAAACAAGTTAGCCCAAAGAAAAGGTGTGAATAAGACATAGCAGGGTACATAGGGGCAGATTTATTAACCTGGAGAAGGCATAAGGAAGTGATAAACCAGTGATATGTGCAAGGTGATAAAGGCACCAGCCAATCAGATCCTAACTGTTCATTTACATATTGGAGCTGATTGGCTGGTGCCTTTATCACCTTGCACATATCACTGGTTTATCACTTCCTTATGCCTTCTCCAGGTTAATACATCTGCCCCATAGTTCCTCAACAGCCCAAGTCCAAGGAATGAGACTCCCCCTTCCACATGCTGATAGAACAGGGAGAGTCAGAGGTACAAAAACTAGGGATTTTTATTAACAGTTAGTGTTATCCTGTATTACTATTGGGGGAAAGCATGTACAAAAAAAAAAAAAAGATTTTAAACCTACCAGTAAATCTTTTTCTCCTAGTCCGTAGAGGATGCTGGGGACTCCGTAAGGACCATGGGGTATAGACGGGCTCCACAGGAGACATGGGCACTCTAAAGACTTTAGTATGGGTGTGCACTGGCTCCTCCCTCTATGCCCCTCCTCCAGACCTCAGTTAAAGAACTGTGCCCAGAGAAGACGGACAGTACGAGGAAAGGATTTTTGTTAATCTAAGGGCAAGATTCATACCAGCCACACCAATCACACCGTATAACATGGAAAATACGCAACAAGTTAACAGTATGAACAAAACAGTATCAGCCAACGACTGATCTTAACTGTAACATAACTCTTATGTAAGCAATAACTATATACAAGCCTTGCAGAAACATGTCCGCACTGGGACGGGTGCCCAGCATCCTCTACGGACTTGGAGAAAAAGATTTACAGGTAGGTTTAAAATCTTATTTTCTCTTACGTCCTAGAGGATGCTGGGGACTCCGTAAGGACCATGGGGATTATACCAAAGCTCCAGACCGGGCAGGAGAGTGCGGATGACTCTGCAGAACCGATTGAGCAAACATGAGGTCCTCATCAGCCAGGGTATCAAACTTGTAGAATTTAGCAAAAGTGTTTGAACCCGACCAACTCGCCGCTCGGCAAAGCTGTAATGCCGAGACGCCTCGGGCAGCCGCCCAAGAAGAGCCCACCTTCCTAGTGGAATGGGCCTTTACCGAATTTGGTAATGGCAATCCAGCCGTAGAATGAGCCTGCTGAATCGTGTTACAGATCCAGCGAGCAATAGTCTACTTAGAAGCAGGAGTGCCAACCTTGTTGGCAGCATACAGGACAAACAGTGCCTCTGTTTTCCTAACCCGAGCCGTCCTGGCTACATAAATTTTTAAGGCCCTGACTACATCAAGGAACTTGGAATCCTCCAAGTCACCCGTAGCCACAGGTACCACAATAGGTTGGTTCATATGAAACAATGAAACCACCTCAGGCAAAAATTGAGGACGAGTCCTCAACTCTGCTCTATCCACATGGAAAATCAGATAGGGGCTTTTGTGAGATAAAGCCGCCAATTCGGACACCCGCCTTGCAGATGCCAAAGCCAACAACATGACCACCTTCCAAGTGAGAAATTTTAATTCAACCGTTTGAAGAGGTTCAAACCAGTGAGATTTTAGGAACTGTAACGCCACGTTAAGGTCCCATGGTGCCACTGGGGGCACAAAAGGAGGCTGGATGTGCAGCACTCCTTTTACAAAAGTCTGGACTACTGGGAGAGAAGCCAATTCCTTCTGAAAGATAATTGATTGTGCCGAAATCTGTACCTTAATAGAGCCTAACTTTAGGCCCATATCCACTCCTGTCTGTAGAAAGTGGAGAAAACGGCCCAGATGGAAATCTTCCGTTTGAGCATTCTTGGCTTCACACCAAGATACATACTTCCTCCAGATACTGTGATAATGTTTTGCCGTCACCTCCTTCCTAGCCTTTATCAGAGTAGGGATGACTTCATCCGGAATACCTTTCCAAGCTAGGATTTGGTGTTCAACCGCCATGCCGTCAAACGTAACCGAGGTAAGTCTTGGAACACGCAGGGCCCCTGCTGCAACAGGTCCTCCCTGAGAGGAAGAGGTCACGGATCTTCTGTGAGCATTTCCTGAAGATCTGAATACCAGGCCCTTCGAGGCCAATCTGGAACAATGAGTATTGTCTGCACTCTTTTTCGTCTTATGATTCTCAATATTTTTGAGATGAGCAGAAGAGGAGGGAACACATCGACCGGCTAAAACACCCATGGTGTCACCAGGGAGTTCACCACTACTGCCTGAGGGTCCCTTGACCTGGCACAATACCTCCGAAGCTTCTTGTTGAGGCGTGACGCCATCATGTCTATTTGAGGAAGTCCCCAATGACTTGTTATCTCTGCAAAAACTTCTTGATGAAGTCCCCACTCTCCTGGATGGAGATCGTGTCTGCTGAGGAAGTCTTCTTCCCAGTTGTCCACTCCCGGAATGAAGACAGCTAACAGAGCGCTTATGTGATTTTCCGCCCAGCGAAGAATCCTGGTGGCTTCCGCCATTGCCACTCTGCTCCTTGTCCCGCCTTGGCAGTTTACATAAGCCACGGCTGTGACGTTGTCTGATTGAATCAGAACCGGTAGGTCGCGAAGAAGATTCTCCGCTTGTCGTAGGCCGTTGTATATGGCCCTCAATTCCAGTACGTTGATGTGTAGACAAGCCTCCTGGCTTGACCATAGTCCCTGAAAATTTCTTCCTTGTGTGACTGCTCCCCATCCTCGGAGGCTCGTGTCACAACTGAGGGTTTTGGCTGACAGGAGAAAGCCTCAGTTGTAGGGGCTGAGAGGAACTTAAACCGGGGAGGTTTAATCAGACCCCTGGACATGTAAGTGTTAAAAGGAAACCTGAAGGTGTGACCATGACAACCAGGTAAAAGTCAAAATAAAAGTTTATTAACAGACTCCGTGTAAACAAACAGCATTCAAGGTAATTAATGGCAATGATAAATAATATGATTCCTGGAGCACTCTGACCATGAAATGGTTACACAGGACACTGGTAGGTAAGAACAGCTGTTACAGTCCTTAGATGGAATAACCTTACCAGGCCTGGCTGTAGTAGTGAAGATATCCAAGGAACATGCCAGTAGATGGAACAGATGAAGTTGGTAACTTGAATCAGCTGTTGTAATTGCTGGATGGAACCAGCCAGGTGGTAAGACACGGAGTAGATGCAGAATGGAATCAGCCAGATGATAAAGTCACTGAATGAATGCTGGGTGGAACCAGCCAGGTGATGAAACACGGAGTGAATATAGTAAGATGCTAGGGAGCGTGGAAACAGAGGAATTGAAGGATGATTACCGGTGGTAGTGGATACTGCTGGAAGCAGATGAAATAGCTGGAAGCTGGATCAGCCACGGAGGACTGCAGAGTCAGGCTGCACCTCAGGATGGTAGGCAGGTGCGGGTCTCTTTGGTGGATGCTGGAGACAGGAGCTGGAACCTGGAAACACAACCACAGGAGAGAGACTGGAACAAGGTATGACAAACAAAGCACTGACCATTTGCTGGCCCAGGCACAGGATACTTATACCTGCAGCAATGCAGGTATTGGCTGGGCAATTATGCATATTTCCAGGCAGTGGATTGGAGGAACTGAAGCATGTGATTAAATCCAACATGGCTGCGCCCATGTTAGAACTTGGAGGGAAAACTGGCTTGGGAAACCACGTGGAAACATAACTGTAATGGCGGCGCCGGCCACAGAGGACAGGAGACGCCAGACTGACAAATGTATGCTGAGACTCGTGGATGACAACGGAGGCCGCGGCAGGCATGGAACACCACACTGACAACCAGCACCTATAACACAGAAGCGGCGGCGGAGGCCGCGGAGAACGGGAGACGCCATGCAGGATTCAAACATGGCGCCGCTGTGACAGCATCTCAGCGTGACAGGAGGAATGTGCAGTATGTGGACACAGATGAGATCTGGCCTTGGAACGCTGAGCGAGCCTCAGGAGACATCTGAAAGGCAGGTAATGGCGCCCAGATACCCGGATCGTGACAGCACCCCCCCCTTTAGGAGTGGCCCCAGGACGCTTCTTAGGCTTTAGAGGAAACTTCGAGTGGAAATTCCGGATCAAGGCAGGAGCATGGACATCAGACGCATTGGTCCAAGAGCGTTCTTCAGGACCATAGCCCTTCCAGTCAATAAGTAACTGCAACTGACCGTAACGGAAACGTGAGTCCAGAATCTTGGCCACCTCATACTCGATTCCCCGTTGAGTCTGAACTTTAGGAGTTTGAGGAAGTGCAGAATGAAACCGATTCAGGATCAGCGGTTTCAACAGGGAAACATGGAATGTCCTGGGTATTTTCAAGAAGGGAGGTAACTGGAGTCTGTAAGCAACAGGATTGATGACTTGTTCAATTTTAAAAGGACCGATGTAACGAGGAGCAAATTTCATGCTGGGAACTCTCAACCTCAAATTCTTCGTGGACAACCATACTCGATCACCCACCTTGAGAGCAGGAACCGCTCTACGCTTCCTATCGGCAAACTTCTTGTACCTAAATGAGGCTTTAAGCAGGGCTGCGCGGACATTCTTCCAGTTGTTTGAAAACTGACGCAAGGTGACATCCACTGCTGGAACAGAAGTTGCTGGAAGCGGTTGGAATTCTGGAACCTTAGGGTGAAATCCATAGTTGATGAAGAATGGTGTTGAGGAGGATGAGGAATGGTATTGATTGTTGTGGCTAAACTCGGCCCAAGGAAGGAGTTGAACCCAGTCATCTTGGGAGGAAGACACGTAAATGCGGAGGAAGGCCTCCAAGTCCTGATTGACCCTCTCGGTTTGACCATTGGTCTGAGGATGGTAAGCCGTAGAAAACTTTAACTTGACTTGGAGGGCTTGACACAAACTTCGCCAAAATTTGGCTACAAATTGTACTCCACGATCGGAGATGATCTCTTCAGGAAGACCGTGAAGTCGGAAGATCTCTTGGATAAACACTTGAGCCAACTTGGAAGCTGACGGAAGACCGGTGAGGGGTATGAAATGTGCCATCTTGGTGAACCGGTCAACTACCACCCAGATGGTATTAAACTTGTTGCATATAGGCAGATCTGTAACAAAGTCCATCGACAAATGGGTCCACGGTTGACTGGGAACAGATGATGGAACCAGTTGCCCCGCAGGCGACTGGCGGGGGACTTTGTGTTGGGCACACTTTGGGCAAGAGGCAATAAACTCCTTGACGTCCTTCTTCAGAGTTGGCCACCAGTAGGACCTAGAGATAAACTCGAGGGTTTTCTGAATGCCTGTATGTCCGGCAAAACGGGAAGCATGGGCCCAATGCATGAGCTTCTTCCTCAACACCGGCTTCACAAAACTTTTCCCTGGTGGGGGCGTAGAGTCCATCCCTACCGTGGAGAATGCCAACGGATTAATAATAGGATGCTTGTCTGAAGACTCTGACTCGTTTTCTTGCTCCCAAGAGCGGGAAAGGGCATCGGCCTTGCGATTCTGAGAGCCCGGACAGAACTGGAGTTTAAAGTCGAACCTGGAAAAGAAAAGTGCCCATCTGGCCTGACGAGGGTTAAGACATTGTGCGCCTTTCAGGTATAAAAGATTCTTGTGGTCGGTAAGTATCGTGATTTAATGAGAAGCTCCCTCCAACAGATATCTCCACTCCTCTAGAGCGAGCTTGATGGCTAGCAATTCCTGGTCGCCAATGGCATAGTTGCGCTCAGCTGGGGAGAACTTCCGGGAGAAGAAACTGCAAAGATGTAGATGGCCATCTTTAGCCCTCTGGGATAACACCGCTCCTACTCCAACGGAGGAGGCATCCACCTCTAAGATGAAAGGAGAGTCGGTGTCGGGCTGTTTCAGAACTGGTGCAGAGATGAAACGTTGTTTTAGAAGATGAAAAGCTTGCGTAGCTTCTTCAGACCACTTGGACGGGTTAGCACCCTTCTTGGTTAATGCAGTGATAGGTGCCACAATGGTGGAAAAGTCTCGTATGAACTTTCTGTAATAATTGGCGAACCCTAAGAACCTCTGGACCCCTTTGAGGGTTAAGGGTATCGGCCAATTCTGGATTGCTTGTAGTTTCTCAGGATCCATCTCTAGTCCGGAACCGGACACAATGTAACCTAGAAACGGAATGGATTTAACTTCAAAGACACATTTCTCCAATTTGCAATAGAGATGATTGACACGGAGACGGGACAGAACCTCCTTTACCCAGAAACGATGTTCCTCTAGATTATTGGCAAAGATGAGGATGTCATCTAAATAAACCACGACATGGCGGTATAAGATGTCTCTGAAGATCTCATTCACGAAATGCTGGAAGACAGCTGGAGCATTGCTCAATCCGAAGGGCATGACGAGGTACTCATAATGTCCATCACGGGTGTTAAAGGCGGTCTTCCACTCGTCACCCTCACGGATCCGGATGAGATTGTAGGCACCCCTCAAATCCAACTTTGTAAAGATGGTTGCTCCGCTGACTCTATCGAAGAGCTCTGTAATCAAAGGTAAAGGATACCGGTTCTTGACGGTAATGTCGTTCAGACCTCTGTAATCGATGCACGGTCGCAGACCACCGTCTTTCTTCTTAACGAAGAAGAAGCCTGCGCCAGCTGGAGAAGAAGAAGGTCGGATAAAACCTTTCGCCAGGTTCTCTTTGATGTACTCCTCCATGAAGTGCGTCTCAGGCAGAGACAACGGGTAAGTTCGGCCTCGAGGTGGAACCTTCCCTGGAATGAGATCAATTGGGCAGTCCCATTCTCTATGAGGAGGAAGGATATCAGCGGAAGCTTTACTGAACACGTCCGTGTAGTCTTGATATGGAGGAGGTGGAACATCAGACGACCTGGGGAAAGAAGAACAAACAGGAAGCACTTTGGACAAACAAGTCTTTGCACAGGAGGGACCCCATGCTAGTATTTGCGTAGTCGTCCAGTCAATCGACGGATTGTGGAGACGGAGCCATGGAAGGCCCAAAACCACTGGATGTGTGGCTCTTGGAATCACTAGGAAGGAAATAAATTCTGCATGAAGAACTCCCACTCTCAGACGAACTGGTAGAGTCCTTAGAGAAATAACTGCGTCAAAAATCTCGCTGCCATCTACAGCAGTTAAGGAGATGGACGAAGGAAGTCTCTCGTGGGTAGGGACCACCGTTTAACATAAGCTTCGGTTCTGAAATTCCCAGCTGCTCCGGAATCAAGGAGGGCAATGACGTTCCTGTAACGTTGAGCAATTTGGAGCGAGACTGGGAGATTACAATCATGAGGAGATGGAGAGGAGATCATTACTCCTAGCCGGCCCTCTCCTTGGCGAGCTAGGATTTGGAGTTTCCCGGACGTTTGGGACAGGCATTGATAATGTGAGACGGAGCTGCACAATAAAGACAGAGAGACTTAGAGAGACGTCTTCGGCGCTCAGCGGGAGATAGACGGGAACGGCCAATTTGCATGGGCTCATCCTTGGATGGAGACGGTTGACGAATAGGAGGAGCAGAAGATTTTGGAGCAGACGATCTTCCTCGCTCGGTTGCTCTCTCTCTGAAACGTAGATCAACCTTCGTGCAAAGATAAATTAGCTCATCCAACTTAGAGGGCAAGTCTCTGGTAGCTAACTCATCCTTGATGCGTTCTGATAAGCCATGCCAGAATGCAGCATACAGGGCCTCGTCGTTCCATGCCAGTTCGGATGCCAGGATTTTGAACTGTATGAGATATTGTCCCACAGTACGTGTTCCCTGGCGTAAACGGAGAATCTCAGATGAAGCAGAGGTTACCCGGCCTGGCTCGTCGAAGATGCGCCTGAATGTTGCCACAAAGTCCGTATAGGAGGACAGCAGGGGATCAGACTTCTCCCATAAAGGTGATGCCCAGTCAAGGGCTGAGCCGCTGAGAAGGGAAATGATATAGGCAATTTTTGTACGGTCACTGGGGAAATTGCCAGGCTGAAGCTCAAAGTGGATTTCGCAATGGTTAAGAAATCCGCTGCAGAACCTTGGAGATCCGTCAAATTTTGCTGGCGTTGGGAGATGAAGACGTGGAATGGAAATGGGTAAGGTGGGTGGGGTTACAGCTGGTGTCACTGTTGTGGACGCACCGGACGTGCCAGGTCCACGGAGGGTCGTTTGAATCCCGTCCAGCCGCGTAGAGAGATCCTGGAGACAGTGGATGATGTGGCCTTGTGCAGCCTCCTGATGTTCAAGTCGGGCTGCCAGTTCTTGCATCGGCCTGGCCGCTTGATCCTGGTCTCCGGCTGGATTCATATGGTCAGTGCTTACTGTCACAACTGAGGGTTTTGGCTGACAGGAGAAAGCCTCAGTTGTAGGGGCTGAGAGGAACTTAAACCGGGGAGGTTTAATCAGACCCCTGGACATGTAAGTGTTAAAAGGAAACCCGAAGGTGTGACCATGACAACCAGGTAAAAGTCAAAATAAAAGTTTATTAACAGACTCCGTGTAAACAAACAGCATTCAAGGTAATTAATGGCAATGATAAATAATATGATTCCTGGAGCACTCTGACCATGAAATGGTTACACAGGACACTGGTAGGTAAGAACAGCTGTTACAGTCCTTAGATGGAATAACCTTACCAGGCCTGGCTGTAGTAGTGAAGATATCCAAGGAACATGCCAGTAGATGGAACAGATGAAGTTGGTAACTTGAATCAGCTGTTGTAATTGCTGGATGGAACCAGCCAGGTGGTAAGACACGGAGTGGATGCAGAATGGAATCAGCCAGATGATAAAGTCACTAAATGAATGCTGGGTGGAACCAGCCAGGTGATGAAACACGGAGTGAATATAGTAAGATGCTAGGGAGCGTGGAAACAGAGGAATTGAAGGATGATTACCGGTGGTAGTGGATACTGCTGGAAGCAGATGAAATAGCTGGAAGCTGGAAACTGGATCAGCCACGGAGGACTGCAGAGTCAGACTGCACCGCAGGATGGTAGGCAGGTGCGAGTCTCTTTGGTGGATGCTGGAGACAGGAGCTGGAACCTGGAAACACAACCACAGGAGAGAGACTGGAACAAGGTATGACAAACAAAGCACTGACCATTTGCTGGCCCAGGCACAGGATACTTATACCTGCAGCAATGCAGGTATTGGCTGGGCAATTATGCAGATTTCCAGGCAGTGGATTGGAGGAACTGAAGCATGTGATTAGATCCAACATGGCTGCGCCCATGTTAGAACTTGGAGGGAAAACTGGCTTGGGAAACCATGTGGAAACATAACTGTAATGGCGGCGCCGGCCACAGAGGACAGGAGACGCCAGACTGACAAATGTATGCTGAGACTCGTGGATGACAACGGAGGCCGCGGCAGGCATGGAACACCACACCGACAACCTGCACCTATAACACAGGAGCGGCGGCGGAGGCCGCGGAGACGCCATGCAGGATTCAAACATGGCGCCGCTGTGACAGCATCTCAGCGTGACAGGAGGAATGTGCAGTATGTGGACACAGATGAGATCCGGCCTTGGAACGCTGAGCGAGCCTCAGGAGACATCTGAAAGGCAGGTAATGGCGTCCAGATACCCGGATCGTGACAGCTCGCATCCGTGGTCACCAGAACCCAGTCTTGAATACCGAACCTGCAACCCTCGAGAAGGTGAGCACTCTGCAGCCACCACAGGAGAGACACCCTGGCCCTGGGGGACAGGCTTATTTTCTGATGTATTTGTAGATGGGACCCCGACCACTTGTCCAGAAGGTACCACTGAAATGTCCTCGCATGGAACCTGCCGAAGGGGATGGCCTCGTAGGCCGCCACCATTTTTCCCAGTACTCGAGTGCATTGATGGACTGACACTCTTTTTGGTTTTAGCAGGTCTCTGACCATGTTCTGGAGTTCCTGGGCTTTTTCCACTGGGAGAAAAACCCTCTTCTGTTCCGTGTCCAGAATCATGCCTAAGAAAGATAGCCGAGTCGTTGTAATCAACTGTGACTTTGGTAGATTTAGAATCCAGCCGTGCTGCTGCAGCACCCTCAAGGAGAGCGACACGCTTTTCAGCAATTGATCTATCGATCTCGCTTTTATCAGGAGATCGTCCAAGTAAGGGATAATTGTGACTCCCTGCCTGCGCAGGAGCACCATCATTTCCGCCATTACCTTGGTGAAAATCCTCGGGGCCGTGGAAAGCCCAAACGGCAACGTCTGAAACTGGTAATGACAGTCCTGTACAGCAAATCTCAGGTACGCCTGATGAGGAGGATATATGGGGACATGAAGGTATGCATCGTTTATGTCTAGTGACACCATAAAATCCCACCCTTCCAGGCTGGAGATCACTGCCCGGAGCGATTCCATCTTGAATTTGAACTTTTTTAAAGTACAGGTTTAGGGATTTTAGATTCAGAATGGGTCTGACCGAGCCATCCGGTTTCGGGACCACAAACAGGGTTGAATAGTACCCTTTCCCCTGTTGGACTAGGGGAACCTTGATAATCACTTGCTGTTGATACAGCTTTTGAATTGCAGCTAAAACTATTTCCCTCTCTGGGGGAGAAGCTGGCAAAGCTGACTTGAAAAATCGGCGATGAGGCACCTCTTCGAATTCCAGTTTGTAGCCTTGGGATATAATTTCCATCGCCCAAGGATCCACGTCTGACAGAACCCAGACCTGGCTGAAGAGTTGAAGACGTGCCCCCCACCGGCGCGGACTCCCTCAGCGGAGCCCCAGCGGCATGCGGTGGATTTAGTAGAAGCCGGGGAGAGCTTCTGCTCCTGGGAACTAGCCGTAGCAGGCATTCTTTTCCCTCTACCCTCACCTCTGGCGAGGAAGGAGGAGCCCCGACCTCTTCTGGACTTATGCGACCGAAAGGATTGCATCTGATATTGTGGTGTTTTCTTTTGCTGTGAGGGAACATAAAGCAAAAAAGAAGATTTACCCGCGGTAGCCGTAGAAACCAGGTTCGCGAGACCCTCCCCAAATAAGACCTCACCCTAGTAAGGTAAAACTTCCATATGTCTCTTTGAGTCAGCATCACCCCGTCCATTGGCGGGTCCACAGGGCTTGCCTAGCAGAAATAGCCATGGCGTTGGCTCTTGAACCTAACAGCCCAACGTCTCTCATATATAAGGCTGCGTCTTTAATGTGACCAAAGGTCAATAAAATGCTATCCCTATCTAGGGTGTCAATGTCAGATGACAAGTTATCTGCCCACGCTGCTACTGCGCTACATACCCATGCCGACGCTACTGCCGGTCTGAGCAAGGCACCCGTATGTGTATAAATTGATTTTAAGGTAGTTTCCTGTCTGCGATCAGCAGGATCCTTGAGGGCTGCCGTGTCCGGAGATGGTAGCGCCACCTTTTTGGACAAGCGCGTTGAAGCCTTGTCCACCCTGGGCGAAGATTCCCACTGTAACCTGTCCTGCGCGGGGAAAGGGTACGCCATAAGAATTCTCTTGGGAATCTGCAGTTTCTTGTCTGGAGTCTCCCAAGCCTTTTCAAATAAAGCGTTCAGCTCATGAGATGGGGGAAAGGTTACCTCAGGTTTCTTTTCCTTAAACATGCATACCCTCGTGTCAGGGACAGAGGGGTCATCTGTGATATGCAAAACATCTTTTATAGCAATAATCATATAATAAATACTTTTGGCCACCCTTGGGTGTAACCTCGCATCATCATAGTCGACACTGGAGTCAGAATCCGTGTCGGTATCAGTGTCTGCTACGTGGGACAGGGGACGTTTGAGACCCTGAAGGACCCTGTGACACAGCCAAAGCCATGGATTGACTCCCTGTTCTATCCCTGGACTCTGCTTTGTCCAATCTCTTATGTAATAAAGACACATTTGCATTTAAAACATTCCACATATCCAACCAATCAGGTGTCGGCGTTGCCGACGGAGACACAACAATCATCTGTTCTACCTCCTCCTTAGATGAGCCTTCCGCTTCAGACATGCCGACACCCCCACACACTCAGGGATATATATCTATATGGAGACAGTCCCCCAATAAGGCCCTTTGGAGAGAGAGAGACAGAGAGAGAGACAGAGAGAGAGTTTGGCAGCATACACCCAGCGCCACCGGACACTGGAATACAAACCCAGTTAGTACAAGGCTTATCTATATATATCTATATATATCTATATATATATATATATATATATATATATATTTATTTTACACACACACACATATATATATATATATATATATATACACACACACACACACACACACACATACATACATATATACATATATACATACACTCACTGCGCCAAATAAATGTGTCGTCCCCGCCCCCCCCTCTTTTGTGCCCTCTGTACTTGTGTTCAGCAGGGGAGAGTCCGGGGAGCCAGCTTCTCTGCAGCGTCCTGTGGAGAAAATGGCGCTGGTTAGTGCTGGAGGATCAAGCTCCGCCCCCTCAACGGCGGGCTTCGGTCCCGCTCAAATCTTCATACTGGCGGGGGTTTCTGTAATATACTGCCTCCGCAGTAGTTAGATAGATATAGATAGATATAGATATATATATCTATCTATCTATATATCTCTATGCCAGTGTCCCTAGAAGCTTATAATTGCTGCCCAGGGCGCCCCCCCCGCGCCCATGTGGGAGCAATGGCGCGCAGCGGTAACGCTGCGCGGTACCTCAGTGAAGATCAGAAGTCTTCTGCCGCCATTAAACTTAGTGGGCATATTTGCAGTTATATTATGTGATACAGTTGCCAGGTTTTAATTTTTAAGAGTTTGTGATAGTGTAGGACCTGCATGAAGGTGGGGTACCGTGGAGCGGTATGCAGGCTTCTGTGCATTGGCCAATTCACTAACCAAACCCCCATCATTTATTTATTGATGTTGTGAGGACAAGTGAGCTTGTTATGGTGAGTGCTGAATTCTCTATTTGTATGTATTTGGGTAGGTGGCCATGGGCTGCATGCACCCCACCCTATGAGTGGTGAGTGCAGACACTGCACCCCGCTTCTGGGGTGGCGAGTGCTGTGGTTTTCTATATTTGTTTGTACATACACACACACATATATATATATATATATATACACATACACACTGCGCCAAATAAATGTGCCCCCCCCCCCCCCTCTTTTGTGCCCTCTGTACTTGTGTTCAGCAGGGGAGAGTCCGGGGAGCCAGCTTCTCTGCAGCGTGCTGTGGAGAAAATGGCGCTGGTTAGTGCTGGAGGATCAAGCTCCGCCCCCTCAACGGCGGGCTTCGGTCCCGCTCAAATCTTTATACTGGCGGGGGTTTCTGTAATATACTGCCTCCGCAGTAGTTAGATAGATATATATATCTATATCTATCTATATCTATCTATCTATATCTATCTATCTATATATCTCTATGCCAGTGTCCCTAGAAGCTTATAATTGCTGCCCAGGGTGCCCCCCCCCCCCGCGCCCATGCGCGGTACCTCAGTGAAGATCAGAAGTCTTCTGCCGCCTTTGAAGTCTTCTTTCTTCTTATACTCACCCGGCTTCTATCTTCCGGCTCTGTGAGGAGGACGGCGACGCGGCTCCGAGACGAACAACGAGGGTGAGACCTGTGTTCCGACCCTCTGGAGCTAATGGTGTCCAGTAACCTAAGAAGCAGAGCCTATCATTTAAGTAGGTCTGCTTCTCTCCCCTCAGTCCCACGATGCAGGGAGCCTGTTGCCAGCAGTGCTACCTGAAAATAAAAAAAACTAACAAAAGTATTATTTCAGAGAAACTCAGTAGAGCTCCCCTGCAGTGCATCCAGTCTCCTCTGGGCACAGGATCTAACTGAGGTCTGGAGGAGGGGCATAGAGGGAGGAGCCAGTGCACACCAATCTAAAGTCTTTAGAGTGCCCATGTCTCCTGCAGAGCCCGTCTATACCCCATGGTCCTTACGGAGTCCCCAGCATCCTCTAGGAACAATCCTTTTCTCTTAGTCCGTAGAGGATGCTGGGGACTCTGTAAGGACCATGGAGTATAGACGGGATCCGCAGGCGACATGGGCACACTATAAGACTTTGAATGGGTGTGAACTGGCTCCTCCCTCTATGCCCCTCCTCCAGACCTCAGTTAGAAAACTGTGCCCAGGGAGACGGACATTTCGAGTAAAGAATTTATTGTTTAAACACGGTAAGTGTCATACCAGCTCACACCACGAACATACCGCAGAACGTGGCATTCAATAGAACACCAGCCAACGGCATGAAAAAATACACAGCCACATGCTGAGAGAATATGTAACAGAAACTGTGTGTCAACCCAACCAATAATCAGATACCGCATGCCATGGCATGAACAACATCAGCAACAGCCTGACAGAAAATAAACACCACAAGAGTGTAACCATAACCAATAACTGCAGACACAGTACGCACTGGGACGGGCGCCCAGCATCCTCTACGGCAGGCATTCCCAACCACGGTCCTCAAGGCACACCAACAGTGCAGGTTTTAGTGATATCCAGGCTGCAGCACAGATGGTTAAATCAAAATAACTGAGCTACTAATTAAGTCACCTGTGCTGAAGCCTGGATATCACAAAAACCTGCACTGTTAGTGTGCCTTGAGGACCGTGGTTGGGAATGCCTGCTCTACGGACTAAGAGAAAAGGATTTACCGGTAGGTATTAAAATCCTATTTTCTCATACGTCCTAGAGCAGGGGTGGGGAACCTCCGTCCCATGAAGCCGTTTGCTCCGGCCCACCCGCTTCTGTCAGCGAGACACGCCGCCGCTCAGTCCGGCGGCAGCGCGTCTCAGCTGTCAGGACAGGGAGGAGAGCGCGGCTCTTGTCGGGTGGCGGCGGCGGCGTGTAGGACTTCAAATCAGCCGCCGGTTCGTGAGCCAATCCGAGCTCGCGGACCGGCAGCCAATCAGGAGCCGCGGCTGCCGGTACGCCAGCTCTGATTGGCTCTGTATACCTGGCACTGTGGGGGGGCATCTGTATACCTGGCACGGTGAGGGGCATTTGTATACTTGGCACTGTGGATCTGGCACTACACTATTGGGGGCATATGTGTATCACGTCCCATTTTAACTGACCACGCCCATTTTTTGGACGCGCACAAACAGTACCTCTGAGGGGCAGGGCAATTTTTTAAGTTGAGAATTTTTGTATGGCCCCCGAAGGATTTTATAAATATCCAAATGGCCCTCGGTAGAAAAAAAGGTTCCCCACCCCTGTCCTAGAGGATGCTGGGGATTCCGTAGGGACCATGGGGTTTATACCAAAGCTCCAGACCGGGTGGGAGAGTGCGGACGACTCTGCAGCACCGATTGAGCAATCATGAGGTCCCCATCAGCCAGGGTATCAAACTTGTAGAGCTTAGCAAGTGTTTGAACCCGACCAAGTAGCCGCTCGGCAAAGTTGAACCGCCGAGACTCCTCGGGCATCCGCCCAAGAAGAGCCCATCTTCCTAGTAGAATGGGTCTCCACCGACTTCGGTAACGGCAATCCAGCCGTAGAACTAGCACACCGAATCATAACACAGATCCAGCATGTAACAGACTGCATAGACGCAGGCGCCCCAATCATGCTGGGAGCATACTGGACAAACAGAGCCTCTGTTTCCCCAATCTGAGCCAAATTGGCGACATAAATATTCAAAGCCCCGACTACATCGAGAGACTTTGAATCAGCCAATGCTTAAGTAACCACAGGCATCAAAATAGGCTGGTTTCTGCGAAACACAGAAACCACTTTTGGCAGAACTATTATCAGAGTTCTCAATTCCGCTCTATCCACATGGAAGATCCAACAGGGGCTCTTGTGAGACAAAGCCGCAACTTCCAACACCTGCCTTGCGGACGCCAAAGCCAAAACCATGAGCACTCTTCAAGAGAGAAATTTTAACACAACCTTTCATAAAGGTTCCAATCAGTGTGACACAAGAAAACGCAACACCACGGTCCCACGGTGCCAATGGGGGCACAAATGGAGGTTGGATGTGCAGTACGCCTTTCACGAAAGTCTGAACTTCCGGAAAGGTGGCCAATTCTGTTTTTTCTTTTTTTTTTTTTTTAAAGAAAACTTATAAGGCCAAAACCGCACTGAAATGGAGCCTAACTTTAGGCCTGCATCCACACCTGCTTGCAAAGAATGGAGAAGAACGACCCAGTTGAAAGTCTTCCGTAGGAGCCTTCTTGGATTCACACCAAGCCACATATTTACGCCAACTACGGTGATAAGGCTTTGCAGTTACTTTTTTTCTAGCCTGAAGTGTGGAAATGACTTCACTGGGAATACCCTTTCGGACTAGGATATGGCATTCAACCGCCACGCCGACAAACGCAGCCGCGGTAAGTCCTGATACACGCCCGGATCTTGGTGTAACAGTTCCTCACGTAGAGGAATAGGCCAGGGATCTTCTATGAGTAAATCATGCAAAACTGGATACCAAGCCCTCCTCGGCTAGACCGGAGCAATGAGGATCGCCTGAACCTTTGTTCTTACGTTTATCACCTTCAGAAAGAGTGAAAGCGGAGGGAACACATAGACCGACTGAAAACACCCAAGGTGTCACGAGGGCGTCCACTGCTATAGCTTGAGTGTCCCTTGACCTGGAACAATATCCCGGAGGCCTCTCGTTGAGGCGAGACGCCAACATGTCCAATTGAGGCACTCCTCAAAGACTTGTCACTTCTGTGAAAACTTCTCGATGACGACTGTATTTCTCCCGGATGGAGATCGCGTCTGCAGAGGAAATCTATTTCTCCGTCGTTTACCTCCGGAACGAAGACTGCTAATATAGCGTTTACCAGTCTTTACACCCAGCTGCAAACTTTTGCATCTTCTGCCATTGCCGCTTTGCGCCTTGTTCCGCCCTAGCGGCTTACTTACGCCACTGCTGTCAAGTCGTCCGACAGAACTAACACGGGCAGATCACGAAGAATATGTTCGTCGAAAATAGCTCTTAATTCAAGAAAGCTTATTGCAGACAAGCTTCCCAGCTTGACCTTTTCCTCTGGAAATACGTCCCTTGCAAGGACTGCTCCCCAGCCTCGGAGATCTGCATGCATGGACACCAGGATCTAATCCTGGATCCCGAACGTTCGTCCCTCTAGAAGGTGAGAACCGAGCAGACACCACAGGAGCGATGTCCTGACCATTAGGATTATATTCCGGTGCATTTGCAGGTGAGACCCGGACCACGTTTCCAACTGGTCCCCTGAAAACCACTCTGGCATATGACCTGCTCACCGAAAAGGCCTCTTAGGTCGCACCCATCTGCTTCATCAACGGAACATATTGATGGATTGTCACAGCAAATCTGATCCGACTCTGGATCCTCAGGCCTCTTTTCCACAGGAAAAACACAGAACCTCAACCGGTCAGTATCTGCTCTGATACCCACCTCTGACATCTGCGTAGTTGGGAACAACAGCCATTCCCTGTGTTGAAGAACAGTCAGAGAGAAACAACGATTTGCACCACTTGTTTCTTGACCTCGCCTTAATCAGGAGAACGTCTCAGTACAGAATAACAATGGCTCTTCCTATTGAAAGAAAACCATCATACTGCCATCACTCCGGTGAAATGGCAAAGACAATCCTGGATAACTACCCAGGTAACCTGAATGTGGAGAACAACGCATTTAAACCACTTATTTTTTTTTATATTTATTTAAACAGGGACAGCAGGACAGTGCCCTGAACCTGACGCACCTCTGTATGGCGTCGCGTACTACCTCCCCTTCCAGAAACGGCAAGATCTATTAGAAAATCAGTGAGGGGAAACATCTGTAACTCCAAATGTCACCCTTTGGATTCTATAATCAACTCACAGGTCCTAGTCTATTCTCGGACTAACTGAAAAGTAGTCGACGAGTCCCCACCGGAGTGGGGTCAAGCCAGATAGACTCAGCGACATGTGGTGGATGTGGTAGAAATAGAAAACGACATCCGCTTCTGCGAACCTAACAAGGTTGCAGAACTCTTACCTTTTCACCTTCCACTGTCTGCACAGAAAAGGAAAAAAGAACGGTATCGAACCGGTTAAAACGACTGCATCCCACAAAAAAATGTGTCACCAACCGCTGTGAAGGAGTCTAACTCACGAAGTTAGATTTACCAGTGGTATCCGCCGAGATTGACTGAACTGAGGCATCCCCAAACAGCTGTATACCATCCCACCAGTATCTCTCGGAGACATCCTCAGCATTTCCCCGGACACACCTCCTGCCGTCACGCGGCAGCCTGCTGCAATGTTATAGAGCAGAATCAACATAAGAAACCTTACCCACTCTCTTTAGGGTAATTCTATCGGATGCCTATCCGAATATAACACTCCCCCATATGCATGCAATGCAAATAAGTCCAAAGTATAGAAATAAAATATCAGTTAGCTTCCTGTGTATGATCCTTTGTGACAGGGCTCCGTGTCGACCAGGAGTTGACTTCCACAGTATTCTCTCCGCGTCGGGAAGAGAATAAACATTCGGACTCCTTGAGAGGATCGAAGACCAACTCGTCATGGCCGACCTAGAGCTTAATCAACAGAGCGACCAGCACTTGAGAAGAAATACTTTTCTTCAGCATTCATGAATATACATAATGTAATACACAATATAACACACATATCGTATGTATGTATGTATGTATGTATGTATGTATGTATGTATGTATGTATGTTATACATAAGTGGATTGTCCGGACCCATCAGGTCCCTAGTGACAGTAATGTGTTCTGAATGTGTATGACCATGTACTGACATGCCCCAGTTGTGGATCTACCAGGAACGTTATGGTCGACAGAAAACCTAGTATTCGTCGACAGCAGGGAATAGTAAGCAGGGAATAGTAAGCAGGCAAAAAATAACATTCTTGGAACCCCGAGGGGTCTGAGGGAAGCATACATAATAAGAATTTACTTACCGATAATTCTATTTCTCATAGTCCGTAGTAAATGCTGGGGACTCCGAAAGGACCATGGGGAATAGCGTCTCCGCAGGAGACTGGGCACAAAAGTAAAAGCTTTAGGACTACCTGGTGTGCACTGGCTCCTCCCCCTATGACCCTCCTCCAAGCCTCAGTTAGGATACTGTGCCCGGACGAGCGTACACAATAAGGAAGGATATTGAATCCCGGGTAAGACTCATACCAGCCACACCAAACACACTGTACAACCTGTGATCTGAACCCAGTTAACAGCATGATAACAGAGGAGCCTCTGAAAAGATGGCTCACAACAATAATAACCCGATTTTTGTAACAATAACTA
The DNA here is from genome assembly GCF_028390025.1 of Pseudophryne corroboree. NCBI lineage: Eukaryota > Metazoa > Chordata > Amphibia > Anura > Myobatrachidae > Pseudophryne > Pseudophryne corroboree. The sequence goes on from NC_086444.1 coordinate 1,074,893,081, forward strand.
TGTACAAGTATTGCAGACAATCCACACTTGGGATGGGCGCCCAGCATCCACTACGGACTATGAGAAATAGAATTATCGGTAAGTAAATTCTTATTTTCTCTGACGTCCTAGTGGATGCTGGGAACTCCGTAAGGACCATGGGGATTATACCAAAGCTCCCAAACGGGCGGGAGAGTGCGGATGACTCTGCAGCACCGAATGAGAGAACTCCAGGTCCTCCTCAGCCAGGGTATCAAATTTGTAGAATTTAGCAAACGTGTTTGCCCCTGACCAAGTACCTGCTCGGCAAAGTTGTAAAGCCGAGACCCCTCGGGCAGCCGCCCAAGATGAGCCCACTTTCCTTGTGGAATGGGCTTTTACAGATTTTGGCTGTGGCAGGCCTGCCACAGAATGTGCAAGCTGAATTGTACTACAAATCCAACGAGCAATAGTCTGCTTAGAAGCAGGAGCACCCAGCTTGTTGGGTGCATACAGGATAAACAGCGAGTCAGATTTTCTGACTCCAGCCGTCCTGGAAACATATATTTTCAGGGCCCTGACTACGTCCAGCAACTTGGAGTCCCCCAAGTCCCTAGTAGCCGCAGGTACCACATATGAAAAATTAGGTAAGGGCTTTTATAGGATAAAGCCGCCAATTCTGAGACACGCCTGGCTGACGCCAGGGCTAACAGCATTACCACTTTCCATGTGAGATATTTTAAGTCCACAGTGGTGAGTGGTTCAAACCAATGTGATTTTAGGAACCCCAAAACTACATTGAGATCCCAAGGTGCCACTGGAGGCACAAAAGGAGGCTGCATATGCAGTACCCCCTTGACAAACGTCTGAACTTCAGGAACTGAAGCCAGTTCTTTCTGGAAGAAAATCGACAGGGCCGAAATTTGAACCTTAATGGACCCTAATTTTAGGCCCATAGACAGTCCTGTTTGCAGGAAATGCAGGAAACGACCCAGTTGAAATTACTCTGTAGGGGCCTTCCTGGCCTCACACCACGCAACATATTTACGCCAAATACGGTGATAATGTTGCACGGTTACATCCTTCCTGGCTTTGATCAGGGTAGGGATGACTTCATCCGGAATGCCTTTTTCCTTCAGGATCCCGCGTTCAACCGCCATGCCGTCAAACGCAGCCGCGGTTAGTCTTGGAACAGACAGGGTCCCTGCTGGAGCAGGTCCTTTCTTAGAGGTAGAGGCCACTGGTCCTCCGTGAGCATCTCTTGAAGTTCCGGGTACCAAGTCCTTCTTGGCCAATCCGGAGCCACGAGTATAGTCCTTACTCCTCTCCTTAGGATTCTCAGTACCTTGGGTATGAGAGGCAGAGGAGGAAACACATACACTGACTGGTACACCCACGGTGTTACCAGAGCGTCCACAGCTATTGCCTGAGGGTCCCTTGACCTGGCGCAATATCCGTCTAGTTTTTTGTTGAGGCGGGACGCCATCATGTCCACCTTTGGTTTTTCCCAACGGTTCACAATCATGTGGAAGACTTCTGGGTGAAGTCCCCACTCCCCCGGGTGGAGGTCGTGTCTGCTGAGGAAGTCTGCTTCCCAGTTGTCCACTCCCGGAATGAACACTGCTGACAGTGCTATCACATGATTTTCCGCCCAGCGAAGAATCCTTGCAACTTCTGCCATTGCCCTCCTGCTTCTTGTGCCGCCCTGTCCGTTTACGTGGGCGACTGCCGTGATGTTGTCCGACTGGATCAACACCGGCTGACCCTGAAGCAGAGGCCTTGCTTGACTTAGGGCATTGTAAATGGCCCTTAGTTCCAGGATATTTATGTGAAATGACGTTTCCATGCTTGACCACAAGCCCTGGAAATTTTTTCCCTGTGTGACTGCTCCCCAGCCTCTCAGGCTGGCATCCGTGGTCACCAGGACCCAGTCCTGAATGCCGAATCTGCGGCCCTCTAGAAGATGAGCACTCTGCAACCACCACAGGAGAGACACCCTTGTCCTTGGAGACAGGGTTATCCGCTGATGCATCTGAAGATGCGATCCGGACCATTTGTCCAGCAGATCCCACTGAAAAGTTCTTGCGTGGAATCTGCCGAATGGAATCGCTTCGTAAGAAGCCACCATTTTTCCCAGGACCCTTGTGCATTGATGCACTGACACTTGGCCTGGTTTTAGGAGGTTCCTGACTAGCTCGGATAACTCCCTGGCTTTCTCCTCCGGGAGAAACACCTTTTTCTGGACTGTGTCCAGAATCATCCCTAGGAACAGGAGACGTGTCGTCGGAATCAGCTGCGATTTTGGAATATTTAGAATCCACCCGTGCTGTCGTAGTACTACTTGAGATAGTGCTACTCCGACCTCTAACTGTTCCCTGGACCTTGCCCTTATCAGGAGATCGTCCAAGTAAGGGATAATTAAGACGCCTTTTCTTCGAAGAAGAATCATCATTTCGGCCATTACCTTGGTAAAGACCCGGGGTGCCGTGGACAATCCAAACGGCAGCGTCTGAAACTGATAGTGACAGTTCTGTACCACAAACCTGAGGTACCCTTGGTGAGAAGGGCAAATTGGGACATGGAGGTAAGCATCCTTGATGTCCAGAGACACCATATAGTCCCCTTCTTCCAGGTTCGCTATCACTGCTCTGAGTGACTCCATCTTGAATTTGAACCTTTGTATGTAAGTGTTCAATGATTTCAGATTTACAATAGGTCTCACCGAGCCGTCCGGCTACGGTACCACAAACAGCGTGGAATAATACCCCTTTCCCTGTTGTAGGAGGGGTACCTTGATTATCACCTGCTGGGAATACAGCTTGTGAATGGCTTCCAATACCGCCTCCCTGTTGGAGGGAGACGTTGGCAAAGCAGACTTCAGGAACCGGCGAGGGGGAGACGTCTCGAATTCCAATTTGTACCCCTGAGATACTACCTGCAGGATCCAGGGGTCCACTTGCGAGTGAGCCCACTGCGCGCTGAAATTCTTGAGACGACCCCCCACCGTACCTGAGTCCGCTTGTAAGGCCCCAGCGTCATGCTGAGGACTTGGCAGAAGCGGGGGAGGGCTTCTGTTCCTGGGAAGAGGCTGCCTGCTGCAGTCTTTTTCCCCTTCCTCTGCCCCGGGGCAGATATGAGTGGCCTTTTGCCCGCTTGCCCTTATGGGGACGAAAGGACTGAGCCTGAAAAGACGGTGTCTTTTTCTGCTGAGAGGTGACCTGGGGTAAAAAGGTGGATTTCCCAGCCGTTGCCGTGGCCACCAGGTCCGATAGACCGACCCCAAATAACTCCTCCCCTTTATACGGCAATACTTCCATATGCCGTTTGGAATCCGCATCACCTGACCACTGTCGCGTCCATAACCCTCTTCTGGCAGAAATGGACAGCGCACTTACTCTTGATGCCAGAGTGCAAATATCCCTCTGTGCATCTCGCATATATAGAAATGCATCCTTTAAATGCTCTATAGTCAATAATATACTGTCCCTGTCCAGGGTATCAATATTTTCAGTCAGGGAATCCGACCAAGCCAGCCCCGCACTGCACATCCAGGCTGAGGCGATTGCTGGTCGCAGTATAACACCAGTATGTGTGTATATACTTTTTAGGATATTTTCCAGCTTCCTATCAGCTGGCTCTTTGAGGGCGGCCGTATCAGGAGACGGTAACGCCACTTGTTTTGATAAGCGTGTGAGCGCCTTATCTACCCTAGGGGGTGTTTCCCAACGCGCCCTAACCTCTGGCGGGAAAGGGTATAATGCCAATAATTTTTTAGAAATTAGCAGTTTTTTATCGGGGGAAACCCACGCTTCATCACACACCTCATTTAATTCATCTGATTCAGGAAAAACTACGGGTAGTTTTTTCACACCCCACATAATACCCTTTTTTGTGGTACTTGTAGTATCAGAAATGTTCAAAACCTCCTTCATTGCCGTGATCATGTAACGTGTGGCCCTACTGGAAAATACGTTTGTTTCCTCACCGTCGACACTGGAGTCAGTGTCCGTGTCTGGGTCTGTGTCGACCATCTGAGGTAACGGGCGCTTTAGAGCCCCTGACGGTGTTTTAGACGCCTGGACAGGTATTAACTGTTTTTCCGGCTGTCTCATGTCGTCAACAGTCTTTTGTAAAGTGCTGACGCTATCACGTAATTCCTTCCATAAGACCATCCAGTCAGGTGTCGACTCCCTAGGGGGTGACATCACTATTACAGGCAATTGCTCCGCCTCCATACCATTTTCCTCCTCATACATGTCGACACAACGTACCGACACACAGCACACACACAGGGAATGCTCTGATAGAGGACAGGACCCCACTAGCCCTTTGGGGAGACAGAGGGAGAGTTTGCCAGCACACACCAGAGCGCTATATATATATACAGGGATAACCTTAAATAAGTGTTTTTCCCTTATATAGCTGCTGTATTTATTAATCTGCCAAATTAGTGCCCCCCCTCTCTTGTATTACCCTGTTTCTGTAGTGCAGGACTGCAGGGGAGAGCCAGGGAGCTTCCCTCCAACGGAGCTGTGAGGGAAAATGGCGCTTGTGTGCTGAGGAGATAGGCCGCCGAGAAGGGGGCGGAGCCTTTCTCCCGCTTTTTTAAGGAAAAACTGGCAGGGGTTAAATGCATCCATATAGCCCAGGAGCTATATGTGATGTATTTTTAGCCATCTAAGGTGTTTTTATTGCGTCTCAGGGCGCCCCCCCCCAGCGCCCTGCACCCTCAGTGACCGGAGTGTGAAGTGTGCTGAGAGCAATGGCACACAGCTGTGGTGCTGTGCGCTACCTTATTGAAGACAGGACGTCTTCTGCCGCCGATTTTCCGGACCTCTTCTGTCTTCTGGCTCTGTAAGGGGGCCGGCGGCGCGGCTCTGGGACCCATCCATGGCTGGGCCTGTGATCGTCCCTCTGGAGCTAATGTCCAGTAGCCTAAGAAGCCCAATCCACTCTGCACGCAGGTGAGTTCGCTTCTTCTCCCCTTAGTCCCTCGGTGCAGTGAGCCTGTTGCCAGCAGGACTCACTGAAAATAAAAAACCTAATTTAAACTTTTACTCTAAGCAGCTCAGGAGAGCCACCTAGTATGCACCCTTCTCGTTCGGGCACAAAAATCTAACTGAGGCTTGGAGGAGGGTCATAGGGGGAGGAGCCAGTGCACACCAGGTAGTCCTAAAGCTTTTACTTTTGTGCCCAGTCTCCTGCGGAGCCGCTATTCCCCATGGTCCTTACGGAGTTCCCAGCATCCACTAGGACGTCAGAGAAATATAATTTCAATTACACTCCCCCCACATATACCTATAAATACATATACAGGTATAAGGCAGTTACAGCGTGTTAATTTTCACCCAGTAATTACAGTTGATGCCGACAGGGAACCCACATACGACTGTGTCTCCCATACTGTGTTTACTTTTACAAGCATACAACTACCGACCTGCTGCTACTGCATCTTCCGAATCAAGTACCAACAGGTGTCGGCGATGCCGGCAGTGATCCCCACAGCTGCTCGTGACTGAGCCCTCACATATGTCGACATATGTTGACTAAAAACTATAGTGGGTAATCTGACAGGAAAAACACAGAGATACATGCACCACAACAATGATTATACGCCCCTTCCCAGCACGCTTAAGCCCCGCGAATAAATAAATATATATATATATATATATATATATATATATATATATATATATATATATATATTTATTGAGCTGGGGGTGTCCATATACAGCACTTACACGCTATATATATCTGCCCAGGGCGACCCCCTGCGCCCTCGTAAGCCATTGGTGTGTTGGAGCAATGGCGAGCGGCGCGACCGCTCCGTTACACTGGCGAGGGTATCGTACTCTGTGCCCGGGCACCTAGTATGTCCCTCTTGCCAGCAATATAGACACTCAGTAACTTGCTGCCCAGGGCACTCCCCCCCCCAGCGCCCTGCACCCTATGAGTGCCGTTGGTGTGTGGGAGCATGGAGCGCAGCGCTACCGCTGCGGTTACCTCCGTTACTGAAGTCTTCTGCCATCACTGAAGTCTTCTTTTCTTCCAATACTCACCCGGCTTCTTTCTTCTGGCTTCTGTGAGGGGGGTGACGGCGCGGCTCTGGGAACATGCAGCTAGGCGAACCAAGTGTTCGAACCCTCTGGAGCCAATGGTGTCCAGTAGCCTAAGAAGCAGAGCCCTTAACTAAGAAGAAGAAGTAGGTCTGCTTCTCTCCCCTCACTCCCACGATGCAGGGAGCCTGTAGCCAGCAGGTCTCCCTGAAAATAAAAAACCTAACATAAAGTCTTTTAGAGAAACTCAGTAGAGCTCCCCTAGTGTGTGTCCAGTCACTCCTGGGCATAAAGTCTAACTGAGGTCTGGAGGAGGGGCATAGAGGGAGGAGCCAGTTCACACCCATTCAAAGTCTTATAGTGTGCCCATGTCTCCTGCGGATCCCGTCTATACCCCATGGTCCTTACGGAGTCCCCAGCATCCTCTAGAACGTATGAGAAATAAAATGAAGCTTAGCTTTTTTGGACCATAAAAGTCTCACTAAAAGCCTTAAGCTGGATACACACTATACTGGACGATGTTGCGATTTGCGACAGACTATTGTATAATCTGTACCCTAAAATCCACCCAATTCACTGACTGAGGAATTGGGTGGTCACATCGTCCAATTAGATGTTCTGCACGTCCAATGGGATGACGCCACTGACAACACGGTATTGTTACATGAAGCACATAACAGCATATTGGATTGCCATACAGCGGACGTGTAGTGTGTACCGAGATGTTATATATGGTTATATTGCACTACTGCATTGCACTGGTGTTTAAGTGTGTACCCTGTTTCACCCAATTAAGACATTCATTTAAGAAGTGCATTCATTACCTGTGGGCAACCCAAGTGTGAAGTAATTGCCAGGTCCAGGAGTAAACTGAATGATGCGATTACATATATACTTGGCTGCCCACTCGCTAGCCAGGGCATAATCATCCAGGATCACTAGTCTCATGTTTGTTATGATAAGCTCGGCTTGGACAGCATATGGCTCCAAAATCTACAAATAAAAAGAGGAGATGCAGAAAGAATTTCAAATACAGTGTAATAAGACACAATTTATATAACTAGTAAAAGACTGACAAACCTCAAATATAAACTTTCACATGAGGTATAATGGTAAAATACATTCATCTGTATTTATTGATGTATCACTTTATTAAATTGTACACAGAACGATCTTAATCAAAAGAATAGATGTACTGTAAACCCCCCCAGTACTGGGTAAATAATGCCTGCAGTGCCACTGTGTATGCTGCACCACAATAATACCCCTTTTTCCATCTACTGCCCGGGTAATACCCCTTTCACCGGGTTAGCGATGTGAAAGCGGTATAACTGAACATGAGTTTCAAGCAGTGTCACAGAGGCTTGAAACCCTGTTCACACCGCAGGCTGGACGTGGCATGACATCATCTCCAAGCGTCAGGAAGCCAGATCTCCTTAGGGTTTTAACGGTTGGATGACCTGATCGGATTCCTGGGTTACTGGGCGGAGTTATTTTTCAGGGACCCTTTTCCACTGAGCCCCATTCCTGGGTTGATCTGACAATAACGCAGGTTATTGCAGCAGTGGAAAAGGGGTATTACTCTGCTCCAGCTGGTCGTGGTTTTTCACTGCTTGATACATCAACCCCAAATTACTGTTGAGTCAGGCATGCGGGGGCTGGTGCGCCACCCTCTGTCCCGCTGGAAAACTTGTGGATGAACACGCACACTGTCATGTTCAACGCTGCTGTTCACAGTACAGGAAGAACTTGGTGGTTTCCGCAAGTGCTGCATTTCTGTGAGTGCTGGGCATGCCCCATAGAGTGATGAAAAGGTGAAATGTCATGAGCCCACGCCCTCTTTTTGAGCAGGCGTGCAGATGTTCCCTCTGTAATGATCAGCTCCCTGCCCTAAACAGACCCTAGAGCATGGGTCTGCAACCTGCGGCTCTCCAGCTGCTGTGGAACTACACATCCCAGAATGCCCTGCCTCAGTTTTAGCATGCCTTAAAAGCAAAACTGTGGCATGGCATGCTGAGATGTGTAGTTCAACAGCTAGAGAGACGCAGGTTGCAGATCCATGCCCTAGAGTGAGCACTAACTTGGCCTACATTAGAAAGTTCCTTCCCTCCCAGATTTGGAACACAGTTCCTACCCAGGTCAGACATGGGATGGACTGCTTTCCACCACTGCTACGACTCGGATTATTCCTGGGTCAGGGCCATTTACACTGCACATGGAAGTAGTAGTGCTCGGAGTCTCTGGAGCAGCACCGGCCCCATTGGAGACTCTGGCTCCACCCCCTGATGCCACTGGCCCCACCCCTGGATCAGTGTCAGCAGTGCAGGAAGCAGTCCCTGTGGATCTCCTCTTGCTGTTAACGGGATTCAGGTCAGATGACCCGGTTTATCCATCTACACTGTCCTTTAACCCAGGTCCTTCTTAAAACCAACCGTGCAAGGTACCCGGATTGGATTCCCATCAACTGGACCTGGATTAACCCTTTTCCTCTGAGCCACAACCTAGGTTATCACGGCAATAACCTACGTTTTAGCAGCAGTGGAAAATGAATATAACAGTGCAGGTTTTAGTGATATCTAGGCACCAGCACAGATGGTTAAATCAAAATAACTGGGGTACTAATTAAATCACCTGTGCACAAGCATGGATATCACTAAAACCAGTAGCGGATCTTGCCACGGGCAAGCAGGACTTTTGCCCGGGGCGCCGCCTTCCGGAGGGCGCCTCACCATGGCAAGACCCGCTACTGCAGTGCTGTGCCCCCCGCTGTGTCTCGCTGTGAAGGGCGTCAGGGAACTAGACGTGTAGTGTCTAGTTTCCCTTCGTGGAGAGGACCTGTACTGTGCGGTGCGCGATGACGTCATCGCGCACCGCTCAGCATTTCAGCGGCGCTACTTCTGTACAGGGGGCGTAACTGACCACGCCCCCTGTATGAAGCCACGCCCCTATGTCCTGCCCGGGGCGCAAAAAGGGCTCGAACCGGCCCTGACTAAAACCTGGACTGTTAGTGTGCCTGGAGGACAAACGTTGGGAATGTCTGGGCTACAGGTTTGTTTTTCTCCACCCACCTCAAAAGTGAGAACATGCCAGATGAGTTAAACAGTGAATGCACCCCTGTGCTCTGCTCAGACCCTTGCACTTTGGTTCTCAGACTGTGCCGTGGCACCCTGAGGTGCCTCAGGGCACTAGCAGTGGTGCCTTGGATTGGTGGTCCAGGACCAATTCAAATTATTTATGGTCAATTTAATAAGCAAAACCAGTGCTGGTGGCTGCCAATCAAAAAAAATGTTGACAAACAGAGGCAAATCCTGTCCCTCACCACTCCGTAGAACCGAAGGATGACATATAAACAATTTAATATTTATTTTGAAATTTCTCAATAAGAAACTTTTGGCCTAAGGGTTCCCTGAAAAAACATTCTAAAACTCTAGGGAGCAGTGATTCAAAAAAGTTTGGGAACCACTGACATAGCCAAACTAGGTCCATCTGCATCTCTGCGGTCACCACACCTCTATTTTGATTGGTCATTATGAGTATGCACTTACACCAGCACTGTCTTTGGTGCTACGTACCTCCCATTATTGGGTACACCTATGTACAGAGCACATGCAGTGCAGAAATACGCAATCTACTGTAAGTCCACAGAGAAAGGATCTGCACTTAGCTCTGCATTGGACACATAGGGGAGCGATGCAATTGTTTTAGCACGCCCGTTCTCCTGTCTAAAGTGAAAGGAGGTTGGGCATTACAATTCAAATGTTTGGGATTTATGTTGCTGATCGCACCCAAATAGACAGGGTTTGTGATCAGTTTAGTAATTTAAATGTCCCATACCTCGAAAACAAGGTGTGTGGGCAGACTAAAGGGGTCTACACACTGGGCAATGTTGGCGATATTATCAATGGTTGATTTTTTCACTAAAGATTTAAAGCCTACACACTGGATGATATTGATGGCCAATTTGGACAATATGAGAGTACAGACATCTATATTGTCCAAACTAACTGGCATGTTTAAAGGATGATCGTTCAACGATGAACAATTGCGGGCATGCGCATCATTAAAGCATCCACACTGATAGATATGAACGATTAATTGTTCATTTATGAACGACAGCGTTCATATCTTACAAATATACCGACTAGTGTGTAGTGCCCTTTAGCAAGCATAGTGCAATAAACATAAAAAGCTCTTAAATCATCATGGTGAATGTACAAACCTTAAAATGAAGACATTTTTCAGTAAAATTCTTTAAACTAGTTCTACGTATAACTCTAACATACAGTAAGTGCCAACAGGCACTGCCATCTGCCTAGCAGACTACATAGAAAGGACATTTAATCATTTAAAATCCACAGTGATTCAGACTGCTAGCTGTGCTTGTGCTAACAGAATTATTATCCCCAGGCAATCCCATATGCCCTCCCCCCACCCATACAACTACTACAGGTTACATTGGCACCTAGAATAATTTACACCCCACAATATAATGATACAGTATATATCTATATTTATTAAACTCACACCAACCGTAACATAGAAGAAAAAAAATTGACTTTGAACAACAAAGTTAAACAGCTCTATAATAAGTACAGAAATGTCCCACTAAGAAGACACAGGTTACATACAACTGTTTTGAAAACCGGTGACTCCCTAATTGTTGGGAGATATATAGCATAATATATAACTCATACTTGATTATACCCTCTATACCAGAACAGAGAAAAGCTGAACCGTGCAACCCACCACTTGTCCTGCAGCCTCAGCACTCTCCCAGAGTCCCAGCTCCAACAACAGCACAGTACTAACAGGCTGCAGCTGCACCGGGTCACCTGACTGCTGCCAGTCACATGACCAGCTCACAGCCCTGCCTGTCACTCACACTACGTTATCGGACCTCAAGCAGACATATGAGGCCATATTATGGATGGCGGAAGCTACTTCGTGCGGTTCTCTGGCTGGCCTATTATTATACCGCCATCTTGTGGCAACAGCCAGAGCTACAGCGTGCTTCTCGAACATTTGTCTTTTAAAAAAAAAAAAATCTCATCCATAATTCAAATTTGGTTCATAATTATAATGTAGTGTTGTACTTCAAAAGAAAAAATACCTGTTATTTCATGTACTAATTGCATACCCTCCAACATTTTACACATGAAAACCAGTACAAATTAGGAGAGGGTGTGGCCACGTGTAAAAGGGGGAGTGGCTACGCCCATTTTCCTAGACTTTCATTGCTGATTTGGAGAGTCAAGGTCCCTTATTCCGAGTTGATCGCTCACTAGCTACTTTTAGCAGCCGTGCAAACGCATAGTCGCCGCCCACGGGGGAGTGTATTTTCGCTTTGCAGGAGTGCGAACGTCTGTGCAGCAGAGCGGCTGCAAACACATTTTGTGCAGAACAAGACCAACCCCGTAGTTACTTAATCTGTGCGATGATTGCTGCAACGAAGGACCCGGTATTGACATCAGATACCTGCCCAGCAAACGCCCGGCCATGCTACGTTTTTCCAAACACTCTCAGAAAACGGTCAGTTGCCACCCAGAAACTCCCACTTCCTGTCAATCTCCTTGCATCCGCCAGTGCGACTGAAAGCGTCGCTAGAACCTGTGCAAAACCACAACGCTCTTTGTACTTGTACGACGCGCGTGTGCATTGCGGTGCATACGCATGCGCAGATTAGCCCCATTCTGCCATAATCACTGTGCTGCGAAAATCCGTAGCGAGCGATCAAGTCAGAATGAGGGCCAAAAATCGGTACAAAGCCCTTTTTGGCAGGTACAGACCATAAAAAAAAGGTACAGTTGGAGGGTATGTAATTGCTATTATGTGATCATGCTACAGATTATTGCATCATTACACTGAAAATTACAGGGAGCAAGCATTTATCATACTGTGTATGTATGACTAAGTTTATTAAAAGACAGTAAGGTAAACCTACTGTAATTATATTATAAAATCTGCAGAATTAAAGGTTATTATGTTGTACAACTGAGGGGTATATTCATGAAGCAGTGAAAGTGTGGAGAAGTGAGCCAGAGAAGAAGTTGCCCAATCTAGTCAGATTGCTTAAATTATCGCTCCGTGAGTACCCCCCTTTAGGAGGTGATTGGCTGGTACTTTATCACAGTGAAATTATCGCTTTTCAAGGCTTATTACAGCCCGCCCACATCCTGTAGCATGGCAGTTAGGATCTGACTGGTCGGTACATTTCATGATTGCCTACTCTCCCTGATTCTGCTAGAGACACGCATTTTTTCTGGTAGTCCCCCGCTACCACTGAAAGAGTAGTCACCCCTCCCGTATTCTGCCCACTCTCTAGTTAAGTGGGCAGAATGTGGGGATAAATACAAGGAATCAGCCATACTGGCAGAGGGAGGGGTGCTGGCAGAAACCCCCCCTGATGGACCAAATCAATTTTATTGCTAATCGCGGCTTGCGAGTGTAGCTCCGCCCACTCGCTGCATTAGGCTCCACCTACTCACTGCATTTTGTTGCAATTCGCGGACCCTCTGGGTAGAGCTACACACACTGACCTCTCTCAGCCAGCAGCAGGTGAACCAGAGCTAATGGTCACAAGTCTTGTGAGGCTGCCTAATCTAAATGTGATCACCACACAGACTGATCCCTTCCTAGCTGACCTCAGTAAGGAACTTCTGCCTTCAATCAACCATTGCTTCATATTCAAAAGGGCTTTAAACACAGTATATCAACATTTTTGTACATGTGCACTAATTTATTAGCTTTATGCATTATATATATATTATATATATACACACATGTGTTTTTAAGCCAAACTAACAAGGTTAATAGCACCAGGAAAAACAAATGGGAACATAACTACAGGTTGAGTATCCCATATCCATATATTCCGAAATACGGAATATTCCGAAATACGGACTTTTTTGAGTGAGACTGAGATAGTGAAATCTTTGTTTTTTGATGGCTCAATGTACACAAACTTTGTTTAATACACAAAGTTATTAATAATATTGTATTAAATGACCTTCAGGCTGTGTATATAAGGTGTATATGAAACATAAATGAATTGTGTGAATGTAGACACACTTTGTTTAATGCACAAAGTTATAAAAAATATTGGCTAAAATGACCTTCAGGCTGTGTGTATAAGGTGTATATGTAACATAAATGCATTCTGTGCTTAGATTTAGGTCCCATCACCATGATATCTCATTATGGGATGCAATTATTCCAAAATACGGAAAAATCCGATATCCAAAATACCTCTGGTCCCAAGCATTTTGGATAAGGGAGACTCAACCTGTAATTGAATACATTATTTAGATATAAAGAGTAAATAATAATATAAAAATTCTGTATATATAAAACTACTGTAGGCTACCTGATTGAGGGGGTAATTCAAACCTGATCGCTCGCAATGGTTTTTTTGCTGTCCTGCGTTCAGATAGTCGCCACCTACAGGAGAGTGTATTTTCGCTGTGCAAGTGTGCGGTCGCATGTGTTGCAGAGCTGCACAAACTGATTTTGTGCAATCTCTGAGTAGCCCAGAACTTCAGCCGCTGCGATCACTTCAGTCTGTTCGGGACCGTATTTGACGTCAGACACCCGCCCTGCAAACGCTCGGACACGCCTGTGTTGTCACAGGCACTCCCAGAAAATGGTCAGTTGACACCCACAAATGCCCTTTTCCTGTCAATCTCCTTGCGATCGCCCGTGCGATCGCTTTTTTCGCACCATCCCGTCGCTATGAACCAATGCCCAGTGCAGTCGTCTAACGAGCCTACGCATTGCAATGCATACGCATGCGTGGTTCAGACCTGATCACAGGCTGTGAGAAAACGCAGCCCTAGCGATCAGGTCTGAATTACTCCCTGAGATACAAATATATTAATTTCACCTGAGGTGTAGAAAGGGGTTCGGTATTTATTACCAGCGGATGGGTTGCTGGCTGTCAGGATCCTGACAGCGGCATCCCGTCCTCCAGAATGCCGGTAGCGGGGTGAGCGCTAAGAGTCCCCTTGCGGCTTGCTGCGCTCGCCACTCTGTGGCATCCACGAGTGGAATAGCCCTGTTGCGCCGGGATTCCGACTGGCGGCATTGTTGGTTATCAGGATTACAGAGTCGCTATCCTGACCACCGGGATCCCGACAGCCGGCAAATTAAACATATCCCATAGAAAGTCCTAAAAACTCATCGTGTGATTTGACGTTGCTTCTGAGGAAGTCGTGGGGAAATTTGTCTGATTGAAACTCCCCTTTACAAATCCTGCGTTTGCTCCTGGCTGAGAGGGGAATGATGTGATTCAATGCTAATAGTGTCCATTTAGCCCCGCCTTATATGTACATTTTAACAACTCATGCTGCTATCCCAATGAGGGGAAGGGTCCTAATGGCTCGATTAGCCCAGCCCCGCACCTGTCTCCGTCGTCCACCAGCTTCTCCTCTTCTGGCATCTTCTGGAGAGGAAAGCTTTAAAGTATGTACGGTACACTGGGGTAAATGTATTAAACTTGCAAGCATCGTACATAGAGACACCCACTGCTGGTGTCTCACATTCGTGGCTTACATACAAAAGCAGGAACATCGGATGCACATCATATCTCTCAGCAAGTCTGTGCTGTCTCAGAATGAACATCTCACCTAAGGCACAGTGGCCTCATCTGATGCATATGAATTCACAGTGGCTGATTAGGGCATACCGAGGAGATGGTCCAGAGTCAGACCCTCCAGAAGCACTCACGTATAATGTACGCCCTTCTGCACAGCAAAGAGTGCTCCTGAAACTGCACCCAGGGCTGCCACCAGAAATTGTGGGGCCCGGGACTGACAAAATAACCAGGGCCCCCCTCTCCCAAAAAAAAGATTCTGCTGCACTACTCCACCACTCTGTGATGTCACACATTGCGGCGTTACATATAGGTGGAATGTTGTGGACCTACAGGAACGGTTCACAGAGAGATGATGCACAGATAAGGTTTGTTTTAAGAAGTAGTCTCTGCACATCAGCCTGCTGTTGATTTACAGACTGGTGCAGCTCTACAGGTATTGGCTGTAGGAGCCAAGGGTGGGGCCCCTCTCTGTAAGGGCCCAGGACACCAGTCCCCCCCTGATGGCTGCCCTGACTGCACCCTTTCAATATTGTCATTTCAATATTGTACTCTGCAAACTAAGGCCCCCATTTATAAAGCATTGGAGAGTGATAAATTGCACGGTACCAACCAATCAGCTCCTAACAGTCATTTTTCAAACACAGCCTGTAACGTGGCAGTTAGGACCTGACTGGTTGGTACTTTATCACCGTGCTATTTATCACTCTCCAAGACTTGATAAATGCATACCTAATTTCTATTACAAGCAGACGCCTACTGCTGTAGTAGTGATTCTACCTACAGAGATTCCTGGCCTCTTCTCTCCCCCTAAATGGTCGCAACATGCCTCCATTTGGAGAAACGGAGGCCGTCGGCACCCACTCCCCACCCCCTAAGCTGCATCAGACTGTAACTCAGTGAGAGTCTGATGCTAGTCTGCATGCTATGTCGCAGGACCCATTCGCACACATACAGAATGGGTCCTGTACATGCACAAAATACAGATAATTGGTACTTTGTGCGGCCCACTGCAGATCCTTAAGGATCTGAATAACCCCTCTAATGTGAATCACAGCATGGTCAGTGCGGCATGTAATGTGAATTGGCAGCATGGATAGTGCAGCATATAATATAAAAAAAAAAATATATATATATATATTTTTTTTTCCCATTTATGGCACTGTAGATCTGGCATTTCACAGCAACAATACTGTCCTTAAGAGGGTGCAATCTAAAAAAATTGTCCTGATTTTCCAACTGGAAATGTTTGCAGGTGTTACAACAAGTGGTGCCAGTACAAAGGTCCCCTGAATATGATGATGGTGATCTAAAACATCAGCCAATCAGAGCTCTGGGGAGGCTAGTTTGCAATGAGAACGTAGCCATGAACTGTTATGGTAGTTCATCGCAGCAATTGCTGTACATGACACAACACTAGAGTTTAGTATATGGACATGACTTGAGAAAAGGCTCTTTTAATGATGGTGTATTCAATTTATTTTTATTTTTTTTGGTTCCAGATTATGTATGTTAGTTGGCTTTTCCTTTAGTACATCCTCCAGCTGTTATCCACCCAACCTGGTTTTGCCTTGTAAATGGTTACCGCTTTAAAAATATGAGTAATCTCTGCCAAAAATCCCAGACCTTGGCAAACTCGTACCCTATTTAATTCCCCCTAAAAGTATATATAAAAGGGTAAAAACAAATTCATACAATAAAAAGGAAATTTATGGTAGACTTTGTCACAATCCTGACTGTAGGTTTCATATTTGGTGACTTACCCCTGCCATCTGTCCCGGATCCTGTGTCTTTTTACTCACTGAGTTAAACAGCTTGTCAGCACTATGAGTTTTCCTGAGTTCTCTGCCTGAAAGGTAATACAGGTTGAGTATCCCATATCCAAATATTCCGAAATACGGAATATTCCGAAATACGGACTTTTTTGAGTGAGAGTGAGATAGTGAAACCTTTGTTTTTTGATGGCTCAATGTACACAAACTTTGTTTAATACACAAAGTTATTAAAAATATTGTATTAAATGACCTTCAGGCTGTGTGTATAAGGTGTATATGAAACATAAATGAATTGTGTGAATGTAGACACACTTTGTTTAATGCACAAAGTTATAAAAAATATTGGCTAACATTACCTTCAGGCTGTGTGTATAAGGTGTATATGTAACATTAATGCATTCTGTGCTTAGATTTAGGTCCCATCACCATGATATCTCATTATGGTATGCAATTATTCCAAAATACGGAAAAATCCCATATCCAAAATACCTCTGGTCCCAAGCATTTTGGATAAGGGAGACTCAACCTGT
Source organism: Pseudophryne corroboree (assembly GCF_028390025.1). Taxonomy (NCBI): domain Eukaryota; kingdom Metazoa; phylum Chordata; class Amphibia; order Anura; family Myobatrachidae; genus Pseudophryne; species Pseudophryne corroboree. The sequence goes on from NC_086444.1 coordinate 1,074,909,987, forward strand.
AGTTAATTAGCTCCACCTGTGGTGATCTCCTGTGTGAGGCTGAATTCAGTAATATGAAGTTCAGGCTTCAGTGTTCTCTCGGCCTGCTAGGCCTCATTCTACATCACAGCCTAGTCTGGAGTAGTCACATGACAGTGACTGTTCACCTGATCCAGAGTTGTCCAATCCTCTGCCAGCCTGAGACTCTCTGCATCACCTAATCCTGCTCACCAATCACCAAGAACCAGGAAGTATAAGTTTGGAGGCTGAGTTAGAAACTGGGCCAGTTCCTTGTGTCACACTCACAGCTATGTGTGAGTCTTCAAGCTGAGCTCCCTAAAGGTAACCTTTATACTCTGGTTCCTGTGAAAACTCTGTTCCTTGTTACCCTGTTTGGTTTACTTTTGTGTTGCCACTGATGATCAATATTTCCACGAGTCTCAAAGTAAAGGCACAGCTGCAGTGGTTCATCTTAAAGGCACCGTATTATATTCCATAGTCTCAACTGAAAACCACAGCTGCCGTGGTTCATCTTTACTGCTGTTGTAGTTGTGATCTCCAGAGCTCCCGTATCCCTGCAGCATCTCCGTGCCTCAGTGCCTCAGTACCTCCGTGCCTCAGTACCTCCGTGCCTCAGCGCCTCCGTGCCTCAGTACCTCCGTGCCTCCCAGCACCTCCGTGCCTCAGCACCTCCGTGCTTCCAGCATCTCTGTGTCTCAGCACCTCGTGCCTCCAGTACCTCCGTGCCTCAGCGCCTCCGTGCTTCCAGTACCTCGTGTCTCAGTACCTCCGTGCCTCAGTACCTCCATGCTTTCGGCACCTCCGTGCCTCAGTACCTCCGTGTCTCAGCACCTCGTGCCTCCAGCACCTCCGTGCCTCCAGCATCTCCGTGTCTCTACGCACCCCAGTGTCTCTATGCACCCCAGTGTCTCTACGCACCCCAGTGTCTCTACGCACCCCAGTGTCCTCCAAGCACCTCAGTGTCCTCCAAGCGCCTCAGTGTCTCCAAGCTTCCGGTGCACTTTAGTGCAGTTGTACCTGGTATTCTTCACTGATTCATCAGCGCCTTTCCAGTTCTGTCTTTCAGGAGACCTTCAGCGTCCACACGTGCCTCCTGTCTGCCGACCTAATCCTGCATGAGGAGAACCTAGATTCAGCTATCTCTGCTGCGGTTCCTCTTCCCAGTCACCGGAAGAAACCCCGAGTCCACAACACTCCCAAACCAGGTCAGTGGTAGTATTCATATAATTCTCCAGTCGCCCGCACCGACTTCACTAACACCGGGTTCACAAAACCACAGTTATGACAGTAGGAACTGGCCACATGGACCCGGCCGAAAGTGTTTGTCTGACGCAGGACCTCCTAAGCAATATTGCAGGACGCTTGGAAGGTCTGGAGTCGACTCAGCATCAATTAGCACAGTGTCTGCAGCGGAATTCTTTCTCCAGAGATTCTCTGACCTTCTGCACTAAGACTCCTGATCAACTGCAATTTTTCTACCAGATGTTGTTACAGTTACAAGAACTTTTGTCTAGTATTCTTTCTGTGATGCCTGATCTCTTCAGGAATACTACCAACGTTGTTGATCCTGTTTTGTCCCATCCAGTTAATAGTCTCTTCCTCTGTGCAAGAAAAAGTTGTTCATCAGAGCTATCCACGGCCCAAACTCTCTGAAGCTGAACGTCAGCGGCGTAGGGAGCTACACCTCTGTCTTTACTGTGGAAATTCCAGTCACTTTGTTAAAGACTGCATTCTTCGTAAGCCAGGGAATGGTGACAAATCTCAGTATCACAGTGCTCATGTCTACAAGTCATCCACAGTAGCCGATCCTGCTACTGCTGACGGGGGTATCAAGATGGCTACTCTGAAAGAGACTCAAATTTATGACTGGGGTCCGGTGTTTAAAAGACCTTATCCCAAGTTAGGTGTCCAGAGAAGAATGTTTAAGCCATTTAGAGTCACAGAGGAGTCCGTGTCTACAGCCCAAGGAGGGGCGTCCGTGTCTACTGCCCAAGGAGGGGCGTCCGTGTCTACAGCCCAAGGAGGGGCGTCCGTGTCTTCAGCCCAAGGAGGGGCGTCCGTGTCTTCAGCCCAAGGAGGGGCGTCCGTGTCTTCAGCCCAAGGAGGGGCGTCCGTGTCTTCAGCCCAAGGAGGGGCGTCCGTGTCTTCAGTCCAAGGAGGGGCGTCCGTGTCTTCAGTCCAAGGAGGGGCGTCCGTGTCTTCAGCCCAAGGAGGGGCGTCCGTGTCTTCAGCCCAAGGAGGGGCGTCCGTGTCTTCAGCCCAAGGAGGGGCGTCCGCGTCTTCAGCCCCAGTGAGGGGTTCAGAGGGTCCAGCCCCAGAGAGACTACAGAGCGCTGCCCAGCCAGAGAGACTACAGAGCGCTGCCCAGCCAGAGAGACTACAGAGCGCTGCCCAGCCAGAGAGACTACAGAGCGCTGCCCAGCCAGGGAGTCTACAGAGTGCTGCCCAGCCAGGGAGTCTACAGAGTGCTGCCCAGCCAGGGAGTCTACAGAGTGCTGCCCAGCCAGGGAGTCTACAGAGTGCTGCCCAGCCAGGGAGTCTACAGAGTGCTGCCCAGCCAGGGAGTCTACAGAGTGCTGCCCAGCCAGGGAGTCTACAGAGTGCTGCCCAGCCAGGGAGTCTAGTCTGAAGTGGGGGCTCTTGCCTCAGCCCAGCCCCGTGAAGTGGGGGCTCTTGCCTCAGCCCAGCCCCGTGAAGTGGGGGCTCTTGCCTCAGCCCAGTCCCGTGAAGTGGGGGCTCTTGCCTCAGCCCAGCCCCGTGAAGTGGGGGCTCTTGCCTCAGCCCAGCCCCGTGAAGTGGGGGCTCTTGCCTCAGCCCAGCCCCGTGAAGAGGGGGCTCTTGCCTCAGCCCAGCCCCGTGAAGAGGGGGCTCTTGCCTCAGCCCAGCCCCGTGAAGTGGGGGCTCTTGCCTCAGCCCAGCCCCGTGAAGTGGGGGCTCTTGCCTCAGCCCAGCCCCGTGAAGTGGGGGCTCTTGCCTCAGCCCAGCCCCGTGAAGTGGGGGCTCTTGCCTCAGCCCAGCCCCGTGAAGTGGGGGCTCCTGCCTCTGCCCAGCCCCGTGAAGAGGGGGCTCCTGCCGGTCCAGCAATATTCCAGGCTCCACCTGGTCAGTCCGTCCCGGTTCCAGACGGTCCAGCAATACTCCAGGCTCCGCCTGGTCAATCTGTCCCGGTTCCATCCGGTCCAGCGATACTCCAGGACCAGCCTGGTCAGTCTCCGTTGGCTCCAGCCAATTCAAGTATCCTCGGATCCAATCCAGTCCTACTCGTCCAGCCAAAGATTTCTCCAGTTTCAGTCTGTTCAAGCTCATCTGGACTCAAACAGATTCCAAGCATTGGTCCGAGTAAAGAACTTTTGTCAGTTGGTCCCAGTAAAGGACTTCCACCATCTAGTTCTAAAATTAGACTTCAGTCTGTCTCTGATTCTGTTTCCTTGTCTTCTAGCACTGAGTCCACAGCTTCCGCGAGGAATTCTAATACCTCTTCTCCTCGATGTCTGGATAATTCTGCTCTATCATCTAAAGTCAAGAAAAATACCAAGGCTATTGACCTAATGTCTGAATGTGTACCTCAGTCTAATGTTGTTTCAGTGGCATCTGTTTCCTTGAGTCCAATTTCATCCTCCACTCAGTCTTCAGAACATTCAGCCGATGCTCCGTTTTCTGACCCATCACTTTCTGAGCAAGATAATGCCTTGATGAACCAATACATTAGGAATTTCAGGAATGCCAAGAATTGGAAAACAGTACAAAGACAACAGCCTGTTGATTTTAAGTGTTGGTTATGTTTCCATTGATTCCACTCCAAGTTCCTTGTGTTGTTCTGAACTTGTTAATGCAGCTTACAAAACCGATGTAGTTACTCCCAAAGAAGACTGGTATCTTCCAATAGACTTGGACTCAGACTCTGAATTTGATCCAGTTCATGATGCTATTTCTTTCAGGGGAGGTCCCATGTTTTCTAAGGAAGTTTTTTCTTTACAGGAGATTCCACACTCCCTGGTCAAAACCAAATGTTTCCGTAAGAAGAAGAGGCATCAACGAAGGTCCTAAATTCTTCCGTATGAATTTCTCAAGTTCCTCTAAGATTCAAGATGGGTGTCCGGAGTCCACCCTTGAAGAGGGGGATACTGTCACAATCCTGACTGTAGGTTTCATATTTGGTGACTTACCCCTGCCATCTGTCCCGGATCCTGTGTCTTTTTACTCACTGAGTTAAACAGCTTGTCAGCACTATGAGTTTTCCTGAGTTCTCTGCCTGAAAGGTAATAGTTAATTAGCTCCACCTGTGGTGATCTCCTGTGTGAGGCTGAATTCAGTAATATGAAGTTCAGGCTTCAGTGTTCTCTCGGCCTGCTAGGCCTCATTCTACATCACAGCCTAGTCTGGAGTAGTCACATGACAGTGACTGTTCACCTGATCCAGAGTTGTCCAATCCTCTGCCAGCCTGAGACTCTCTGTATCACCTAATCCTGCTCACCAATCACCAAGAACCAGGAAGTATAAGTTTGGAGGCTGAGTTAGAAACTGGGCCAGTTCCTTGTGTCACACTCACAGCTATGTGTGAGTCTTCAAGCTGAGCTCCCTAAAGGTAACCTTTATACTCTGGTTCCTGTGAAAACTCTGTTCCTTGTTACCCTGTTTGGTTTACTTTTGTGTTGCCACTGATGATCAATATTTCCACGAGTCTCAAAGTAAAGGCACAGCTGCAGTGGTTCATCTTAAAGGCACCGTATTATATTCCATAGTCTCAACTGAAAACCACAGCTGCCGTGGTTCATCTTTACTGCTGTTGTAGTTGTAATCTCCAGAGCTCCCGTATCCCTGCAGCATCTCCGTGCCTCAGTGCCTCAGTACCTCCGTGCCTCAGCACCTCCGTGCCTCAGTATCTCCGTGCCTCAGTACCTCCGTGCCTCCCAGCACCTCCGTGCCTCAGCACCTCCATGCTTCCAGCATCTCTGTGTCTCAGCACCTCGTGCCTCCAGTACCTCCGTGCCTCAGCGCCTCCGTGCTTCCAGTACCTCGTGTCTCAGTACCTCCGTGCCTCAGTACCTCCGTGCTTTCGGCACCTCCGTGCCTCAGTACCTCCACGTCTCAGCACCTCGTGCCTCCAGCACCTCCGTGCCTCCAGCATCTCCGTGTCTCCACGCACCCCAGTGTCTCTACGCACCCCAGTGTCCTCCAAGCACCTCAGTGTCCTCCTAGCGCCTCAGTGTCTCCAAGCATCCGGTGCAGTTGTACCTGGTATTCTTCACTGATTCATCAGCGCCTTTCCAGTTCTGTCTTTCAGGAGACCTTCAGCGTCCACACGTGCCTCCTGTCTGCCGACCTAATCCTGCATGAGGAGAACCTAGATTCAGCTATCTCTGCTGCGGTTCCTCTTCCCAGTCACCGGAAGAAACCCCGAGTCCACAACACTCCCAAACCAGGTCAGTGGTAGTATTCATATAATTCTCCAGTCGCCCGCACCGACTTCACTAACACCGGGTTCACAAAACCACAGTTATGACAGACTTACCATAGTTAAATCTCTTTCTGCAAGGTACACTGGGTTCTACAGGGAATACATCGGGGAATACATCGGGATGTAGAGTTGGATCTTGATCCAGAGGCACCAACAGCCTAAAGCTTTGACTGTTGCCAGGATGCATTACATGGCCTCCTCTATAACCCCGCCTCCGGACACTGGAGCTCAGTTTCGTTAACCAGTCCAATGCAGTAGCGGGTAAATGAGAAGGCAGATGTTAATCACATAGAACCACATTCTCACGACAGGAGAAGGGACCAGCGGCTAATGCCATACAAACCCAAAGAAGCTAAGTGAGTCAGGGTGGGCGCCCTGCGGAACCCAGTGTACCTCGCATAAAGAGATTTAACTATGGTAAGTCTACCATAAATCTCCTTTTCTGCCGCGGGGTACACTGTGTTCCACAGGGAATACATCGGGGATGTCCTAAAGCAGTTCCTCATGGAAGGGGACGCACCGTAGCGGACACAAGAACCCAGCGTCCAAAGGAAGCATCCTGTGAGGCGGAAGTATCAAAGGCATGGAACCTAATGAACGTGTTCACTGAGGATCACATAGCCGCCTGGCACAATTGTTCTGCGCCCAAGAAGGTCCAACAGACCGAGTATAATGGGCTTTGATAGCAGCAGGAGCTGGAAGACCAGCCTCTGCATAAACTTGTGCAATCATCATTGTAATCCATCTGGCCAAGGTTTGCTTATTCGCAGGCCAGCCACGTTTGTGAAAACCAAAAAGTACAAAAAGGGTATCGAACCTCCTGAGAGAGGCAGTCCTCTACATGTAAATACGGAGAGCCCGTACCACATCCAAAGACCGCTCTTTGGAGGACAAACCAGAAGAGATAAAAGCTGGAACCACAATCTCTTGGTTAAGGTGAAAAGATGACACCACCTTAGGTAAATAACCAGGGCGAGTTCGAAGAACTGCCCGGTCACGGTGAAAAATCAGAAAGGGTGGATGACAGGACAAAGCTCCTAAGTCCGACACCCTCCTAGCAAAGGCAATAGCCAGCAGAAACACGACCTTAAGCGTAAGATATTTAAGGTCCACAGACTCAAGAGGTTCAAACGGAGACTCTTGTAGGGCATTCAAGACAACAAACAGATCCCATGGAGCCACAGGAGGGACATAGGGAGGCTGAATCCGTAAAACACCTTGAGTGAAAGTATGAACGTCGGGAATAGATGCAATTTTACTCTGGAACCACACCGACATGGCAGAAATATGAACCTTGAGGGAGGCCAGATGAAGGCCTAAGTCTAGGCCTTGATGAAGAAAAGCCAAAAGTCTGGAAGTTCTGAAATTGTATGCATCGTAATTCTTATCAGCACACCAGGTGAACTAAGAATTCCAGCCCCTGTAAAAAATCTGCGCAGAAGCCGATTTGCAGGCCTTCAACATAGTTTGTATAACCGCCTGGGAGAATCCTTTGGCCCTCAGGAGTAAAGCTTCAAGAGCCATGCCGTCAAAGCCGGTCTGGCCAGGTCCGGGTTGAAACAAGGGCCCTGAACGAGGAGGTCTGGGCGTTAAGGAAGTAGTAGAGGATGCTCGATCGATAGACCCTGCGGGTCTGAGAACCAATGCCGTCTGGGCCATGCTGGAGCGACTAGAAGCAGTATTCTTCCTTCTTGCTTGAACTTCCATAGTACCCTGGGAAGGTGTGACACTGGAGGGAACACATATGGCAACCGAAAGTTCCATGTAATTGCTAGTGCGTCCACGAACGCTGCTTGAGGATCCCTTGTCCTTGAACCGAAGCCCGGAACCTTGTGATTGTGTCGAGACGCCATCAGGTCTACATCTGATAGGTTCACTAGGAGTTGAAAGACTTCTGGGTGAAGACTCCACTCTCCGGCGTGCACGTCCTGATGAATGAGGAAATCCACTTCCCAGTTGAGGACTCCGGGAATGAACACCGCCGATTTTTGATACTTCCGTCATTGCCATGCAGGTTCGAGTGTCGCCTTGATGATTGATGTATGCCACGGTGGTGGCGTTGTCTGTTTGTACTTGAACAGGCCTGTTCTGTATCAGAGACAGGGCATGCGTCAACGCATTGAACACTGCCCATAATTCTAGAATGTTTATCGGGAGGAGAGACTCCTCCTTGGTCCACAGACCCTGGAGAGAGTGTTGCTTCATCACCACGCCCCAACCCCACAGACTGGCATCCGTCATCAGTAGGACCCAGTTGGAGATCCAGAAGGGACGGCCCCTGCTCAACTGTTGCTCCTGTAGCAACCAGCTCAGTGACAGGCGAACCTCCAAAGTCAAGGAAATCATTTGAGACCTGATCCGATGGGGCAGACCGTACCACTTAGCAAGGATTAACCTCTGCAGAGGGCGGGAATGAAATTGAGCGGAGCATACTCTACCATGTCGAAAGCGGACACCATGAGGCCTAGTACTTGCATCGCTGAGTCTATCGACAATCTTGAATGAGAAAGGAAGTATCTGATCCTGTCCTGAAGTTTCAGGATTTTCTATGGGGACAGAGACAGTCTTTAGCTGTGTGTGTCCAGCAGTGCCCACAGGTGCACCAAGCTCTGAGTAAGGACCAGCGAGGAATTCTTCCAGTTAATGAGCCACCCGTGGGCTTGCAGTTATTGGACCGATGACTGAGTAGAACATCTCAGGAGTTTGCCAGGATCAGCAAGTCATCCAGATACGGCAGAATCCTGATTCACTGATGGCGGAGAAGGGCCGTCATCACAGCCATGACCTTGGTGAAGATCCGAGGGGTCGTGTCCAGTCCAAATGGCAGAGCCTGGAATTGATAATGCAGGCTGCCAATAGCAAACCGCAGATATTGCTGATGCGATATGGCAATAGGTATATGCAGGTAAGCATCCTGCATGTCCAGGGATACCATATACAGTAGTCTTCGGGTTCTGTGGCCAGTACAATAGAGCACAGCATTTCCATACAGAATTTGGACACTCTCACAAATTTGTTCAATGATGAGTAAATGCCGGAAGGACCCATTGGGGTTTGGGACTAGAAACAGGGTTGAATAATATCCCCTGCCTCTCTGGGACAGAGGTACCGGCACTACCACTCCTGTGTCCAGGAGGGATCGCACAACCAGGTGTAGAGCTAGCGCTTTCAACGGATCCGAAGGAATAACCATCGTGCAGAACTGGCGAGGATGACGTCTCTTGAAAGAGACAGTGTACCCGTGAGAGACAACTTCCTACACCCAGGCTTTGGAAGTGGTCCTTATCCAGACCTGGGCGAATTGCAGAAGTTGGCTTCCTACCCTGGGATCCCCCAGGGCGAGTCCTGGCCCGGCATGCAGCAGGCTAGTCTTGTTCGGAAGCAGGCTGACGGGCAGCCCAGGATTGTTTAGGTTTGGGCTTAGTGGTTTTGGAAGCACGAGCCTGTCTCGGGTTCGCCTGACCCTTTGCTTTCCCTGGAGGTTGAAAGGAACGAAAAGTGGTACTCTTAGCCTTCGGTGCAGAAGGATTAGTACTTGGGAGAAACACAGTCTTAGCAGTCGCCAAGTCAGTCACAATCTTGTTCAGATCCTCCTCAAATAGGATGTCTCCCTTAAAAGGGAGCAGCTCCAAGGTCATTTTGGAGTCAAGGTCTACTTTTCAGGACCTTAACCACAGAGGACGCCTCCTGAATATAGTGGAAGGTGGTGGTAATATGAGACAGATATTGTCTGGCAGTGTCAGAAATATCCTGAGATAGCTCTTCCTCTAATGCCTGAACCCATGCTTCAATTCCTTTTGCAGCCCAGGAGGCTGCTATAGTGGGTCTAGTGCAGCACCGGTAAGGGAGTAAATAGACTTCAGGCATCCCTCCACATGCTTATCTGTCATTTCCTTCAGTGAGATGACAGTGGTGACAGACAGAGTAGATGACACCACAAGACGGGTGACCTGAGAGTCCACCGGCGGTGGATTTTCCCACTTGTTACTCAACTCCGTAGGGATAGGATAATGAGATAGCATCTTTTTAGACAGGGAGATTTTTTTTCCTGGAGAAGACCAGACTTTGGTAAGACTACTTTTGTAACCTTCTGACGTCTGAACTTATCAGGTTTCTTAGACATAGTAGTGGGACCTACCTCATCATCAATTTGTAGAATCAGCATAATTGCCACCACTAGGTCAGGAACATCAACCTAAGTTGTAGGTTCCTCGTCAGAAGCAACTATATCAGTGTCTGATGGATCAGTATATTCCCCATCCTCATCAGAAGAATTATCTGAAATATTAGTGGATTGTGAGGAGGAAGCGGCCCGCTTAGATGACCCCTTAACCCCAGAGGGACGTAGGGTAGACTTTTGTCTCACTAAAGATTGATTTAATTGTTGTATCTGGGTAGACAGAGCCCAGGGCGGATTAATTACAGGGACAATATGTGGCTGCAATGGCACAGGAGGACCCACAGGGGATGTAAGACGTGTCACAAGCGTATTTAGCATACTTGAGAACGCTGCCCAAGGTGGTTCCTGATTGGGCAGAGGGGCTGCGGGCTGACTGGGAGATGTATGGCACCCAGCACACAAATCATCAGTTAAAACTTCCCCCTCAGGTAAATCCTTGGTGCAAGCAAAAGCAGAAACATCCGCGGATTTCCCCCCCTGTGTGGCAGACATTATAATGAATGTAGCCGTAGAGCATAAAAGTACAATATAGCCAGACAAATACAATACCTGCAAATAACCCCCTGATTTATGTGACAGTAAATACGTGACATAAACAGAGAATAAAAGCAGTATGAGGTGACTGAAATACACAGTAAAACACACTAAACAGTATATACTGTAGCACTATATATGAGACCCTGACGCACCTAGCCCCCCAGGGTACAGAATACAGTGTGTCATGCGGCGAGCTCTTACCGCCGTGGGTCCAGGGATTCGGGCGCTTCCGGTGGTCTGTGTGCTCGGTGGCCGCGTGGGGATGCGGCACGGTCGCAGCAGGAGTGACGGCTTCCTGGAGCCAGAGGGGAGGACCTAGTGGCCGCAGCTTCTGAGTGTGTCTGCGATGCAGGGGGCGGCCATGTTGGAGACCAGGAGCAGCACCACTGAGCAAGATGGGCGAGTACAGCCAATCCTGTGTCCCTGATGCCTATAAATAGGCTGGGACTGTTGCATTCTGTGTCAGTGCTTTGTTGTAGTTTCTCAGTACCCTAGCTCTGTGCTCCCGCAGATTTGTCTGTGCATCTCTTATTATTGGTCCTACCTTTCTCTCCGAGTTCTCAGCCAGCTCTCACTGCATTACGCTCGCCAGCTCCCAGGGCACGGTCACGGTTAACCACTCCCTCTCCGGTGTCCGCTAATTCAGCAGGATTCCCGTGGTTCATCCAGCAAACAGTCTTCACAGTTCATCATTCACGTATTCGCATCATCCTGCAGTCTTCACAGTTCTTCATTCACGTATTCGCATCATCCTGCAGTCTTCACAGTTCTTCATTCACGTCTTCACATCATCCATCAAACAGACTTCCTAGCCCTTCTGCCACATCTTCGTACCATCTAAAGTTTATTCTTCACAATACTCCTGTTTTGGCATCGTATCACCCAGTGGACATTCTCTGCAGTTTCCAACCCAGAAGTAGTCAGTCCCAGTATCCCTACAGTCTAATTCTGCAATGTTACCGTTAATAAATATATGAAATAGATCTACCTTTGTCCTCCTTGTTTCCTGCATTCTGGAGCTCTTGCTCCTTCGGTTGGTTTGAGTCCAACGGATTCACAAAAACAGCTTGGCGTTACAGTAAGCACTGGCCACATGGATCCGTCAGGTGACCAGGCCTCCGGAGGCGATGCTACGGCCAACATTCTATCACACTTGGAGATTCAGGAGTCCACTCAGTCGCAAATTGTTAAATTTATGCAAACTATGTCTGACCGGTTGGATGCTTTTCACGTGGCTATTAGGTCTCCACAGTCTCCGGTAGTTACCATCCCTGCAGTGGTTCCTCCGGCGATAGTCCCAACAGCACGTCTGCAGCTAACTCCACCTAGTAAGTTTGATGGCTCTACAAAACTTTGTAGGAGATTCCTCAACCAGTGCGAAATCCAGTTTGAGCTTCAGTCAGCCAACTTCCCATCGGCTCGCACAAAGATCGCATATATTATTTCTCTGCTCACTGGACAAGCATTGAAGTGGGCATCTCCGCTCTGGGAGAAAGCAGACCCGATCCTTTCCAATTATGCTGAACTCATTTAATCATTTAGGAAGATCTTCGACGAGCCGGGCCGAACCACCTCAGCGTCCCTCGAGATCCTTCGTCTTCGGCAGGGGCCTTAATCGCTGCCTTTTGGAATGGCCCTTCTGACAGGATTAAGGATGACCTGACTGTTCGGGATGTGCCCACGAAATTGGACGAGCTGATTTCTATTTGTAACAAACTGGACTTGAGGTATAATAATAATAATAATAATAATAATTGTATTTATATAGCGCTCTTTCTCCAACAGGACTCAAGGTGCTTTACAGATATCAAAAACAATGCATATGATACAGAGGATTTGAGTAATACAGCAATAGGTAAGCTACACAGACATAAAAGAAAACCTTAAGCACACAGAAAGCATAATGCAGGATTGGTGTAGGCATTTTGGGTAATAACTTCCAAGGGTTGTGTATTCCACCCTCACAAGGTACCAAGTGCGGCAGCCATCTTGAGCGCTCAGCGTAGGATTACCCAGGGTGGAATAGTCCACCTCTAGAAGAGATGACACAAAATGGGGGTGATTTCAGAGTCCTACAGTTCAGAGTAGGGTTCCATCAAAACCATCAGGCCTATGTATTTTTCATCCCATCCACAAGTGTACCATATGGGGCAGCCATGTTGGGCACACTTTGAAGATTACACTGTGGGAGGTGAGCCATACAAGGGCCAATTTCATATATGGGAAAACTGATGCTTATGTAGTAGTATGATGTACCCTGCATGTAGGGCACAATGGAAAGGTTTGCAATCAGTGGAGGTAAACATTACAGGAAAAACACACATTGGGGTGGAAGAGAGGAACGAAGAAAAAAAACACAATAGCAGGTAACTAGTGGCAGAAGTAGAATAGGGATAACATTATTTTGATAAGATCATAGTACGGGTGGGTATGAGCATGTGGGGGGGGCAAACTCAGAAGTAATGGGGATGTCCCTGCTGATCCTGGTCCTGGTGCTCTTCCCCCACAGTTCCCTGTTCATCTTGAGGGTTAGGCCCAGTTGCAGCCTTGATGTTCTCAGCCAAAGAGGTGGTAAGCCTGGTCCTGGTGTTCTCATGTTAGAGGTGAGGAGAGGCCACATAAAGATCCTGAGTTTTGTGGTTGTAATGCAGTCCTATTATCTGGTTGGTTTGTTTGCCTTCTGTTTTCCTTCGGTTTAACACAGGTATAACACTGCCATTGATTTTAGCTGCCACTTAATAACTAGTCACTTCATATACTAGCCACTGCAGCGTCCTATAAGGACTGGCGTCCTGAGCTATACTGATTAAATAAGTCTACAAACACATGTCCTTTCTGATTATAACCCCCTCCCCCACACAGAAACCCTCCACCAAAAGGTGTTAATCACAACTAACAAATGTGAGCTCAGTAAAGCCCACTCAATCACTGTAAGTTTTTTGCATAGAGAACGCTGTTTGGAGAAATCTAAGCTCGAACGTCCAAGTCTTCGATTCCAGACTAGACCTCGACAAGATCCCTCCTCGTCTCCACTGGCTCCAGCAACTGAGGAGCCAATGCAAATCAGTCGTTCCCATCTGGGGAATCTCTGTATGTATTGCGGCTCTTCAGAACACTTCGTAAAGTCCTGCAAGCTCCGGACGGAAAACTCCCACTCCTAGCTTACTCCAGAGAGGTTAAGCTAGGAGTTACTTTAGAATCACGTACTGGAAAGGTGTCAACTTTGCCCATTTGTTTGGAAGTTCCATCTTCTGTCCTCCCTATCTCTGCTATATTAGATTCTGGAGCAGCGGGGAACTTCATTTCTTCTGCCATCATTCAGCAATATAAGATTCGGTCTGTGCCCCTGGAACAGGCAATTTGCGTTACGGTGGTGGATGGAAGTCGAATCCCTGAAGGCATAATCACCTGTCAAACAACTTTTCTCAGAATGAAAGTGGGCGTACTACACTCTGAATATATCTCCTTTCTCGTGATTCCCAAAGCCTCTCATGACGTAATTCTCGGACTACCTTGGTTACAAAAACGCAATACAAAACTCTGTCGGCGAACTCTGGAGATCCAATCCTGGGGATAATCTTGCACCAATGGTTGTCTGGCGCCAGTTAAACCTCTTTGTTCAGTTCACGTCTCTGAGTTACCCACAGTTTACCAGTCTTACCTAGACGTCTTCAGTAAGCAAGGGGCAGATTCTTTACCACCTCAACGTGAGTGGGATTGCCCGATCGACTTGATGCCAGATAAGACTCTTCCCAGAGGCAGAATTTACCCGTTATCTATCCCTGAGACGCAGACTATGTCAGACTACATACAAGAGAATTTGGCCAAAGGTTTTATTAGACCGTCATCATCTCCTGCAGGGGCCGGATTCTTTTTTGTCAAGAAAAAAGATGGTGGTCTGCGACCATGCATCGACTACCGCGGACTTAATGGAATCACTATAAAAAATCGATACCCGCTTCCACTAATCCCTGAATTATTTGATCGAGTGAATGGGGCCACAATTTTTACTAAGCTAAATCTGCGAGACGCTTATAATTTGATTAGAATCCGTGCTGGGTATTAATGGAAAACAGCCTTTAACACTTGAGATGGTCATTACGAGTATCTCTTAATGCCGTTTGGTCTCTGCAATGCTCCAGCCATTTTCCAAAGTTATGTGAATGAGCTATTTCGGGATCTTCTCTATGAATCTTTAGTGTTATACCTCGATGATATCTTAATATTTTCCAAAGATCTAGAATCCCATCATATCCAAGTCAAGAAAGTTTTAACTCGTCTGAGGAAGAATCGCCTATACTGTAAATTGGAAAAATGTACCTTCGAGGTAACATCCATTCCATTTTTGGGGTTCATCATTTCCGAATCCGAGCTTCAGATGGATCCAGCCAAAGTTCAAGCTATTCACGACTGGTCAGCTCCCTCGACCCTCAAAGGGATTCAACGCTTCCTTGGCTTCGCCAATTTCTACAGGACATTTATTAAGGGTTTCTCCACCTTGGTCACACCCATCACTGCCTCCCGACGCTATTAAAGCCTTTCTTGGTTTGAAACAAGCCTTTATGTCTGCTCCCATTCTTTGTCAACCAGATCTTAATCATCCCTTTTTCGTGGAGGTGGATGCCTCCTCAGAGGCAGTTGAGGCCGTTTTATCACAAGTTTACGAGGACAAGAAGATCCATCCGTGCGTTTTTTTTTCTCGAAGATTCTTGCCTGCGGAGCGAAATTATGCAATCGGGGAGCAGGAATTGCTTGCTATCAAGTTAGCATTCGAAGAATGGAGATATCTTTTAGAGGGAGCACAACATCCCATCACAGTATACACGGATCCTTTATCTTCAAATGGCTCAATGTCTTAATCCTCGGCATGCAAGGTGGGCTCTCTTTTCACCTGGTTTAACTTCAAACTCACTTATCGCCCAGGGTCCTTGAACAAGAAAGCTGATGCCCTCTCCCGGTCCAATGATCTGATTATTAAGCAAGCCATCATAAATCCAACATCCTTCTTAACAACTTGAATCACTTCAGCTTCTGTACCCCTGCCTGGAAAGACATTTGTCGCTTCAAAACTCCGGAAACGGCTATTGACTTAAGCTCGTGCATCATCTTTTATGGGTCATCCTGGGGTCCTCAGGACTCTTGAATTGATTCAACGGTCCAATTGGTGGCCGCGTCTTAGAACTGACGTCCAAGAATTTATAGCCGCTTGCCCTAAATGCGCCCAACACAAAAATCCCTAGGGTCCGACACCGGGTTTACTGCATCCGTTATCCTTTCCCAATAGACCGTGGACCCATATCTCGATGGATTTCATAACTTATTTACCTCCGTCAAAGGAAAGAAACACCATCTGGGTGGTGGTAGATTCATTTTCAAAAATGGTGCATTTCATTCCTCTAAAGGGACTGCCCACAGCTCCAGTGCTTGCCAAATTGTTCATCTCTGAGATCTTCAGGCTACATGGTCTTCCGTTAGAAATTGTGTCAGACCGGGACACGCAGTTTGTGGCCAAATTTTGAAAAGCACTTTGCTCCTCTCTAGGCATCAAATTGAATCATTCTTCAGCATATCATCCTCAGTCGGATGGACAAACAGAATGGGTAAATCAAGATCTTGAAACCTTTCTTCGATTATATATTTCCTCTTCACAAGATGATTGGTTGGATTTTCTTCCGGTAGCAGAATTCGCCCATAATAATCTCTTCCACTCATCTTCTAAGTCCACACCGTTCTATGTTAATTTTGGTTTCCACCCACAAGTACCAGAATTTCAACCTCTTCTAGCACAGGAAGTACTAGCAGCAGACTTAGTTCTCAAGCAACTTTCTAAGATTTGGACACAAGTATGCAAGTCTTTAGTTAAAACTTCCATACATTATAAATCCTTCGCAGATAGACAGCGAAAGGCAGTGCCCAGTTACAAGGTGGGGGACCAAGTCTGGATATCTACTCGCAACCTCAAGTTTAAAGTACCTTCCATGAAGTTTGCACCCGGGTATATTGGTCCTTTCCCTATACAGAAAGTGCTTAATCCTGTGGCTTATAAAATCAAACTGCCGTCATCCTTCAAGATACCTAATGCTTTTCACATATCACTTTTGAAGCCTTTGATCCTCAACAAATTTTGTGCAGCCTTGCCAAAACCTCCTAAGATCCGCAATTTGCAAGAAGAAGAATTTGAGGTTAAAGAAATTCTAGACTCTCGTTCGTCATTACGGACGTCTTCAGTATCTTCTCGACTGGAAGGGGTATAGACCAGAAGAGAGGTCTTGGGTTTTCGCTGAGGATGTTCATGCTCCGAAGTTGATACAAAATTTCCACTCCAAAAATCCTAACAAAGTTCGAAGGTGTTCGGAGTCCACCCTCAAAGGAGGGGGTACTGTCATGCGGCGAGCTCTTGCCACTGCGGGTCCCAGGATTCGGGTGCTTCCAGTGTGGTGGTCTGTGCTGCTCGGTGGCCGCGTGGGAATGCGGTGCGGTCAGCGGCAGGAGTGACGGCTTCCTGGAGCCAGAGGGGAGGACTTAGTGGCTGCAGCTTCCGAGTGTGTCTGCGATGCAGGGGGTGGCCATGTTGGAGACCGGGAGCAGCACCAATGAGCAAGATGGGTCAGTACAGCCAATCCTGTGTCCCTGCCTCCTATAAATAGGCTGGGACTGTTGCATTCTCTGCCAGTGCTTTGTTGTAGTTTCTCAGTACCCTAGCTCTGTGCTCCCACAGATTTGTCTGTGCATCTCTTATTATTGGTCCTACCTTTCTCTCCGAGTTCTCAACCAGCTCTCAATTAACCACTCCCTCTCCGTTGTCCGCAAATTCAACAGGCTTTCCGTGGCGGTTCGCCAGCTGCAGCATGTACCTATTCATTCACGTCTTCGCATCATCCAGCAAACAGTCTTCACAGTTCATCATTCACATCTTCACATCACCCAGCAAACATTCTTCACAGTTCTTAATTCACATCTTCGCATCATCCAGTAAACAGTCTTCACAGTTCTTCATTCACATCTTCGCATCATCTAGCAAGCAGTCTTCACAGTTCTTCATTCACATCTTCACATCATCCAGCAAACAGACTTCCTAGCCCTTCTGCCACATCTTTGTACCATCTAAAGTTTATTCAATCTTCACAATACTCCTGTTTTGGCCTCGTATCACCCAGTGGACATTCTCTACAGTTTCCAACACAGAACTAGTCAGTCCCAGTATCCCTACAGTCTAATTCTGCTCTGTTACCGTTAATAAATATATGAAAAGGAACTCATCCTCCATGTTTCCTGCATTCTGGAGCTCTTGCTCCTTTGGTTAGTCTGAGTCCAACGGATTGACAAAAACAGCTTGGCATTACACAGTGATAGCAATAACTGTCATACACGAGAATGAAATCCACACAGCAGCTACAGGCACACTCAGTCACAGTTACAATGCAGAAATTATTTCAGATAAAAAATAAAACTGCACTGGACTAGTAAAATTACATATGTATATAGATATACAGATATAACAATGCACAGTAGATACTGGATGTATATCTCAGAATACTTGTACTAAATATTCAGGTAGAAGTACACTTGTTCTTAACTAACACTGTCTAAAATGACATGTATAATACTTAAGTGACTGTAAATGCACAGTGCTGATGAGGCAGGCAGTCCCGGAGATCAGCCGCAGCTATTTGTGTAAAGATGGCGCCCAATTCCCTGTCAGGGAGTAAGAAAGGGAGAGTGAGAAGCAGCTCCAGGGCGGGAACACCAGCAGTAGATGGCGCCCGGAGCTGGCGGAGGGGCTACAAGTAAAACGCTTTATCTCCTATGCTGGTCCTCACCACCGGGTACTATAGAGCCTTATTAACGGGATTTTTTTTAAATCCGACCTGTGATCCCTTCCCTGGTGGTGTATATAGTGGGGTCCCTGTACGGCCACAGTGTTCATGCCAGCGTTGTGGTCCGTCTCCTAAGACCCTGACCGGAAAGCAATTTCAGCGGGTCCCACCTGGGGGAGCCTCTTACCTCCTCCCAAGGAAGCAGCCACACGATCCTGGAGAGTGCCAGTAGCGTATGCCTGGAAACCGGAGCGCCTCCGCCGCAAGTACCCGGGAACTATTCCAGCGGGAGTATGCGGCGCTGCTGGGAAGGTGTTGGAGCCACAGCATAGTATGTCACTAGGACATAAAAGTGCTGCAGCCTTTGAAGAATCTTCTAACAAAAGCTCTATTCAGGGCTGCCTAGCGCAGCCACCCCTGTTAAGTGACCGGCTCTGCAGGCACCAACTTACAAACTGAGCTACAGTGCCTGGAGGCGGGGTTATAGAGGAGGCCATGCAATGCATCCTGGGAACAGTTAAGGCTTTAGCCTGTTGGTGCCTCTGGATCAAGATCCAACTCTATACCCCAATGTATTTCTCAATGTATTCCCTGTGGAACACAATGTACCCCGCTGCAGAAATAATTAGCTGCATCTGCCATACAGTGTGTGGTTTTGGTACGCTCAGTACTGCAGTAAAGGCCTAATTCGGACCTGATCGCAGCAGCAACATTGTTCTCTAATGGGCAAAACCATGTGCACTGCAGGTAGGGAAAATATAACATGTGCAGAGAGAGTTAGATTTGGGTGGGATGTGTTTAAACTGAAATCTAAATTGCAGTGTGAAAAATAAAGCAGCCAGTATTTACCCTGCACAGAAATAAAATAACTCCCTTAAATCTAAATTTCTCTGCACATGTTATATCTGCCCACCCTGCAGAGCACATGGTTTTGCCCATTAGAGAACAATCTTTTTGCTGCTGCGATCAGGTTTGAATTAGACCCTAAGTTAGAAGAACAATACATTTACCATAGAATTGGGAATTCTTGTTGCGTCCACCATGTAGTTGATGTTCATGGCTATACTGTCAGTAAAGTTCTTTCTCTGTCATCCACTAGGGGACACTGGAACACTAGACAGCTGGGGTGTGAAGAAAGGAGACTGGAGGTGGCACAATATATGTAAATGAATTGCAGTACACAGCTGGCTCCTCCCCCTTCATGCCCCCCATCCCTCCAGTTTGAAAAATTGTGCTGAGGAGGTAGAAGCACACCAGGGAACTCTGGCTCCAGTGAAGATAATTTTTTCTTTAAAATAGCTTTGACCTAATCCCACTCCACTAAGGGAGGGAGTCTTATAATGTTCTCTTCAGAGTACTAATGGACAAGATCCCGGTGGAAGGGATCCGCTGATCACATTGAGAATCCACAGCAGTGACTACTAACAGGCCTCCCCCATCGTGGGCGCGCAGTGAAGGCGTCCTGAACTTGCGCAACCGTCTCTCCTGGGGGACGGCGGAGTAGAGTTAGTTACAGCGGGCGTCAGTGCGTAGCATCTCCGGTCAGGTGGTAGTCGCTGAAGACCAGTGGTGCAAGTTGAAAAAATGTCTTATAGGTACTGTGTGCGTGCGCCACAGAAATGGGAAAATGGGAGTGGCCAAATGCCATATGGGGCGTGGCCAATGACAATGGGGGGGGTGATACACATATGGGGTGGGCAGATACCCATATGACCCCAATAGTGCCAGATACACGTTGCCCCACAGTGAAAGATATACATTGCCCCAGAGTGCCAGATACACAAATGCCCCCACAGTGCCAGATACACATTGCCCCAGAGTGCCAGATACACAAATGCCCCCACAGTGCCAGATACACATTGCCCCAGAGTGCCAGATACACAAATGCCCCCACAGTGCCAGATACACATTGCCCCACAGTGCCAGATACACAAATGCCCCCACAGTGCCAGATATACATTGCCCCACAGTTTCAGATACACATTGCCCCAAAGTGCCAGATACACAAATGCCCCCACAGTGCCAGATACACAAATGCCCCCACAGTGCCAGACACACATTGCCCCAGAGTGCCAGATACACAAATGCCCCCACAGTGCCAGATACACATTGCCCCACAGTGCCAGATACACAAATGTCCCCACAGTGCCAGACACACATTGCCCCAGAGTGCCAGATACACAAATGCCCCCACAGTGCCAGATACACATTGCCCCACAGTGCCAGATACACAAATGCCCCCACAGTGCCAGATACACATTGCCCCATAGTGCCAGATACACAAATGTCCCTACAGTGTCAGATACATAAATGCCCCACAGTTCCAGATATACAAATGCCCCACAGTGCCAGATACACAAATGCCCCCACAGTGTCAGATACACATTGCCCCACAGTGTCAGATACACATTGCCCCAAAGTGCCAGATACACAAATGTCCCCACAATACCAGATACATAAATGCCCCCACAGTGTCAGATACACATTGCCCAAAGTGCCAGATACACAAATGCCCCCACTGTGCCAGATACACAAATGCCCCCACAGTGCCAGATATACATTGCCCCACAGTGCCAGATATACAGTACTCCCTGCTCACCGCTGCCTGTTTGTGCTGTGTGAAGGGAGGAGAGCGCAGCACAGCACTTCTCCTGCCCCTCAATGCTCGTGAAGTCCGGTCTCTGCAGCTCCGGCGGTGGGTATCTCAAATGAGGCGCCGGTTCATTGCCGCCTGGGATCCCCGCGAACCGGCAGCCAATCAGGAGTCGCGGCTGGTGGTCCGCAAGCTCTGATTGGATAGCAAACAAATGCCTTATTGAGATCACCCCCCGCCGCAGCAGCAGCCGCCGGAGCGGAGACCGGACATCGCTGAGAATTGACGGGTAGGAGAGGCGCTGCCCTCTCCTCCCCTCACATAGCAGCCAGTATGTACCAAAATCCTCTTTTCTCTGTTTCTACATAAAGAATGCACATCATTTATTTATTTTATTTATTTATTTATTTATTAACAGTTTCTTATATAGCACAGCAAAACTGGGTAATAACAGACAGTCATAGAGGTAGTAAGGCCCTGCTTGCAAGTTTAAAATATGTAGGGAAATAAGCATTGATATTCAAGGATAGGTGCTATCTATTGCATAATGGTCCACCAGAACGATTATTGGTTGGCTGTATGATATGGACAAACAGCAATGTGGGCCTTGGGTCAGGAGGATGGGAAAGTGATGAAAGACAAAATATGTGAGGATATGAGTGGATCATACAGTGGGGATGTAAATTAGGGCATGGGAGAGCATTCCACAGAGTGGGTGCAGCCCGAAGAAAGTCCTGCAATTGTGAATGGTAGCAAATAATGAATGTGGATGAGAGAAGTACATCTTGTATTCAGAATGTATTGTAGTGATGAGAGTCTCTTCTTGGTAAGAACAGTAAGAAGACTATTGCAATAATCAATGCGGGAGATAATGAGAGCACGGATTAGAGGTTTTGGTATGGTCGTATTTTGGGTATGTTTTTTGATCCATGTAGCAAGATTTAGAGACAGATTGAATGTGGGGAACAAAGGACAGGTCAGAGTCAAGGATGACACCTAGGCAGCAAGCTTGTGGAGTCAGATTGATTGTCGAGTCCTCAACGGTGATAGAGACATTAGGTTTGTAACTACTATTGGTAAATGGAAATTTAATTAATTCTGTTTTGGAAATAGATAACATAATAATTAACATACCCATTATCGGTTGCAGACTGCTACTCTGCATCATAAAAACAACTAGTTTATGTAGGTTTATTACCTGGGAGACAAACACAGTGACAGGATTCGGAGACTGACAAGACAGGCTCACAGATAGCACTTGGAAACAGATTGGCAGTAGAGACAGAGACACTGATGAAGGGTCTGGGAAACAGATTCACACCCTTCCAATTTAGTCACAGCCCATTTCAAAACTCATTATGGCAGACAAGCTATACCAGTCATTTTCAGCACCTGGTGCCCTCCTAAGGACTCCCCTGATATTTATCTATTAACAGTTATTTATGTGGTGCACACATGTGTTTCAGTCCCTAGTGACCAACCAGAAACTACTGGAGAAACCCAGGTAGGGTGCTGTGTCCTGCTTACCGGGTGTTGCAAAGCCTACCTTGCGGGGGAACTTGGCAAACACCACCAGTACATTAGGCTCTGTGCATCTGACCTACTGTGAGTAGTTCCAGTATTAGTTGACAGAAACTAATCTGAAATTTGACAGCAAATTGTGACAGTCATCTGAGTATTCTAGAGTATTCTAGTCCCATCAGTATCAAAAAGATTCACAATATTATTCAGGTTCCTCTCAGTTCCCCGCATTGTGCACATGCACAAACAAGAGGCCACTCAAGCACATTAGGACTCTCGAGCCCCCTTAAGAGTATAAAATAAAAGCTGAAGGTATCTAACTCAAAGTAAAGTTTATATCCCAGTGTTAGGGTCTCCTGCCCTGTGCTGCCACGTCGTCATGGCAACCGGGTGACAAGTGCTAGCGGAGTGACCTGAGCACAGCTGATACTCCGGTTCGGGTCTTTTGCTGTGCAGTGGTTATAGGCTCTGTGCATGGCAGGGGATCCGGTGCTGGTTTTTGTGCTCACAGTCTGTGAGGTCTGAGTGGGGCGTGGACAGCACCTGCTTTATAAGGCCTCTTCTCAGGGTAAGCAGATGCTGCTGAATCTTTGTTGGTTAGTCAGTTTCTGAAAGTTAGCCAGTACTGTGTAGCTTTGTATTTGTTTGTTGCTTACTGCAAATAGGCCTGGGGATTTGGTATTACACTCTGCCAATCCAGACCTAGCAGTAAGACTGGAGTCAGTCGTTTAGCTTGCTGGGGTTCTGTTACTACTCTGTGAACTTAGCAAGTTTGCGGCTGTATTCTAAGACTTGCCTGTCTAATCCTGTCTCACTGTGCTAGGTGTCAGGGGTCAGTTTAGTGGCAGTAAGCTGAACCTGTGCACTGCAAGTGAGAATTAGGATTGTGGAGACTCTCCTTGTGTCTATCATTCCATCTCTGACCAAGGAGTTTACTGCCACACCCGTTTGTAACCCTTTAGGGTTTTGCTGTTGCCCTTAGCAACAGCATTTCGGGTTCTCTACGTATTAAAACACAACATCTTGCTTTTCCCATCTGAGCAGTTCTAATACAAGGGAGATACCCAGTTCCTTAGCCTCTGGGCTTCTCTGTTCACTTTGTGTGTATTTTGTTACCCTATCACCTTCTGTGTACGTTATGTCATATTCCCCAGTCTGTCTGTAAGTCCATTTGTTTTGCATAACAGTTCAAACACCAGTACATTCCTGCAGGCACTGGAGTGCATAGCAGTCCTGACACCAGTACTTTCCTGCAGGCACTGGTGTGCATAACACCCAGGAAATGGCTGTTTCCTACTTCTCAGTAAGGAGTGCCCCTAAAAAATTGCCCTCACCATCCCATTATATAATTTCAATACTCTTACTCTACTTTTCCACAAAACTAGATGCATTGACCACTCATACCTCCCAATGGTCCCCATTTTCACAAGACAATCCTGATTTGCACACCGTCAAAGGGGGTAATAGGCAAAAAGTGGACATTTCTGGGCATAATTGAGTCGTCGGGCAGATCAGGCGAAGATTTGGTGGATTGGGGGTATGTATGACCTAGTTTGTCCCAATTTGGCATTTTCAAATATTGGGAGGTTTGGTTCTACATGCTTTGCAAGGAACATCCAACTCATGTAATCACCATGTGCAGACTTCTGCTACTCTGTAAATTATTATTATTATTATTAAATTATTATTACTAGCTCACACATATTCCGCAGCGCTTTACAGGGAATGTTTTACCATTAACATCAGTCCCTGCCCCAGTGGAGCTTACAATTTATATTCCCTACCACATGTACACGCACATACATTCACGCTAGGGTTCATTTCAGTTGGGATCCAATTAACCTACCAGTATATTTTTGGATTGTGGGAGGAAACTGGAGGAAACCCACACAAGTACGGGTAGAATATACAAACTCCACACAGTTAAGGTCATGGTGGGAAGCAAACCCATGACCTCAGTGCTGTGAGGCAGTAATGCTAGCCATTACACCATCTGTACTGCCCAAATGCCACCATCTTGTTCCAAGAAACAAATGCCCATTGGTAAATTCATGTCGCATTTGCAAAAATTGAGGCACATAGCTGAATAAAAGCAGTTTGTGCACTGCACATCAGATTAGTAATTGACTTCCAATGAGTGCAAATGATACTTAATTTCAATACACCTACTGTAAGAAATATTTGATCAGTTTTATATATAGTACAGGTTGAGTATCCCATATCCAAAATGCTTGGAACCAGAAGTATTTTGGATATCGGATTTTTCCGTATTTTGGAATCTTTGCATACCATAATGGGACACCATGGTTATGGGACCCAGGTCTAAGCACAGAATGTATTTATGTTTCATATACACCTTATACACACAGTCTGAAGGTAATTTTAGCCAATATTTTTAATAACTTTGTGCATTAAACAAACTTTGTGTACATACACACAATTACACACAATTCATTTGTGTTTAATATATAACTCGTACACACAGCCTGAAAGTCATTTAATACAATATTTTTTAATAACTTTGCGTATTAAACAAAGTTTGTGTGCACTGAGCCACTAG
This sequence comes from Pseudophryne corroboree, assembly GCF_028390025.1. Lineage (NCBI taxonomy): Eukaryota > Metazoa > Chordata > Amphibia > Anura > Myobatrachidae > Pseudophryne > Pseudophryne corroboree. Next base: position 1,074,934,653 of record NC_086444.1, read on the forward strand.
AAAACATAGGTTTCACTATCTCAGTCTCACTTAAAATATTCCGTATTTCGGAATATTCCGTATTTCGGAATATTTGGATATGGGATACTCAACCTGTATTCGTTCTCAACTTTCAGCATTCTTATTTAATTTTATAATATACTAGCAAGGGAATAAGATCAGATGCTTCAAACAGTCTGAAATACAAAAAGCAGGATATAAATTAGAGATGTGCACTTGAAATTTTTCGGGTTTTGTGTTTTGGTTTTGGGTTCGGTTCCGCGGCCGTGTTTTGGGTTCGACCGCGTTTTGGCAAAACCTCACCGAATTTTTTTTGTCGGATTCGGGTGTGTTTTGGATTCGGGTGTTTTTTTCAAAAAACCCTAAAAAACAGCTTAAATCATAGAATTTGGGGGTCATTTTGATCCCAAAGTATTATTAACCTCAAAAACCATAATTTCCACTCATTTTCAGTCTATTCTGAATACCTCACACCTCACAATATTATTTTTAGTCCTAAAATTTGCACCGAGGTAGCTGTGTGAGTAAGATAAGCGACCCTAGTGGCCGACACAAACACCGGGCCCATCTAGGAGTGGCACTGCAGTGTCACGCAGGATGGCCCTTCCAAAAAACACTCCCCAAACAGCACATGACGCAAAGAAAAAAAGAGGTGCAATGAGGTAGCTGTGTGAGTAAGATAAGCGACCCTAGTGGCCGACACAAACACCGGGCCCATCTAGGAGTGGCACTGCAGTGTCACGCAGGATGGCCCTTCCAAAAAACACTCCCCAAACAGCACATGACGCAAAGAAAAAAAGAGGCGCAATGAGGTAGCTGTGTGAGTAAGCTAAGCGACCCTAGTGGCCGACACAAACACCGGGCTCATCTAGGAGTGGCACTGCAGTGTCACGCAGGATGGCCCTTCCAAAAAACACTCCCCAAACAGCACATGACGCAAAGAAAAAAAGAGGCGCAATGAGGTAGCTGTGTGAGTAAGCTAAGCGACCCTAGTGGCCGACACAAACACCGGGCCCATCTAGGAGTGGCACTGCAGTGTCACGCAGGATGGCCCTTCAAAAAAACACTCCCCAAACAGCACATGACGCAAAGAAAAAAAGAGGCGCAATGAGGTAGCTGTGTGAGTAAGCTAAGCGACCCTAGTGGCCGACACAAACACCGGGCCCATCTAGGAGTGGCACTGCAGTGTCACGCAGGATGGCCCTTCCAAAAAACACTCCCCAAACAGCACATGACGCAAAGAAAAAAAGAGGCGCAATGAGGTAGCTGTGTGAGTAAGCTAAGCGACCCTAGTGGCCGACACAAACACCGGGCCCATCTAGGAGTGGCACTGCAGTGTCACGCAGGATGGCCCTTCCAAAAAACACTCCCCAAACAGCACATGACGCAAAGAAAAAAAGAGGCGCAATGAGGTAGCTGTGTGAGTAAGCTAAGCGACCCTAGTGGCCGACACAAACACCGGGCCCATCTAGGAGTGGCACTGCAGTGTCACGCAGGATGGCCCTTCCAAAAAACACTCCCCAAACAGCACATGACGCAAAGAAAAAAAGAGGCGCAATGAGGTAGCTGTGTGAGTAAGATAAGCGACCCTAGTGGCCGACACAAACACCGGGCCCATCTAGGAGTGTCACGCAGTGTCACGCAGGATGGCCCTTCCAAAAAACACTCCCCAAACAGCACATGACGCAAAGAAAAAAAGAGGCGCAATGAGGTAGCTGTGTGAGTAAGATAAGCGACCCTAGTGGCCGACACAAACACCGGGCCCATCTAGGAGTGGCACTGCAGTGTCACACAGGATGGCCCTTCCAAAAAACACTCCCCAAACAGCACATGACGCAAAGAAAAAAAGAGGCGCAATGAGGTAGCTGTGTGAGTAAGCTAAGCGACCCTAGTGGCCGACACAAATACCGGGCCCATCTAGGAGTGGCACTGCAGTGTCACGCAGGATGGCCCTTCCAAAAAACACTCCCCAAACAGCACATGACGCAAAGAAAAAAAGAGGCGCAATGAGGTAGCTGTGTGAGTAAGCTAAGCGACCCTAGTGGCCGACACAAACACCGGGCCCATCTAGGAGTGGCACTGCAGTGTCACGCAGGATGGCCCTTCCAAAAAACACTCCCCAAACAGCACATGACGCAAAGAAAAATTAAAGAAAAAAGAGGTGCAAGATGGAATTGTCCTTGGGCCCTCCCACCCACCCTTATGTTGTATAAACAGGACATGCACACTTTAACCAACCCATCATTTCAGTGACAGGGTCTGCCACACGACTGTGACTGAAATGACGGGTTGGTTTGGACCCCCACCAAAAAAGAAGCAATTAATCTCTCCTTGCACAAACTGGCTCTACAGAGGCAAGATGTCCACCTCATCATCATCCTCCGATATATCACCGTGTACATCCCCCTCCTCACAGATTATCAATTCGTCCCCACTGGAATCCACCATCTCAGCTCCCTGTGTACTTTGTGGAGGCAATTGCTGCTGGTCAATGTCTCCACGGAGGAATTGATTATAATTAATTTTAATGAACATCATCTTCTCCACATTTTCTGGAAGTAACCTCGTACGCCGATTGCTGACAAGGTGAGCGGCGGCACTAAACACTCTTTCGGAGTACACACTTGTGGGAGGGCAACTTAGGTAGAATAAAGCCAGTTTGTGCAAGGGCCTCCAAATTGCCTCTTTTTCCTGCCAGTATAAGTACGGACTGTGTGACGTGCCTACTTGGATGCGGTCACTCATATAATCCTCCACCATTCTTTCAATGGGGAGAGAATCATATGCAGTGACAGTAGACGACATGTCCGTAATCGTTGACAGGTCCTTCAGTCCGGACCAGATGTCAGCATCAGCAGTCGCTCCAGACTGCCCTGCATCACCGCCAGCGGGTGGGCTCGGAATTCTGAGCCTTTTCCTCGCACCCCCAGTTGCGGGAGAATGTGAAGGAGGAGATGTTGACAGGTCGCGTTCCGCTTGACTTGACAATTTTCTCACCAGCAGGTCTTTGAACCCCAGCAGACTTGTGTCTGCCGGAAAGAGAGATCCAAGGTAGGTTTTAAATCTAGGATCGAGCACGGTGGCCAAAATGTAGTGCTCTGATTTCAACAGATTGACCACCCGTGAATCCTTGTTAAGCGAATTAAGGGCTCCATCCACAAGTCCCACATGCCTAGCGGAATCGCTCCGTGTTAGCTCCTCCTTCAATGTCTCCAGCTTCTTCTGCAAAAGCCTGATGAGGGGAATGACCTGACTCAGGCTGGCAGTGTCTGAACTGACTTCACGTGTGGCAAGTTCAAAGGGCAGCAGAACCTTGCACAACGTTGAAATCATTCTCCACTGCGCTTGAGACAGGTGCATTCCACCTCCTATATCGTGCTGAATTGTATAGGCTTGAATGGCCTTTTGCTGCTCCTCCAACCTCTGAAGCATATATAGGGTTGAATTCCACCTCGTTACCACTTCTTGCTTCAGATGATGGCAGGGCAGGTTCAGGCGTTTTTGGTGTTGCTCCAGTCTTCTGTACGTGGTGCCTGTACGCCGAAAGTGTCCCGCAATTCTTCTGGCCACCGACAGCATCTCTTGCACGCCCCTGTCGTTTTTTTAAAAATTCTGCACCACCAAATTCAAGGTATGTGCAAAACATGGGACGTGCTGGAATTTGCCCAGATTTAATGCACACACAATATTGCTGGCGTTGTCCGATGCCACAAATCCACAGGAGAGTCCAATTGGGGTAAGCCATTCCGCGATGATCTTCCTCAGTTGCCGTAAGAGGTTTTCAGCTGTGTGCGAATTCTGGAAACCGGTGATACAAAGCGTAGCCTGCCTAGGAAAGAGTTGGCGTTTGCGAGATGCTGCTACTGGTGCCGCCACTGCTGTTCTTGCGGCGGGAGTCCATACATCTACCCAGTGGGCTGTCACAGTCATATAGTCCTGACCCTGCCCTGCTCCACTTGTCCACATGTCCGTGGTTAAGTGGACATTGGGTACAGCTGCATTTTTTAGGACACTGGTGACTCTTTTTCTGAGGTCTGTGTACATTTTCGGTATCGCCTGCCTAGAGAAATGGAACCTAGATGGTATTTGGTACCGGGGACACAGTACCTCCAACAAGTCTCTAGTTGGCTCTGCAGTAATGATGGATACCGGAACCACGTTTCTCACCACCCAGGATGCCAAGGCCTCAGTTATCCGCTTTGCAGCAGGATGACTGCTGTGATATTTCATCTTCCTCGCAAAGGACTGTTGGACAGTCAATTGCTTGGTGGAAGTAGTAAAAGTGGTCTTACGATTTCCCCTCTGGGATGACCATCGACTCCCAGCAGCAACAACAGCAGCGCCAGCAGCAGTAGGCGTTACACGCAAGGATGCATCGGAGGAATCCCAGGCAGGAGAGGAATCGTCAGAATTGCCAGTGACATGGCCTGCAGGACTATTGGCATTCCTGGGGAAGGAGGAAATTGACACTGAGGGAGTTGGTGGGGTGGTTTGCGTGAGCTTGGTTACAAGAGGAAGGGATTTACTGGTCAGTGGACTGCTTCCGCTGTCGCCCAAAGTTTTTGAACTTGTCACTGACTTATTATGAATGCGCTGCAGGTGACGTATAAGGGAGGATGTTCCGAGGTGGTTAACGTCCTTACCCCTACTTATTACAGCTTGACAAAGGCAACACACGGCTTGACAAATGTTGTCGGCATTTCTGTTGAAATACTTCCACACCGAAGAGCTGATTTTTTTGGTATTTTCACCAGGCATGTCAACGGCCATATTCCTCCCACGGACAACAGGTGTCTCCCCGGGTGCCTGACTTAAACAAACCACCTCACCATCAGAATCCTCCTTGTCAATTTCCTCCCCAGCGCCAGCAACACCCATATCCTCCTCATCCTGGTGTACTTCAACACTGACATCTTCAATCTGACTATCAGGAACTGGACTGCGGGTGCTCCTTCCAGCACTTGCAGGGGGCGTGCAAATGGTGGAAGGCGCATGCTCTTCACGTCCAGTGTTGGGAAGGTCAGGCATCGCAACCGACACAATTCGACTCTCCTTGTGGATTTGGGATTTCGAAGAACGCACAGTTCTTTGCGGTGCTTTTGCCAGCTTGAGTCTTTTCATTTTTCTAGCGAGAGGCTGAGTGCTTCCATCCTCATGTGAAGCTGAACCACTAGCCATGAACATAGGCCAGGGCCTCAGCCGTTCCTTGCCACTCCGTGTGGTAAATGGCATATTGGCAAGTTTACGCTTCTCCTCCGACAATTTTATTTTAGATTTTGGAGTCCTTTTTTTACTGATATTTGGTGTTTTGGATTTTACATGCTCTGTACTATGACATTGGGCATCGGCCTTGGCAGACGACGTTGCTGGCATTTCATCAACTCGGCCATGACTAGTGGCAGCAGCTTCAGCACGAGGTGGAAGTGGATCTTGATCTTTCCCTAACTTTGGAACCTCAACATTTTTGTTCTCCATATTTTAATAGGCACAACTAAAAGGCACCTCAGGTAAACAATGGAGATGGATGGATACTAGTATACTTATGGATGGACGAGCGACTGCCGACACAGAGGTAGCTACAGCCGTGGACTACCGTACTGTGTCTGCTGCTAATATAGACTGGATGATAATGAGATGAAATCAATATATATTATATCACACTAGTACTGCAGCCGGACAGGTAGATATATTTATTATGTAATGACTGATGACGGACCTGCTGGACACTGTCAGCTCAGCAGCACCGCAGACTGCTACAGTAAGCTACTATAGTAGTATGTATAAAGAAGAAAGAAAAAAAAAAACCACGGGTAGGTGGTATACAATTATGGATGGACTGCCGAGTGCCGACACAGAGGTAGCTACAGCCGTGGACTACCGTACTGTGTCTGCTGCTAATATAGACTGGATGATAATGAGATGAAATCAATATATATTATATCACACTAGTACTGCAGCCGGACAGGTAGATATATTTATTATGTAATGACTGATGACGGACCTGCTGGACACTGTCAGCTCAGCAGCACCGCAGACTGCTACAGTAAGCTACTATAGTAGTATGTATAAAGAAGAAAGAAAAAAAAAAAACCACGGGTAGGTGGTATACAATTATGGATGGACTGCCGAGTGCCGACACAGAGGTAGCTACAGCCGTGGACTAACGTACTGTGTCTGCTGATAATATAGACTGGATGATAATGAGATGAAATCAATATATATGTATATATAATATCACTAGTACTGCAGCCGGACAGGTATATATATTTATTATGTAATGACTGATGACGGACCTGCTGGACACTGTCAGCTCAGCAGCACCGCAGACTGCTACAGTAAGCTACTATAGTAGTATGTATAAAGAAGAAAGAAAAAAAAAAAACCATGGGTAGGTGGTATACAATTATGGATGGACTGCCGAGTGCCGACACAGAGGTAGCTACAGCCGTGGACTAACGTACTGTGTCTGCTGATAATATAGACTGGATGATAATGAGATGAAATCAATATATATATATATATAATTATATAATATCACTAGTACTGCAGCCGGACAGGTATATATATTTATTATGTAATGACTGATGACGGACCTGCTGGACACTGTCAGCTCAGCAGCACCGCAGACTGCTACAGTAAGCTACTATAGTAGTATGTATAAAGAAGAAAGAAAAAAAAAAACCACGGGTAGGTGGTATACAATTATGGATGGACTGCCGAGTGCCGACACAGAGGTAGCTACAGCCGTGGACTAACGTACTGTGTCTGCTGATAATATAGACTGGATGATAATGAGATGAAATCAATATATATATATATATATAATTATATAATATCACTAGTACTGCAGCCGGACAGGTATATATATTTATTATGTAATGACTGATGACGGACCTGCTGGACACTGTCAGCTCAGCAGCACCGCAGACTGCTACAGTAAGCTACTATAGTAGTATGTATAAAGAAGAAAGAAAAAAAAAAAAACACGGGTAGGTGCTAGGTGGTATACAATATTATATATATATTATATACAATTATATATATATATATATATATATATATTAAACTCATAAACTGGTGGTGATTATTAAACTGGTGGTCAGGTCACTGGTCACACTATCAGCAACTTGCAAGTAGTACTCCTGAGTCCTAAGCAGACAATCACAATATATATTATACTGGTGGTCAGTGTGGTCACAAACAATGGCAGTGTGGCACTCTGGCAGCAAAAGTGTGCACTGTACGTTATATGTACTCCTGAGTCCTGAGTCCTGCTCTCAGACTCTAACTGCTCCCCACTGTCAGTGTCTCCCCCACAAGTCAGATAATACAGTCACACTATCTCTATCACTTCAGCAAGTACTAGTAGTAGTAGTACTCCTCCTAATGCTCCCCAAAATTACTACTGTGTCTCTCTCTGTCTCACTCTCTTCTCGAATCTCTATAAACGGAGAGGACGCCAGCCACGTCCTCTCCCTATGAATCTCAATGCACGTGTGAAAATGGCGGCGACGCGCGGCTCCTTATATAGAATCCGAGTCTCGCGATAGAATCCGAGTGACAATGCTAAATTCCTTGTCGTATAAACAACCCTTATGAAGCTAAGAACACTGTACGCTGTTTATTTAAGATATACCGTAATGATACGCTATTTGCGTAACGATCGCTCAGCCGTAGGCGAGACGCTCAAGCGTCACGTTCGCTCACGGCCCAGTGATCACAGGACACGTTATTGGTTATGTCTAGGGGAAAGATTCGCTGTAACGTAGCGTACGCTAGAGACCACGAGGAGGTCACCAGCGATGCAGACGCTCACAACACTATACCTTTATGTTAAACCTTATACCGATGAAATACACTGAATACCTTAATGTGAGTACAGGGTGTAAGTGCAACCTTGTGGAACCTGACTATCTACAAAGCTGCATGAGCGTCACCGACGCTCAAATGAACACTTAACACTATAGTAAATACACAGATACTGGTTTAGGTTTCCAAGGCCTATTAACTGTATTATATCTAGAATACTTGTAAAAGGGGATAACAGTACATATGATACACTACAATATAACAGAGACTTCCTAACCACAGAACTAAACAATAAATACAAAAAGACAATACTACACTGACCTAAATGCAATACGATACAATACTATAATACTATAAGGTATTTAAGAGAAAAAGAGGAGAGAGGGAGATAGAGAGAGAGAGAGAGAGAGATTGATTGGCTCGCAGAAAGACAATGATTATGGAGAGAACTTACGCACAAAGGGTATGATCGCCAGCGCCTCGATATCCAGCTCCCGATTATCAGCAGATAACCGTTGATGAGAGAGTGAGAGCTGGATGTGGTCGGCCTGCCTATTTATGCTCCACACACAATGCAATCTCCTGGTCCTACAATCCCATTGTCCATTGGCCGAAGGAATTCGGCCCTGCATCATAACAAAAGGTCATAGGGTGATTCATACAGGTGGGCTGTGACGATTTCCAACAGCTCAGGTGGGTGGGAAACTGGGTTTCCCGCCGCATACCTGAGTATGTGCAAATCATAGAAATGGACATAAACTTCTTATGTCCATAACTATTCGCACGAGCGATTAATACGCTCCAAACCAACACCGGAATATTGCTAATCAAATACTCTTCCGATGGGTACCAAACACTGCTGTATGATTCCTGTTAAACCCTTCGTACGATGCAAAGAGGGATTCCTCAGCTCTGGGACATTATACTTTAACCAAACTTACAGAAACTATCAAAGGGATCATGATCTATAAACTACATTAATTGTGAACATTTGTAACTAATGAGTCGCACGCTACGATCACATAAACTCTACCGTAAATGCGCATACTGCGCGTGCGAGTGCACGCTATTGCGGGTATGCGCTTCCACGGGAGAGCGTACGCATGCGCAGCACGGACCAGTGTGCGGTGCAAATATGGCAACGTGCATTGAGACATTTTTCTGACTTTGACAGTCCACCCTTTGGCAGTCAATAATAACTGCCACAAAATATTTAAGGAGAAAAATGTAAGTCAGGGGTTAATTGATTTCCATGGTGGGGAAAGGAAGAAGAATGGAGTAGGTGTGAAGAGGGTATGACCTAGTGAGAAAGTAGAAGCATGTGTGTATGAGTCCATGTTTGGAGGGTCATGTATCATCGTGCCGTACGTGTGGTAAATCAAGCTTCGAGGTATTGCGAAGTATACATTTGAATTCCTTCTTATCCTGTGGTACAGGTCTGTGGATGGGCTGTCAAACTCTACCGAGCTCATTTCGGCTGTGGTTGTAACACAATGGGGATGCACATTTTAGTTGATGATACATGAATTGGGGGGGGTATGTGGTTGCTGCTATCTGTGCCTGTATTCCCTATCGACTATGTGTGTTATTACCTGAGGGTTGCAGAGATGAAGATAAAGAACACTTACGAAAAATGCAATGATATTCTATGTCAGGTTAATGTACGTTCGTCGATTGGGGTCTTGATTGGTGTCGGTTGATTGGAGTCTTCTTCTTTGTGCTTTTGCTCATAAATCGTGAGTAAAGCATACAACGTCCATGGATTTACAAAAAATGTTGGGCTAGCGTGATTTTAAAGTTCCTAGGGAAACTGGGGTACCCATGGCATTGTCCATCAAAATCTTGTTTATCAGGTCGTCTGCTCTTCTTCTTTCCATCTTTCCGTTGTCGGCCCCTTGGCTCATCAAATCCTTCGTCTACGTGGGTCTTTGTACCTCGGAGGAAAACATAGAAATGGGTGAAAGACGGACCGTATACTCATTACATCATTACGTCATGGTTTCTAGCATTGGGTCATAAATCAAATCCAGGTTAATTACAGTTTCCTCACTCCTCAAGCTCATCACTTTTGTACTTTGTTTGCACCTTATTAAAGCCTGCCCGCATCTAAATATCAATCCAAACGATATAACGACACCCAAAATACATAGGAGAAACTTTCCAACATCCATTATGACTCCTTGAGCCCAGTCTCCTAAACCGGAGAACCAATTTCGCGGGTTCAACCATGACACCCAACCAGTCAGCTCATTACCTACAGCAGCAAGGGTGAGATTGTGTTTTCGACGAAATTCCCACTTTAATTGCAGAATATCGTCCATCTTTTGGTCTATGACCTCTATCGGATCCTCGGTGCTATTTGTGATATACGTGCAACACTTTATGCCGTACTGTGTTGCCAATGTAACACAATATCCGCCTGTTACTGCTGTAAGATAATTAAGAACCATCCTATGCTGAACTAGTTCTGTTTTGTAAGCTTGAAGTTCTCTTCCAGTGTATCTAAACGTGTCATCATACATTTCAGTGATATTATCTAACAAATTGGCGAGTGCGGAAATGTATCTATAATTCATCACACCTCGAGCGGTGCGAGTGAAATCTAACGCTACCAGAACCTGAATCCCGGTGGATTCATGGATAAGATCAGAGGCCGGATGCTCTAACCTTTCTGACAGTTGTCTTTTAACAAGGTGCTCGTAGTGAGTGTGAGTATAAGGAGTTTGGGCACCACGGTGTATGTCCTTCATTTTGTCATGTGTAACAGTCATTACTTCAGGCAATACTTTTCCAATATAACACAATCCTTCAGAGTTTGGGGCAAGCCACTTGTACGCCTTTCTCCCACATATGAAATATGCATCATCGGGGAGAACATAGGGGACGGAGAAGGACATGACCATGTTACAAACCTTCCAGGTGAAATCTCCTGACCCTAATTCTTCCATCTGCCTAATGCACGTATCGGTTTGTACGATATGTGCACAGTATCCTGGTGATACCTCTCCAACTTTAGTAATCCTATTTCCTAAGGTATATCGATACCGGAAAGATTTTCCTCTACTGGCTATGTGGCGTACGAGCTCTGTATCTGTAGGCATTCTATCTGCTCTGTGTGAAAAGGTCATGGTAAGGTTGCTCCATGACACTTCCCAATTTCCCGGTTTTCTGGGATTGGAGATGTTAAAACATATGAGGGACCTATCCACATGGTATTGGTGGAGCTTCAAACTAGGAGGGCTGGAGATGTTAAACCTCCGGTCCACCGGTCTCCCACCACTTAGCTCAAGTACCTCCCCTAACGTTAAAGGAAATGGTACTAGCCCTGATTTACTGTGACCCTGAGGTACTTGAGAGCATACCCAACAATCTGTTTGGTTTAACACGTTACCCACTAAGGAGTGATAGTCACTCAATGGATGCCGGTCCATATGGATATTAAAACTAGATTGGCATTTCTTTATGCATCCATCTTCAACCAGATTATCACAGAGCCTACAGATACAATTTTCCTCAGCTAACAATCCATCACAATTTCTTCTATCGGATCGTTTTCTGATACTCGCCTTTGCTTGTTGGCTTGGTTGATCTTGGAAAACTACGCCTCCATCATCATAATCGGAACCCATTCCAGAACCTCTTTCGACCTCTATGGTACTCTCGCCGGAACAGACTGCTCTGGTCAACATCATGGTTAACATCAAAATCCGGATCACAGTCTCTTGGGGCAAGTCCATCTTTGAGGAGGAAATAGAGAAGAATGAGAAGGGGGAAAAAGAAATTTTAAAGGAGAGGGGATGGGAAGTGGAGAAAACAATAAAAGGGAGAGGGGAGTCGACAGCTGCTTTCGGTCTTCAAGGCTCAGGTGCCGCCTCAGTCCTCCTGGAACAGACACTCTAGTGATACAACCTCTACCGTCTGTTCCTTATCACGGGACTTCTCTGGATCAGCAACCTTCTTGCAGTGGGATGAATGGACCCAAGTCTCTCTCTCAGCAACCTTCAATGCTGTGGTGCTAGTCAATAAGACCTGGTATGGTCCTTCCCATCTATCAATAAGACAACCTGAGCGTAGAAAATTTCGTATCATTACATAATCCCCAGGTTCAATGTCATGACAATTACTATCTGGTAAATCAGGAATCACCAACTTCAGATTATCATTTTGATTCCTCAACTGCTTACTCATATTAATTAAGTACTTTACAGTTACTTCATTGTTACATTTCAAATCATCCTGAGGGTTAATTATGACATGCGGTTGTCGACCAAACAGAATTTCAAAAGGAGACAGATTAAGAGGGGACCTGGGAGTGGTTCTGATACTATACAAAACAATGGGTAAAGCTTCTGGCCACGTCAATCCTGTCTCTGCCATTACTTTACTCAATTTATTTTTAATAGTGCTGTTCACTCTTTCGACCTTCGCACTCGCCTGTGGACGGTACGGAGTGTGCAGCTTACTATCAATTCCCATCAACTTACACATTCCTTGAAAGACATCACCTGTAAAATGGGTACCCCTATCACTTTCAATGATTCTAGGGATACCATATCTACATACAAATTCCTGCACAATTTTCTTAGCTGTAAACATAGCGGTATTTGTAGCTGCTGGAAAAGCCTCGACCCAATTCGAGAAAACATCTATGCAAACAAGTACATATTTCAAATTTCTACATGGGGGTAATTGAATGAAGTCAATTTGTATTACTTGGAAAGGGCCGCCGGCAGGTGGGATATGGGAGGGTTCTGTAGGTATTGCCTTTCCAATATTCTTTCTCAGACAGGTAAGGCATGACATTGCTCTTTTACTAGCATGAGAGGAGAATCCTGGGGCGCACCAGTATGCTCTTACCAATTTGCACATCCCCTCCTTGCCTAGATGAGTCAGCCCGTGAGCTGCTTCAGCCAGACACGGAAGGTATGCCCTGGGGGCCACTGGTTTACCATGTCCATCCGTCCAGAGCCCTGAGGACTCCTGGCCATATCCCTTTGCCTTCCAGACTGCCTTCTCCTGAGTGGAACACAAATTCTGCATTTCACACAACTTTTGTGTGTTGATGGTATTAAATACCATCAGTTGTGTGGTGTCTGTCCGTATGGGGGTAGCAGCTGCAAGCTTTGCAGCTTCGTCTGCTCGGCTGTTACCAAGGGATACTGGGTCTTGACTATATGTATGTGCTTTACATTTGATAACAGCCACTCTGTCGGGTTCCTGTATCGCTGTTAGAAGCCTTTTTATGTGAGCTGCATGCGCTATCGGTGTACCAGCTGCCGTCATGAAATTTCTGAGACGCCATAGCGCTCCGAAATCATGGACTACCCCGAACGCGTATCTAGAATCGGTGTAGATATTGGCAGACTTACCCTTAGCCAATTCACATGCTCTGGTTAGGGCGACCAGTTCAGCAACCTGGGCTGAGTGAGGTGGGCCTAGCGGTTCCGCTTCTATGGTGTCTTGGTCATCTACGACTGCGTATCCAGTACACAAGTCTCCCGAGTCTGACTGTCTGTGACAACTACCGTCCGTGTAGAACGTGAGTTCTGCATCTTCTAGTGGATTGTCACTGATGTCAGGCCTTGCGGAAAAATTTTGGGTCAAATATTCCATACAATCATGTGTATCTTCCTTTGCATTAAATCCTCCTTCCCCATCACTCTCACCTCCCACCCTTTGTGCCTGTCCAGGCACACCTGGGAGAAATGTTGCAGGGTTTAATGCGCTGCATCTCCTTATGGTGATGTTTACTGGGGCCATTAATGCCAATTCCCATCTCGTAAACCTTGCTGATGAGACATGTCTGGTTTGGGCAGAATTCAATAAGGCCGATACCGCATGTGGTGTATGGATTGTGAGGTTGTGGCCTAGCACGACATCTTCGCTTTTCGTCACTAGCAATGCTATCGCTGCAACGCTACGCAAGCATGTGGGGAGGGATCGCGCTACCGTGTCTAGCTGCGCGCTGTAGTATGCAATTGGCCTGCTGGCATCACCGTGTTTTTGTGTTAGTACCCCTGCTGCGCACCCAGCACTTTCTGTTCCGTATAGCTCAAAGGGTTTCCCATAGTCTGGCATACCTAATGCTGGTGCCTGCGTTAGGCATTGTTTGAGTCTCTCAAATGCTGTTTCGGATTCGTCTGTATGCGAAATCCGATCAGGTTTGTTTGAAGAGACCATTTCCTGCAAAGGTAGCGCCAATATGGAAAACCCTGGGATCCAATTACGGCAATACCCACACATTCCTAAAAACGTCCTGATCTGTTGCTGGGTTTGTGGCAGTGTCATGTCTCTAATGGCTTGGATTCTATCAGCGGTCAGGTGTCTCAGTCCTTGTGTTAGACAGTGTCCCAAGTATTTTACCTTAGCTTGGCATAATTGCAACTTGTCTTTGGAGACCTTGTGACCTGTGTCTGAAAGATGAAACAGGAGCTGTTTCGTATCCTTCAGGGATGCCTCCAATGAATCAGAACACAGCAGTAGATCATCCACGTACTGTATCAACACTGATCCACTTTCCGGTTGGAAAGACTGTAAACAATCATGCAAAGCCTGAGAAAATATACTTGGACTATCTATGAAACCTTGGGGTAACCGAGTCCACGTATATTGGACTCCTCTGTATGTGAATGCAAACAAATATTGGCTGTCAGGGTGCAGAGGTACCGAAAAGAAAGCGGAGCAGAGGTCAATAACAGTGAAAAATTTGGCAGTGGGAGGAATTTGCATTAGGATGACAGCTGGATTAGGCACTACGGGGAACTGACTCTCAACTATTTTGTTAATCCCCCTTAGATCCTGCACTAGCCTGTAACCCCTCCCCCCACTCTTTTTAACAGGGAAGATGGGACTATTTGCTGTGCTGGACGTTCTTACTAGAATGCCCTGTTGTAGCAAGCGCTCTATTACCGGGAAAACTCCTAACTCCACCTCTGGCTTCAGAGGATACTGTGGGATTTTTGGAGCTATCCTACCATCTTTTACTTGTACAACTACTGGAGCTACATTTGCCATTAATCCAGTGTCCTGTCCATCTTTTGTCCAAAGCGACTCTGGTATCTGAGATGTCATCTCTTCTACTTGGGATGGATTCCTATTTGTCATAATGGAATGTGACATTAATTTTGATGGGGAGTCTAACATGTCTCGTACTTCCTGAGCGTGATTCTCAGGGATGTCCAAGAATACACCTTCAGGAGTACAATAAATGACGCAACCCATTTTACATAGTAAGTCTCTTCCCAGGAGATTGGTCGGTGCCGATGCAGCCAGCAAAAAGGAATGCTTGGTATGCAAAGGCCCTATTGTAATCTCGGCTGGTTTGCTAACAGGGTAGTGCTGGACTACTCCTGTTACTCCTATGGCTGGAACTGTCCTACCAGTGGTTCTCATGCCCACTGTCGAATTGATCACTGACTTGGCCGCCCCTGTGTCTACAAGAAAGTTTAAAGTTTTACCGGCTACATTGATTGCAATCTCTGGTTCGCTTCCAAGACTGGCAATCAATTTAACTGGTTGCAGATTACAGGTATGGCCACACCCCTATTGGGTATGCTGACCTCCCTGAATCCCGCTGGCAGCAACTACTTGTGAGGGAGTTAGCTGGGAACTACCAGAGGCATGCCAATCTCTGTTTGGGGGATATCTTTTTGTTTCCCCTGTATGTGGCTCAAAACTCCGCCTCTGTGGACCCTGCTCCCAATGTCGTGTGTGGTGTTGTTGTCTAGGGGGTTGTAAAGATCTTTGTACATTTCTTACTCTACAGTCTCGTGCATAATGTCCTGGTTTGTTACAAGAAAAACATGTTATTACACTTGCCTTACCCACAGGATTCGGTGGTACATACGCAGGCTGCCTTGTGGTCAGCGCCTGTATACTTACGGACATCAACTTATCACTTTGCGACTCCCTGTGCCTAGTGATATTTCTGTCGTGATCAATAGCAGCCTCTCTCAAGGTGGACACTGACAGACCTCGCCAACATGGCTGCGTGGTCTGTACCCTAGCTTTTAATGTTTCTTTCAAACCATCCATCAGTACAGATACTGCTACTTCTCGATGGTTTGGGTTGGTCTTAATGTCTTCTATACCAGTGTACTTTGCCATTTCTAATAGTGCCCGGTGAAAATATTCTATTGCCGTTTCGGACTCCTTTTGCTTAATGGAAAATATTTTATTCCATTTAACAACGGCTGGGAAATACTCTTTTAGCTGTAAATTTATCCTTTTTACATTATCCTTGTTGTACACGTCTGTAAGCGGTACATCTTTATCCAATGCACAATCAGCTAAAAACTGAGTTGCATCAACATTGGAAGGTAAACAAGCTCTTAGCAGTATCTGCCAATCCTTGTTGTTGGGTTCTACCGTGTTACCTAAATCCCTGATGTATTTTTGGCTAGCAACTAAATCCTTCCTGGGGTCAGGAAATTCGGACACTATTGTTCTTAATTCCATTCTGGAAAATGGAGTGTACATGGCAATGTTCCTTATGGGAGTGGCTCCAGACACATCTGTTTTTCCATTGGGAACTGCTATTACCCTTACAGGAGCAATTCTAACAGCCTCTTCCTGTGTAGATTCTACAGCTTGTTGTGGTACAATTGTTTCAGTGTAGTGCATGGTGCCGTACTTACCCGTTGACACGACCTCACCTATCCCTCCGCTAGGGGCTTTCACTAATCTCGTGGGTGTCGCTGTGCCTACTGTGGTCTCTGCTATGGTGGCTGCAAGAGAGAGAGCTGAAATTGTTGCTGAATCGTCTTCTTGATCACACTCCTGAGGAAGGTTCAAAACAGGGTACATCTTGCACGGGTTAATACTTGCATGAGTTATTTGGTTAACATCATTAACATTTACAGTGTTACTAAGAGTTTGTGTTTTACAACCCAGTGCGTTTCTCTCCGCAATCAACTTCTCTCCTGCAATGTATGGTGGGGGAGGAGCTGTGGCAATCAACTTCCTGACTGCCCCAGATCCCGCCGCCAGAGCCAAACCTCTCTGTATCTCACCTTCCTGGTGCCATAACTGTAAATAATCATGATGCTGAATTCGTCTCTTTGCTGATTTTACGAGACATATCCTCCTCCTTAAATTTTGTAACACCTCTGGACTGAAGCTACCTATTCTTGGGAACTTGTCCCTGTCTTGTACAGTCATTCTCTCCCATTCATCACATAAAGATTCGGTGTGAATTCCATATTTTTCACACATTACATATCGTGCCGACCCAACTGGTCGGTTCACAGAATCAACCTGAACCAGGGTTGATCGCCCCCTACCTGAGCAACTGGCCCCCATAGTCTGTAGGTGTTGCTTAATCCTCCTTGGATTTTCTGTATCAAGGTTTTCAGCAAGCCTTTTCAGACAACCAAATTACTCCACAGTAGGCCGGCGGTGGCGGTTTACCGAGTACCCCACTCACTCGCCCACCTCGACCAATACGACCTGTAAACACCGTTATGATGCCAGCGTACTCGATACAGGGCCCCTATGGAACCTTCAGTTTACTGGAACATATGAGGGTTACCCGCAGGACACTTACTCTTTCCAGTAAAGTTGGGGTTGTTAGATAGTTCCTGAGTGACCAGCGAACTTCCCTTCCAAAAATAAAAAATTACACAAATCACGTCAGAATGTACAAATAGCGTTTGTGACCACTTTACTCTAATGGTATTTAGGTCAGATTACTAACTACTGCACACAATTACGTGTGGTCCAATCGTTCAGTACACGAGCACTATTTGTCATGTACTGAAAGACCAATGGAATCGATGTTTCCGGCCGCGATTCCTTCAGCAAGAGCTTATGGCCTATATGGGTTCTGCACCAACACCCCAGGCGTTGTGCCACTGGACTTTTATAGCGGACCTTTTACCTTACGACCTCCTGGTCTTGTTCCTTATGACCTCCTGGTCTTGTTACCTTATGGTCCGCTATACTCTAATGCTCAAATATTATTTAACCAGGGATGCCTCCCTGGCCACCGTATATGTCACTTACACGTATGTTCCTTGACGAGTACCCGACTTTCCTTTTGGTTCCACCTTTAAAATTGTATAAACTTTTGTATACAAAACACACTCACTCAACACATGTACACTTTGTTTCTATATCTATTTCTGCGCAGAAATTGTCTTCAGGCCAAAAGTGTTACCAATTAGGAGCAGGATCTGTTAAACTAAATTTCAGATTTTCCAAAAAATAGATTTGCGTTATTTACCGCTGTGCGTTACTTATCGCTTTTGCGCTAATTATCGCTTTGCGCTAATTATCGCTTTGCGCTAATTCAACTTTTCGTGACTTGGGCTACGTGGGCGTAACCAGACGCTACGTTGCGTAGTGAACGCTGCGTGCGTCTGCCTTTTGGATTGCGTACGCTAGTCTTTGTTAGCGACACGTGTACGCAATGCAAAGGATCCACCGTAACACAATATATTTATTTATCAATGTAGGTGATCCCTGATCATCTACCGCAATCCACACTGCCTGCCTTGTATCTCAGACAAACCGTGTGTTTGTTCTATACTTTAACTATTACCTCTAAAATAACAGCAAATCTCTTTTTTAGCACTTTCTATCAACTATAAAAAATTGGCAAACAGGAATAGTGATATACGAAAATGAAACAGAAATGCAGATAAATGTATGCGTACGCAAGACAAAAGAAAAATAAACAGTTTTAAAAGACACAAGCGTTTTGTTCTTACTTCCGGTTACCGGATTCCTTCAGCACTCTTTACCTAAGCGAAGCAGACGCTTATCCCGTCAGCAACTGCGAGACAACCTCCCACCCTTTTGCTGGGGGATAACGTCTGCTGATCTACCTAGTGCAGATGTGAAAAGGACCGGACGAGCCCGCAATTGACAATGCTAAATTCCTTGTCGTATAAACAACCCTTATGAAGCTAAGAACACTGTACGCTGTTTATTTAAGAAATACCGTAATGATACGCTATTTGCGTAACGATCGCTCAGCCGTAGGCGAGACGCTCAAGCGTCACGTTCGCTCACGGCCCAGTGATCACAGGACACGTTATTGGTTATGTCTAGGGGAAAGATTCGCTGTAACGTAGCGTACGCTAGAGACCACGAGGAGGTCACCAGCGATGCAGACGCTCACAACACTATACCTTTATGTTAAACCTTATACCGATGAAATACACTGAATACCTTAATGTGAGTACAGGGTGTAAGTGCAACCTTGTGGAACCTGACTATCTACAAAGCTGCATGAGCGTCACCGACGCTCAAATGAACACTTAACACTATAGTAAATACACAGATACTGGTTTAGGTTTCCAAGGCCTATTAACTGTATTATATCTAGAATACTTGTAAAAGGGGATAACAGTACATATGATACACTACAATATAACAGAGACTTCCTAACCACAGAACTAAACAATAAATACAAAAAGACAATACTACACTGACCTAAATGCAATACGATACAATACTATAATACTATAAGGTATTTAAGAGAAAAAGAGGAGAGAGGGAGATAGAGAGAGAGAGAGAGAGAGATTGATTGGCTCGCAGAAAGACAATGATTATGGAGAGAACTTACGCACAAAGGGTATGATCGCCAGCGCCTCGATATCCAGCTCCCGATTATCAGCAGATAACCGTTGATGAGAGAGTGAGAGCTGGATGTGGTCGGCCTGCCTATTTATGCTCCACACACAATGCAATCTCCTGGTCCTACAATCCCATTGTCCATTGGCCGAAGGAATTCGGCCCTGCATCATAACAAAAGGTCATAGGGTGATTCATACAGGTGGGCTGTGACGATTTCCAACAGCTCAGGTGGGTGGGAAACTGGGTTTCCCGCCGCATACCTGAGTATGTGCAAATCATAGAAATGGACATAAACTTCTTATGTCCATAACTATTCGCACGAGCGATTAATACGCTCCAAACCAACACCGGAATATTGCTAATCAAATACTCTTCCGATGGGTACCAAACACTGCTGTATGATTCCTGTTAAACCCTTCGTACGATGCAAAGAGGGATTCCTCAGCTCTGGGACATTATACTTTAACCAAACTTACAGAAACTATCAAAGGGATCATGATCTATAAACTACATTAATTGTGAACATTTGTAACTAATGAGTCGCACGCTACGATCACATAAACTCTACCGTAAATGCGCATACTGCGCGTGCGAGTGCACGCTATTGCGGGTATGCGCTTCCACGGGAGAGCGTACGCATGCGCAGCACGGACCAGTGTGCGGTGCAAATATGGCAACGTGCATTGAGACATTTTTCTGACTTTGACACGAGCCTCGCGAGAATCCGACAGCGTGATGATGACGTTCGGGCGCGCTCGGGTTAACCGAGCAAGGCGGGAAGATCTGAGTCGCTCGGACCCGTGTAAAAAAAACTGAAGTTCGGGCGGGTTCGGATTCCGAGGAACCGAACCCGCTCATCTCTAATATAAATCATGTTTTTATAAAATACTGTATGCACAGTGAGGCAATAAATAAACAAAGAGGGCCACCAGTGAAATATTTCTCACACAGGGGAAAGCAAGAAGCAATAAATCAGGGCATCTTTCAGCAGGATTCGGCAGGGCATGACTGGTGACTGAATTATTATGGGATATTATTTAAGAAAAGCAATTTTTGTTACCTCATAAAACATCACCTTTCACAAGGCTTTATAAATATTTAATTGCATAAAAAATTACAGTAGCTCATTCAATTACTAATGGATGAACAGTCAAGTTACCAGTTTAATGCAGAGGCTCCTGCCACTTCAGGGACACATTAAATGCTGTTCGTCTGCATGAAGGCAAGTAGAAAAAAATCTATATAAAACATTATTGTAAAACTGTTGTTCAGTCTCATCAAGGCCTTTTGTTTTTTTAAATAAAGGTACATGAATGCAGAGTGCTGTACATACAGTACATAAAGG
The DNA here is from genome assembly GCF_028390025.1 of Pseudophryne corroboree. Taxonomy (NCBI): domain Eukaryota; kingdom Metazoa; phylum Chordata; class Amphibia; order Anura; family Myobatrachidae; genus Pseudophryne; species Pseudophryne corroboree. The sequence continues at coordinate 1,074,955,387 of NC_086444.1, forward strand.
AGGTGGGGTGCATAAGCAGGTTTAATTATTGTATAGTTAGCAGTTTTCACAGAGACTGTATATTATGGGTGTGGTATTCAAGGTCGACCACACTTAGGTCGACAGTGTCTAGGTCGACCACTATTGGTCGGCAGTAAGTACATACCCTCCAACATTTTATACATAAAAATCGGTACAAATTAGGTAAGGGTGTGTGGCCACGGGTAAAAAACCTTTTCCTATACTTTCAATGGAAGTTTGGAGAGCCCAAAATCAGTACAGACCATAAAAAAGGTACTGTACCTGCCAAAAAGGTACAGTTGGATTATATGTAAGTAGGTCGACATGGTTTCTAGGTCGACAGGGACTCTAGGTCGACATGACAAAAGGTCGACATGAGTTATTTCACTTTTTGTGTAGTTTTCTCTGTACAGTGACCGGGAACCCCAATTAATGCACCGTGTCCCCCCGCATGGCGAGCGAAGGGCAAGGTTACCATTGACAGGGCCGGATTAACAATGGGGCGGATGGAGCTGCAGCTCCAGGCCCCCCATTGAAAATATGTCCATGGGATCCAATGCAGTTCAGTCAGTGTTTACAGGGATAAAAAATTCCTGTCACCACCAGCACAGCTTACCTCACTCACCTAACGTAGCACCAGCTGGACAAAGTGCCGTACACCCCATGGCTTTTCTGAAACTCTGCTACACAGACCCACTCGAAGCTCCGCCCCAAACCCACCCAAGCTCCGCGCCCAGACCACTCAAAGTGAAGTCCTCATTTCAACTGAAGCCCCACCCCAGGCCTGTCTAAGCTCCGCCTCAGGACCCACCAAAGCTCCTCCGACAGACCAGTCAGAAGCTTTTTCCTTATTCCAACTGAAGCTCCACCCCTGGACTTTCCGAAGCTACGCCCCTGGACCAGTCTGAAGCTTCGTCCTCATAGATCAATGGAAGCATCGCTCTCTGGCTTGTCTGAAGTGTGTGATGCAGAATGAAAAAGGGGAAAGACCTGTCCTGGGAGAGTAGGCCGCTTTCTGTTAGAAAAGCGTGGTTGTGTATTTTGGAGCAGACGTGCAACACCTGGCGAGGCGCAGAACACACCAGGATCTCCCTTTCCCCCTATTTCGGTAAGTGGTCTGTGTCTGTAAGTTGTATGTGTGTGTGTCAGTAAGTAATGTCTGTCAGTAAGTGGTCTGGGTCAGTAAGTTTGTCTGTGTGTGTGTGTGTGTGTGTGTGTGTGTCAGTAAATAATGTCTGTCAGTAAGTAATCTGTGTCAGTAAATTATCTGTCTGTGTGTATGTCAGTAAGTAATGTCTGTGTGTGTCAGTAAGTAATGTCTGTCAGTAAGTGGTCTGTGTCAGTAAGTTTGTCTGTGTGTGTGTCAGTAAATAATGTCTGTCAGTAAGTGATCTGTATCAGTAAATTATCTGTCTGTGTGTATGTCAGTAAGTAATGTCTGTCAGTAAGTAGTCTGTGTAGTAAATTGTCTGTGTGTGTCAGTAAGTAATATCTGTCAGCAGGGCCGTAACTAGATGTGTACCATTGGTGCCTTGCCCACAGTGCAGATGCACTGAGGGCGCACCATCTAGCATCACACCCGCCACCCGTATGGCCGCTTTCTCACAACTTACTGCCACCTATCTCCTCCCTGCCACCGCCGCCTATCTCCGCCACCACTGCTGCTACAAGGTACTCGGGAGCGCAGCCGCAAGCTCCCGGGTACACCGTCAGGTGCCCAGCTGCATTGCCCGGCTACCTCTCACATAGGTAGCCGGGCATCTCTGCAGCTTCTACCCCACTCGCATGCTGGGAGTCCTCCAATGCCCTGCGCTGCGAAGAGCGCAGCATAGGGCGAGAAGTAGAAGAGGAGAGGCCTGGCAGCTTGTTATATGTAAGTAAAATTCACTCATTTAGATTCTCTCTCTCTCTCCCCCTCTCCCCTCTCTCTCTCTCTCTCTCCTGCCTAATGTGTAAAATTGAGTACTCTGCCTTATGTGTAAAAAGGGGGACCCGGCCTGCCTTATGTGTGAAAAGGGGAACTCAGCCTGCCTTTTGTGTAAAAAAGCGTGATTCTCACTGGTTAATGGGTAAAAAGGGGGATTCTGTTGCTGTAATGTGTAAAAAAGTAGGACTGCCTACCTAAAGGGTAAAAAGGGGGACTCAGCCTGCCTAATGTGTAAAAAAGGGTGAATCTGTTGCCTAATGTGTAAAAAAAAAAGGGGGGACTCTGCTGCTGTAATGTGTGAAAAAAGGGGGACTGTGCCTGCCTAATGTGTAAAAAGGGGGACTCTGTTGCTGTAATGTGTAAAAAAGCAGGACTCTGTCTGTCTAATGGGTAATAAGGGGTACTCAGCCTGTCTTATGTGTAAAAAGAGGGATTGCCTGCCTAATGTGTAAAAAGGGGGACTCAGTCTGCCTTATGTGTAAAAAGAGAGACTCAACCTGCCTAATGTGTAAAAAAGGGGGACTTTCCTGTGTAATGTGTAAAAAAGGGGGACTCTGATGCTGTAGTGTGTAAAAAAGGGGGATTGCGCACCTGCCTAATGTGTAAAAAAGGGGGACTCTGCGGCTGTAATGTGTAAAAAAGGGGCTTTGCCTGCCTAATGGGTAAAAAGGGGGACTGTGCCTGCCTAATGTGTAAAAAAGGGGGACTTTCCTGTGTAATGTGTAAAAAAGGGGGACTCTGATGCTGTAGTGTGTAAAAAAAGGGGGACTGCGTGCCTGCCTAATGTGTAAAAAAGGGGGACTCTGCGGCTGTAATGTGTAAAAAAGGGGACTCTGCCTGCCTAATGGGTAAAAAGGGGGACTGTGCCTGCCTAATGTGTAAAAAGGGGGACTCTGCCTGTCTAATGTGTAAATAAGAGGACTTTGTCTGCCTAATGTGTACAAAAGGGACTCTACCTGCCGTAATGTGTAAAAGGGGACTCTACCTGCCTTATTGTTTAAAAGGGAGCTCTTCCTGACCTAATGTGTAAAAGGGTGTTCTGTGGCCACACCCCTTTCCCATGAAGCCATGCCTGTATATTTTTGGCGCACTGGCCCAATTTTGTATTGGGGGGGTGCCAATGATGTTTCTTGCACACAGCGCTAAAATGTCTAGTTACGGCACTGTCTGTCAGTAAGTTACATCGTTTCGGAGATTGAAAAAAGACAATATGTCCATCGAGTTCACCCTATTTGGGGGCTCATACGCTGTATTATTTTAGGAATATTTTTTATTTTTTTATTTTAGTGCGTGACCTACCCACCATAACCCTGTATATCCTTATACATTTGGAATTTATCTAGCCCATTCTTAAAAGTAATGACCGAGTCTGCCATTACTACTCTCTCAGGCAGGGAGTTCCAAACACGTATTGTCCTTACTGTGAAAAAACCTTTTCGCCTCTGTGTACGAAATCTCCTCTCCTCTAACCTAAGTGGGTGTCCATGTGTCCTCTGAGTTGATCTTACCAAAAACAGATCCCCCGCAAGCTCTGTGTATTGTCCCCTTATACATTTGTAAATGTTAATCATGTCCCCTGTGTCAGTAAGTTATCTGTCTGTCTGTCTTTGTGTCAGTAAGTAATGTCTGTCAGTAAGTGGTCAGTGTTAGTAAGTTATCGGTCTGTGTGTGTCAGTAAGTAATGTCTGTCAGTAAGTAGTCTGTGTCAGTAAATTTACATGCTGTGTGTGTGTGTGTCAGTAAGGGGTGTCGGTGTCAATAAGTGTGTGTGTCAATGTTTTATCAGTAAATGGTGTCTGTCGGTAAGGGGTGTCTGTCATTAAAGGGTGTCAGTGAGTTGTATGTGTGTTAGTAAGTGGTGTTTGCCAGTAAGGGGTATTTGTCCGTGGTTGATGTATGTGTTAGTGCAGAGGTTCTCAAACTCGGTCCTCGGGAGCCCACACATTGCATGTTTTGCAGGTAACCCAGCAGGTGCACATGTGTATTAATTTTACTCACTGACACATTTTAAAAGGTCCACAGGTGGAGCTAATTATTTCACTTGGGATTCTGTGAGGAGACCTGCAAAACATGAACTTGTTGGGGTCCTGAGGACCGAGTTTGAGAACCTCTGTGTTAGTGTGTCAGTGTGTATCAGTTAGTGGAATCTGCGTTAGTATGTATCTGTCAGTAAAGGGGGTCCGTGTCAGAAATACTGGGTACACACTGGATGATATATTGCCCATTCAGTTGAACGGAGGATTTATATTGTTTACTGATCGGCACGTGTGTACCAGCAATATGTCTGTGAAGGACGTCGTTCACAGACATATCTCGTCGGCCCTGCAGCACAGGGTGGAGGGGTGCATGCAGATACTGTGACTACCAGGGATTGTGGTGTGGGAGGGGTGTGTGCTGGTGCTTTGACCATCGATGCTGATGTGGATACTGTGACCATCAGGGGTTGAAAGGGGGAAGAGATTTTGCGAATGCTGTGACCATCAGCGAGGAAGAAAGGTGAAGTGGTGCAAGTACTGTGACCATTTGGGTGCCTGTGCTATGACCATAACTACGGGTGTATACTCTGGATTTTGCCATACGAAAAAATATACAGTTTCTAATTGTTAATTATTTAATGTGTCAAAAACACATGTTAAATGGGTATCCGGACTCTGGGTCATCACCACTTAGGTCTACACCGATTGGTCGACAGTGAATAGGCCGACACTAGAAATATGTCAACGTGAACAAGGTCGACATGCAAAAAGGTCAACATGAGTTTAAAAAAAATTGGGTTTTATTTTTTTTTACTTTTTCATACTTTACGATCCACGTGGACTATGATTGGGAACGTTAACTTGTCCGAAGCATGGCGAGTGAAGTGAGTCACAGTCACTTTACGAAGAAAACGACACCAAAAAAACATGAACAACTCATGTCGACCTGTTTTCATGTCGCCCTTGTTCATGTTGACGTAATGGCCGTGTCAACCTATTTCTAGTGTCGACCTAGTCACTTTCAACCAATAGATGTCGACCTAATGGGTGTCGACCTAGACACCTTACCCGTCCCATACCCGTTAAAATGTATATAAAAAATGTATTTAAAAAATTTCCATTGTTAATCGCTGCCGGCCAGGAACGCCTGATGCTTCCGGGTATGCGGTCGCGTGATCACACCTAGGCCTCGCTATACTCAGAGGTACTTTGCACCGTGCAGCTGGGGGGGACTGGGGATGCCTGCTAGTACAGGTGCCCGTGGATGGGGAGTAATAGGTCTTGGGAATTCTATATATAATATGGCATTCATTGCAATGGTGGTCACTATAATGATTGGTGTATTATATGACAGTCACTGCAATGCTTTATGTATTATAATTTGGTCACTATAACTCTTTTCTTTATGTTGCAGTCACTGTGATGCGGTCTGTATTATATGACGTTCACTGCAATGCTCTCTGCGTCACATGGCAGTCACTGTGATGCACTTTGTATTATATGATGATCACTGCGATGCTGTATGTACTGTATCATATGGCGGTCACCGATTCTTTGTAATATATGGTGGTCACAAACATTTTCTTGTTATAGCTGCACTATTAAGTGGTTGAAGGTAGACACTAGCTATGTTCATCATGGAAATTACCACGCCCCTTATGTAGACCACACCCACACCACACTGGTCACACCCCCATATGACTAGTCATGCCGCCACAGCGTTTGTCACACATCCTGCCAAGGCACAAAATAGGCCCTTCATAAATTTCAGCTCCAGGCCCATGTGGCCCTTAATCTGGCACTGACCATTCCCAATTGTAGTCCATGTGGATCGTAAAGTATGAAAAAGTTCAAAAATAATAAAAAAAAAGTGAAAAACTCATGTCGACCTTTTGTCATGTCGACCTAGAGTCCCTGTCGACCTAGAGTCCCTGTCAACCTAGAAACCATGTCGACCTACTTACTGTCGACCTATAATGGTCAACCTAGACATTGTCGACCTAAATGTGGTCGACCTAGATACTGTATATTATGTCTTATTTAAAAACAGTTCCGTCTCCAAGCTTTTTGCTCCATGATATACACAACACAACTGCATCCACAAATATCTGATAGTACTGTATACTGTACAATTATATTCTGCCTAATCACACAGCAGCACTCAGAGCTGTAACTAGACTTTTTGGTGCCCCATGCCAGAAAGAAAATTGGGAATAGGCATGAAAAAAAAAGTATCCCGTAGAGAGCCCATGCTAGATAGATAGATAGATAGATAGATAGATAGATAGATAGATAGATAGATAGATAGATAGATAGATAGATAGATGGGCTTTCTACGGGATACATTTTTTATGGTTTCCTTTATCCTTGCTTTGTGTGATTCTCCACACATGTCCATCACTAGATGCCCTAATAGTTTGGACCAGTTTTAACTACAATAAAATTTGGTTAGTATTTATGCCGCAAACTTGTTTGATGTGAAAACTACTGGATCCCGTTGGTATGATTGCTGTTTGCAGTTTGTATATGACATTCAAATTTGTGGTCTATAAACATGTCTGAATTAATTGTAAAATCTTACTTGCCTACTCTCCCAGAATGGCTCCAGAAAATCAGGTGGCGCTCCCAGCCCCCCTGGAAGAGTGGGCAAGTCTCCCGGCTAGCTGCACCCCACTGCAGCTGCACACAACCCTCCCATAGCCGAAGGGCCAATGACACAATTCGGATGGGGCAGCCAGAATATCAGCAAGTATGTGTAAAATCTTGTCTTATTGATTTTAAATTACTATATTATTGCATTTTTTATCATGTTTTTTTTTTTATTGAGTTTGAAACTCTGTACTCATAGGAAACCACTACAGTTACTATGCAGTGCAGATAGAAAGCTCAAACAAATACAAAGTAGTTTGAGTAAGGTTAACCTGTCTCCCTTGCTGGAATTCTATATACATTTTATTATTTCTGATCCAAAGTGTAAGAAATTATTGACTTAAAATTGATTCAGCTAAAAACTTCCAAACAATTTCCAGTATCCCCATCCATTGCTCCCATGTCCTATTTGTGTGCTGCTATAACCCATTTGGCATTATTCCATGTTATATTCAGTGCTGGATTCCTTGAAAGGGTTGTGCACATAATTGTTGGATATGTGTCTTTTTGATACTGCAACCGTTATTCACAACTGTGTTTATTATACAGTACATGAATATGTAATCTGTGTACAACTGCTGATAGAGTTAAGGGGGGTACTCACGGAGCAATCCCAGCCTAAAATCTAAGCAATCTGACGAGAGTGCTTAGATTTTAAGCATGATCTCTCCGTGTGTACCCCCACAGCGATAGCGATGCGCAGCCCAGCGCATCGCTATCGCTGGTGCTAGATTGGCCTGCATGCAGGCTAAATCTAGCAGGTCGCTCATTTCACCCCCTGGGTGAAATGAACGTTCCCCCCGTCCCTCCTGCACGCTCAGCACACATCGCGCTGTGCTGAGCGGAGGGAGAGATGTGTGCTGAGCGGTTCACTCAGCACACATCTCTCCCCACATCTGCCCGTGAATACAGAACTTTAGATAAAAAAGAAAGTAGCTAGGAGTTGTGTCCATACTCGGATATAGAAGAAGGTATTCCTTCTTTCCTTTCCTCCACATTGATAGTAGCTTGTTAAGTTTGCAGCATGTATTTGATCCGGGATCTGGTAAGGATCCCAGCAGTCGAGATACAGACACAGGAATCCTGATTCACTTCTATGTAAGTAGCAGCGATAGCAACTCTAACCACATCTGAAATAGCTCTAATAAGCAGAAATGTTGTTATTGGTGAAAACGTATCAATTATTTCATGAAACTACACAAATAGAACAGCTTAAAGAAGAAGTTAAAAAACCACCACCACCAGAGGAAGAGGAAAATTACTATGGATGATTTAGTTATTGTTGAAGGGGGAGATGACTTTTGCCTTTGGTTAGGAGCTCTTACTACGTGGAACAAGAGTATACCATCAGAGCACTTATCTTATCCTGCTTGAACAGCACTGAAACATGCTTTCTGAGGCCCATGCGCAGGCGCTATGTGACTAAGGGGTACATTTACTAAGCAGTGATAAGAGCGAAGTGAGCCAGTGGAGATATTTCCCCATCAACCAATCAGCAGTGATAAAAGTGGAGAAGTGAGCCAGTGGAGAAGTTGCCCACTGCAACCAATCAGCTGCTCGGTATACTTTTATAGTATGCAAATTTTCTCTGACGTCCTAAGTGGATGCTGGGGACTCCGTCAGGACCATGGGGATTAGCGGCTCCGCAGGAGACAGGGCACAAAAGTAAAAGCTTTAGGATCAGGTGGTGTGCACTGGCTCCTCCCCCTATGACCCTCCTCCAAGCCTCAGTTAGATTTTTGTGCCCGGCCGAGAAGGGTGCAATCTAGGTGGCTCTCCTAAAGAGCTGCTTAGAGTAAAAGTTTTGTTAGGTTTTTTATTTTCAGTGAGTCCTGCTGGCAACAGGCTCACTGCATCGAGGGACTTAGGGGAGAGAAGTGAACTCACCTGCGTGCAGGATGGATTGGCTTCTTAGGCTACTGGACACCATTAGCTCCAGAGGGAGTCGGAACAAAGGTCTCACCCTGGGGTTCGTCCCGGAGCCGCGCCGCCGACCCCCTTGCAGATGCCGAAAAGTGAAGAGGTCCAGAAACCAGCGGCAGAAGACTTTTCAGTCTTCATAAGGTAGCGCACAGCACTGCAGCTGTGCGCCATTGTTGTCAGCACACTTCATAGCAGCGGTCACTGAGGGTGCAGGGCGCTGGGGGGGGGCGCCCTGGGCAGCAATGATAGTACCTTATTCTGGCTAAAAATACATCACATATAGCCCCTGGGGGCTATATGGATGTATTTAACCCCTGCCAGGTCTCAGAAAAACGGGAGAAGAAGCCCGCCGAAAAGGGGGCGGGGCCTATTCTCCTCAGCACACAGCGCCATTTTCCCTCACAGAAATGCTGGTGGGAAGGCTCCCAGGCTCTCCCCTGCACTGCACTACAGAAACAGGGTTAAAACAGAGAGGGGGGGCACTTATTTGGCGATATGACTATATATATTAAAATGCTATAAGGGAAAAACACTTATATAAAGGTTGTCCCTGTATAATTATAGCGTTTTTGGTGTGTGCTGGCAAACTCTCCCTCTGTCTCCCCAAAGGGCTAGTGGGGTCCTGTCCTCTATCAGAGCATTCCCTGTGTGTGTGCTGTGTGTCGGTACGTGTGTGTCGACATGTATGAGGACGATGTTGGTGAGGAGGCGGAGCAATTGCCTGTAATGGTGATGTCACTCTCTAGGGAGTCGACACCGGAATGGATGGCTTATTCAAGGAATTACGTGATAATGTCAACAGAGACGGCCGGCAAACAAAATAGTACCTGTCCAGGCGTCTCAAACACCGTCAGGGGCTTTAAAACGCCCATTTACCTCAGTCGGTCGACACAGACACAGACACGGACACTGATTTCAGTGTCGACGGTGAAGAAACAAACGTATTTTCCTTTAGGGCCACACGTTACTTGTTAAGGGCAATGAAGGAGGTGTTACATATTTCTGATACTACAAGTACCGCAAAAAAGGGTATTATGTGGGGTGTGAAAAAACTACCTGTAGTTTTTCCTGAATCAGATAAATGAAATGAAGTGTGTGATGATGCGTGGGTTTCCCCCGATAGAAAATTATTGGCGGTATACCCTTTCCCGCCAGAAGTTAGGGCGCGTTGGGAAACACCCCTTAGGGTGGATAAGGCGCTCACACGCTTATCAAAACAAGTGGCGGTACCGTCTCCAGATAGGGCCGTCCTCAAGGAGCCAACTGATAGGAGGCTGGAAAATATCCTAAGAAGTATATACACACATACTGGTGTTATACTGCGACCAGCGATCGCCTCAGCCTGGATGTGCAGAGCTGGGGTGGCTTGGTCGGATTCCCTGACTAAAAATATTGATACCCTTGACAGGGACAGTATTTTATTGACTATAGAGCATTTAAAGGATGCATTTCTATATATACGAGAAGCACAGAGGGATATTTGCACTCTGGCATCAAGAGTAAGTGCGATGTCCATATCTGCCAGAAGATGTTTATGGACACGACAGTGGTCAGGTGATGCAGATTCCAAACGGCACAAAGAAGTATTGCCGTATAAAGGGGAGGAGTTATTTGGGGTCGGTCCATCGGACCTGGTGGCCACGGCAACTGCTGGAAAATCCACCGTTTTTACCCTAAGTCACATCTCTGCAGAAAAAGACACCGTCTTTTCAGCCTCAGTCCTTTCGTCCCCATAAGAGTCATATCTGCCCAGGGATAGAGGAAGGGAAGAAGACTGCAGCAGGCAGCCCATTCCCAGGAACAGAAGCCTCCACCGCTTCTGCCAAGTTTATCAGCATGACGCTGGGGCCGTACAGGACCCCTGGATCCTACAAGTAGGATCCCAGGGGTACAGATTGGAAAGTCGAGACGTTTCCCCCTCGCAGGTTCCTGAAGTCTGCTTTACCAACGTCTCCCTCCGACAGGGAGGCAGTATTGGAAACAATTCACAAGCTGTATTCCCAGCAGGTGATAATCAAAGTACCCCTCCTACAACAAGGAAAGGGGTATTATTCCACACTATGTTGTGGTACTGAAGCCAGAAGGCTCGGTGAGACCTATTCTAAATCTGAAATATTTGAACACTTACAAAGGTTCAAATCAAGATGGAGTCACTCAGAGCAGTGATAGCGAACCAGGAAGAAGGGGACTATAGGGTGTCCCGGGACATCAGGGATACTTACCTCCATGTCCCAATTTGCCCTTCTCACCAAGGGTACCTCAGGTTCGTGGTACAGAACTGTCACTATCAGTTTCAGACGCTGCCGTTTGGATTGTCCACGGCACCCCGGGTCTTTACCAAGGTAATGGCCGAAATGATGATTCTTCTTCAAAGAAAATGGACGACCTCCTGATAAGAGCAAGGTCCAGAGAACAGTTGGAGGTCGGAGTAGCACTATCTCAAGTAGTTCTACGACAGCACGGGTGGATTCTAAATATTCCAAAACCGCAGTTGTTTCCGACGACACATCGGCTGTTCCTAGGGATGATTCTGGACACAGTCCAGAAAAGGGTGTTTCTCCCGGAGAAGAAAACCAGGGAGTTATCCGAGCTAGTCAGGAACCTCCTAAAACCAGGAAAAGTGTCAGTGCATCATTGCACAAGGGTCCTGGGAAAAATGGTGGCTTCTTACGAAGCGATTCCATTCGGCAGTTTTCACGCAAGAACTTTTCAGTGGGATCTGCTGGAAAAATGGTCCAGATCGCATCTTCAGATGCATCAGCGGATAACCCTGTCTCCAAGGACAAGGGTGTTTCTTCTGCGGTGGCTGCAAAGTACTCATCTACTAATGGGCCGCAGATTCGGCATTCAGGAAGGGTCCTGGTGACCAGGGATGCCAGCCTGAGAGGCTGGGGAGCAGTCACACAGGGAAAAAATTTCCAGGGAGTGTGATCAAGTCTGGAGAATTCTCTCCACATAAATATACTGGAGCTAAGGGCAAGTTACAATGCTCTAAGCTTAGCAAGACCTCTGCTTCAAGGTCAGCCGGTATTGATCCAGTGGGACAACATCACGGCAGTCGCCCACGTAAACAGACAGGACGGCACAAGAAGCAGAAGGGCAATAGCAGAAACTGCAAGGATTCTTCGCTGGGCGGAAAATCAGATGATAGCACTGTCAGCAGTGTTCATTCCGACGCCCGGGAGAGTGGGGATTTCATCGGGAAGTCTTCCACATGATTGTGAACCATTGGGAAAGACCAAAGGTGGACATGATGGCGTCCCGCCTGAACAAAAAACTGGACAGGTATTGCGCCTGGTCAAGAGACCCTCAGGCAATAGCTGTGGACGCTCTGGTAACACCGTGGGTGTACCAATCAGTGTATGTGTTCCCTCCTCTGCTTCTCATACCCAAGGTACTGAGAATTATAAGACGTAGAGGAGTAAGAACTATACTCGTGGCTCCGGATTGGCCAAGAAGGACTTGGTACCTGGAACTTCAAGAGATGCTCACAGAGGACTCATGGCCTCTGCCGCTAAGAAGGGACTTGCTTCAGCAAGTACCATGTCTGTTCCAAGACTTACCGCGGCTGCGTTTGACGGCATGGCGGTTGAACGCCGGATCCTAAGGGAAAAAGGCATTCCGGAAGAGGTCATTCCTACCCTGGTCAAAGCCAGGAAGGAGGTGACCGCACAACATTATCACCACATGTGGCGAAAATATGTTGCATGGTGTGAGGCCAGGAAGGCCCCACGAAGAAATTTCAACTCGGTCGATTCCTGCATTTCCTGCAAACAGGAGTGTCTATGGGCCTCAAATTGGGGTCCATTAAGGTTCAAATTTCGGCCCTGTCGATTTTCTTCCAGAAAGAATTGGCTTCAGTTCCTGAAGTCCAGAAGTTTGTCAAGGGAGTACTGCATATACAACCCCCTTTTGTGCCTCCAGTGGCACTGTGGGATCTCAACGTAGTTCTGGGATTCCTCAAATCACATTGGTTTAAACCGCTCAAATCTGTGGATTTGAAATATCTCACATGGAAAGTGACCATGCTGTTGGCCCTGGCCTCGGCCAGGCGAGTGTCAGAATTGGCGGCTTTGTCTCACAAAAGCCCATATCTGATTGTCCATTCGGACAGGGCAGAGCTGCGGACTCGTCCCCAGTTTCTCCCTAAGGTGGTGTCAGTGTTTCACCTGAACCAGCTTATTGTGGTACCTGCGGCTACTAGGGACTTGGAGGACTCCAAGTTGCTAGATGTTGTCAGGGCCCTGAAAATATAGGTTTCCAGGACGGCTGGAGTCAGGAAAACTGACTTGCTGTTATCCTGTATGCACCCAATAAACTGGGTGCTCTTGCTTCTAAGCAGACGATTGCTAGTTGGATGTGTAGTACAATTCAGCTTGCACATGCTGTGGCAGGCCTGCCACAGCCAAAATATGTAAATGCCCATTCCACAAGGAAGGTGGGCTCATCTTGGGCGGCTGCCCGAGGGGTCTCGGCTTTACAACTTTGCCGAGCTGCTACTTGGTCAGGGGCACACCCTGACTGAGGAGGACCTGGAGTTCTCTCATTCGGTGCTGCAGAGTCATCCGCACTCTCCCGCCCATTTGGGAGCTTTGGTATAATCCCCATGGTCCTGACGGAGTCCCCAGCATCCACTTAGGACGTCAGAGAAAATAAGAATTTACTTACCGATAATTCTATTTCTCGTAGTCCGTAGTGGATGCTGGGCGCCCATCCCAAGTGCGGATTGTCTGCAATACTTGTACATAGTTATTGTTACAAAAATCGGGTTATTATTGTTGTGAGCCATCTTTTCAGAGGCTCCGCTGTTATCATGCTGTTAACTGGGTTCAGATCACAGGTTGTACAGTGTGATTGGTGTGGCTGGTATGAGTCTTACCCGGGATTCAAAATCCTTCCTTATTGTGTACGCTCGTCCGGGCACAGTATCCTAACTGAGGCTTGGAGGAGGGTCATAGGGGGAGGAGCCAGTGCACACCACCTGATCCTAAAGCTTTTACTTTTGTGCCCTGTCTCCTGCGGAGCCGCTAATCCCCATGGTCCTGACGGAGTCCCCAGCATCCACTACGGACTACGAGAAATAGAATTATCGGTAAGTAAATTCTTATTATAAATGTTATGTCAATGCTGATTGGTTGCCATGAGCAACTTCTCCATTGGCTCACTTCTCCACTTTTATCAATGCTTAGTACATGCCCCCCTTAAGCATTAAATGTTCTCTGCCACTAAATTAAATGATCTCTTTTTTATGCTGCCAGACGTACCATACAAAAAAGTTATAATGACTAAACAAGGGGCACATGACAATTTTGTTATTCAGCCAATAGCTTTTGCACAAACCCCGGCCTATCTGCAGCCAGTTACATGGGAGTCATTGCTTTACTGGTTAAATGGCACTAATGTTGCAATAGAATACTTTGCAATGAAACATTTTATTGCTATGCTACCCGGGTGTAGTACGGCTGACCGGCGGTCTCCTGACCGCCGGTCAGCTTACCGACGCCGGGATCCCGGCAGCATACCGACGCCGGGATCCCGGCGGGGAGGGGCGAGTGCAGCAAGCCCCTTGCGAGCTCACTGCGCTCGCCACGCTGCGGGCTCGGTAGCGACCTGCGGTCGCCACGGGTTCTATTCCCACTCTATGGGTGTCGTGGACACCCACGAGTGGAAATAGTCCCTGTTGGTCGGCATGCCAACCATCGGGACAGTGACCCGTCGGGCTGGTGGAGGAGGTCTTGTGACTGTCGGTCGGCTGACCGGCGGTCACATGAATACCACCCATGCTACCCAAGTAACTCCATTCTACAGTTCACACAAAATTACATCCGTTCTTTTTCTACATTTTTTCTACACATATAACCCACCAAGTATCTTTGCAATCTGGCTGGATCAATGGGATTATTTTTTATTTATTTATTAACAGTTTCTTATATAGCGCAGCATATTCCGTTGCGCTTTACAATTAGAACAACAGTAATAGAACAAAACTGGGTAAAAACAGACAGACAGAGGTACGAAGGCGCTGCTCGCAAGCTTACAATCTATAGGGAAATAGGCATAGATACACAAGGATAGATGCTACCTATTGCATAATGGTCCACCAGATTGCTAGGTTCTTAATGGGTTGTATGATGATACCCCACAAAGTTATCCAAGTGTCAGGAGGGTGTGAGACTAAAGAAAGACAAGATATGTGATGTTATGAATATTCTACAAAGGATGTAATTAGATAGGGAAGCACTGAAGGTTATGTGGGTGGGTCTGGAATTTGATAGGCTTGTCTGAAGAGGTGAGTTTTCAGGGAACATTTAAAGGTTTGGAGACTAGAGGCGAGTCTTACTGTGCGTGGGAGGGCATTCCACAGAGTGGGTGAAGCCCGGATAAAGTCCTGTAATTTTGAGTGTGAACAAGTAATGCGTGTGGATGAGAGACGTAGATCTTGTGCAGAGCGGAGAGGTCGGTAGGGAGATATTTTGAGATGAGTGAAGAGATGTATGTTGGTGCAGTTTGGTTAATAGCCTTGTATGTGAGTAAAAGTATTTTATATTTAATACGGTAGAATACCGGTAACCAATGGAGGGACTGACAGAGCGGATCTGCAGACGATGAACGTCTGGCAAGGAAGATTAGCCTCGCAGCTGCATTCAAAATGGATTGTAGTGGTGAGAGCCTATGTTTGGGAAGACCGGTCAGGAGACTATTACAATAATCAATGCGGGAGATAATGAGAGCATGGATTAGAGTTTTTGCTGTGTCTTGTGTAAGATAAGGGCGTATTTTGGATATGTTTCTTAGATGTATGTAACATGATCTTGAGACAGATTGAATGTGGGTAACAAAGGACAGTTCAGAGTCAAGAATGACACCTAGGCAGCGAGCTTGTGGGGTAGGGGTGATTGCAGAGTTCTCAACAGTGATAGAGATATCAGGTTGGAAACTACTATTGGCCGGTGGAAATATAATTAATTCTGTTTGGAAATATTAAGTTTGAGGTGGCGAGATGTCATCCAAGATGAAATGGCAGAAAGGCATTCAGTGACACGGCCCAATACAGATGGTGACAAATCAGGGGAGGATAGGTAGATTTGAGTATCATCCGCATACAGATGGTACTGAAATCCGAAAGAGTTGATTAGTTTGCCAAGAGATGTGGTATAGATAGAGAAAAGCAGAGGACCTAGGACTGAGCCTTGCGGTACTCCAACTGAGAGAGGTAGTGAAGGAGAGGTGGAATCAGAGAAACGAACACTGAAGGAGCGATTAGATAGGTAGGATGAGAACCAAGAAAGGGCTGTGTCCTGAATACCTAGGGATTGTAGTGTTTGTATGAGAAGAGAGTGGTCAACAGTGTCAAAAGCAGCAGAGAGATCAAGGAGAATAAGTAGAGAGTAATGTCCTTTAGATTTAGCAGTGACCAAATCATTCACTACCTTAGTCAGTGCTGTCTCTGTGGAGTGTTGGGCACGAAATCCTGACTGAAGTGGGCGCAGTAGGCTGTGTGAGTTAAGAAAGTGTGTGAGGCGAGTCTAGGCAAGTCTCTCAAGTAGCTTGGAGGGGCATGGGAGCTGAGAGATGGGACGGTAGTTAGAGAGAGAGTTTGGGTCAGAGTTTTGTTTTTTTCAGAATGGGAGTAATCACTGCATGCTTGTATAGAAAAGGAAAGATACCAGTAGACAGGGAGAGATTACAGATTTTCGTTAAGGTTGGGATGAGCACAGTAGACAGAGCTTTACTAATTTGTGAGGGTATAGAGTCAAGGGGAGAGGTATTAGAGTAGGCAGATGAAAAGAGTGCAGATACTTGGGATGATATCGGGATCCCGGCACTTGGGATGCTCGGGGTCAGAATCCCAACACCTGCTAGGTAGGTATAAAAACCCTAACACCCTACCACCTAACCCTTCCTACCCGCAGCCTAACCCTAACCCTCCCCCCCACAGCCTAACGCTAACCCTCCCCCAGGCTTGGACAGGCCCACAGGGATACAGGGGAATCCACCGGTGGGCCCCACTGCATGGGGCCCCTCCTCCTGCTCTAAGGATCAGGTTCCAGACTGTGCACTTGAATTATACATTATACATATGTTACCTTATACTGGACTATGGTGTATTTTCTACAGTGCATTGCTGTTATTAATCTGTTATTAATCTGGTACATTATCATGCATGCAATGGCTGAATTTACTGTATATACCTGTATTTATGAAGGGGCCCAGATGTTGCACTCTCTAATGGTTAGCCAAACCAATGAGGTGTCAGGCCACACCCTCTCTGCAGACTGGCAACACCCTTAACATGGGCCCCTACCACTGCATTCCCCCGGTGGGCCCTACATGCCCCAGTCCGACACTGCTCTACCCTATACAGCCTAAACCTAGCACCACCACACACACACACCCCACTGCCTAACCTAATGCAGGTATGCTGACCAGATCCTGGATCATTATGTAGAACTTTCCCTCATCAATTTATAAACTCAATGGTGCTATAAAAATACATTTGAATTATAATAACATTCTATAACCCAATGGCAGACCCTTCATTTTTCTCATTGACATCTTACCCTCTGTACTGCCACCTATAGACACCAGGGAAGTGCAGTGAGCTAAAAGGCTGAAGAGGCACTGGCTATCACCAGAGCCAGATTTACACACAATATATGAGCCAAAGGGTACATCTGGGCATTAGACACAGGTGCAGCAGTATAAACTCCTGGAAATTTGGTGAGTTTTGATCAGAGATGTGCGGAAAGGATACACAGGTGCGGCACTGTCTCACCTGCCATAGACTTTTTACTCCAGAGTTGTGGCTATAAAAATGATTAGAACAATACAAAGAAGATATTTCAAACAAATTCTTTGTATTTTTCATATACTTTATACAGTCAAAACTCTGGCACAAACATTAGTATGACAGGAAAGACTCTGCCTCACTGCCTCACCACACGTCACTGAGACACTTACGGTTGCCTATCTGCCTTCATGTTAACATCTAGACTTTTTATTACAGTTATATTTTTGTCCTTGAAGATTGTTTTAGTCCTTGAAGATTATTTTTTATGTGGAAACATGGAAAATGAATAAGTATGAGTAATATTTGAACAGCAACTAGTGATGCTGCATTAAAATCCCAACCACGTATGTTGTTTATTTTATTCTGCTTTTCTACTGCAGTATTTAAACTTGTCTTTAATGTTGCAGTACATGAACAGGGTATTGCTACATCTCCAAGCACTTCTAGGAAAGCACAGAGGTTGGACTGCTGAACTGCAGGTGATGAAAAGTCTTCAAAGGAAGATATTTTTATTCAGAAGTACATTAAGGCTATCAGCAGAAATAGCGAAGCTCACAATTAACTGTGGAGTGCCAGCTCTGGAGACTGAGACCAGTCTGGGTTGGCTGTCTGCAGTTCAGAATATTAGGACCCATAAGGTACATAAATAGGCTTTTAGAGAAAAAATGACTTGTTCCTCTCTGCTGTCATAGTCACTAAAGTACAGTAGTCATAAGAAAATATTTATCTGCCTGTGCTAGCAAAACTTAGTATAATAGTCATATTAAAAGCTAATAAACTCAACTGTTAGGGTAATACTACTGAGAGCTGGAGGAGTTAGAGAACATTTGAAGTATTATCCTGTTTGCTTGTAGGCAGGGCCGGATTAAAGCTGGCGGGGACCCAGGGCAATGGAGGTTGTGGGGGTCCCCACTGTTAGTATCGCTGGCCGAGCAGCACAAGCAGGCGGATTGCAGTCAATACTGTCTCTGGGGATTCCTAATTGAAGCAGTGTGTGGGTGCCTCTAATGTGGGGGGGCCCCGGAACATCTGCCCCCGTAGCCCCTGCCTTAATACTGCCTTCCTTGCAGGCACCTCTAATGACACCTAAGTATATATTGATATTGGTCCTGATTCAGAGATTTACGCAATGTCGATGTTTAGATGCAGATGTTTGCTACTGCAAATGCACCAAAGTCTAACTGCGCACATGCAGCAATAGGATAGCGATAGCACACCCAGTCAGCATTTGGTGGAGGTAACAGGGGGTTGCTAGAAGAACGCAGGCGTGTTGGGACTGATTTATGACCATTCCCTAGTCAGCCATTGCAAATTCGCAGCTGGAGAGTTCCGGTGTCTTAAGAGAGTTGCTTTGACTGAGGCAGCCTAGGGTTACTCAGAGATACGATGGTGCAACTGATGTGCACCTGAGGTTACCGATGGTCTCCGCTTACGTATGTAAGCAGCATATGTGAGAGACCAGCAGTGGGCATCTCTGTGCACAAGATGGCAGCTGCGCCTAGCATACAGTCGCAAGTTCTCTGCGCGCATTACATAAGCTGTGCACACAGCTACCAGCACCTCTGGATCAGGGCCATTGTCAGGTAGCATTAGCCAGCTGCCTATTATCTATATGTCATTTATTATTAATTGACACTATATTAATTTTGAAATTTAACTTCGCACAAGGCCGTAGCTACCATAGGTGCAGGGAGTGCAGATGCTCTGCGGCCTATAGCTGAGAGGGGCCCATCTTCCCTGTTACATACATGTTACATATGTTACACATTTTTCACCATTGGGTGGTATATAGGGGCCCTCACAAACTTTTGATTTGCGGCCTACAATATATCCAGGTATACACTGGACCTGCTCATTGTAATGTGGTATAAAATGAACTGGAGGCATTAATGTTATATAATATGAACTGGAGCACTGCAATGTGGCATAATATGAACTGGGGCATTGTATTGTAGCTTAATAAAAGCTGGGCACTATACTAGGGCCCTCATTCCGAGTTGTTCGCTCGCTAGCTGCTTTTAGCAGCATTGCACACGCTAGGCCGCCGCCCTCTGGGAGTGTATCTTAGCTTAGCAGAATAGTGAACGAAAGATTAGCAGAATTGCTACTAAATAATTCTTTGCAGTTTCTGAGTAGCTCCAGACCTAGGCCCTCATTCCGAGTTGTTCGCTCGTTATTTTTCTTCGCATCGCAGTGATTTTCCGCTAATTGCGCATGCGCAATGTTCGCACTGCGACTGCGCCAAGTAAATTTGCTAAGAAGTTTGGTATTTTACTCACGGCATTACGAGGTTTTTTCTTCGTTCTGGTGATCGTAGTGTGATTGAAAGGAAGTGGGTGTTTCTGGGCGGAAACTGGCCGTTTTATGGGTGTGTGTGAAAAAACGCTGCCGTTTCTGGGGAAAACGCGGGAGTGTCTGGAGAAACGGGGGAGTGTCTGGGCAAACGCTGGGTGTGTTTGTGACGTCAAACCAGGAACGAAACTGACTGAACTGATCGCAGTGGCAGAGTAAGTGTCGAGCTACTCAGAAACTGCTTAGAAATTTCTATTCGCAATTTTGAGAATCTTTCGTTCGCAATTTTGCTAAGCTAAGATTCACTCCCAGTAGGCGGCGGCTTAGCGTGTGCAATGCTGCTAAAAGCAGCTTGCGAGCGAACAACTCGGAATGAGGGCCCTACTCACAGATTGCGATCAGCTCAGTTCGTTTAGTTCCTGGTTTGACGTCACAAACACTAGTGATGAGCGCCTGAAATTTTTCGGGTTTTGTGTTTTGGTTTTGGGTTCGGTTCCGCGGCCGTGTTTTGGGTTCGACCGCGTTTTGGCAAAACCTCACCGAATTTTTTTTGTCGGATTCGGGTGTGTTTTGTATTCGGGTGTTTTTTTCAAAAAACCCTAAAAAACAGCTTAAATCATAGAATTTGGGGGTCATTTTGATCCCATATTATTATTAACCTCAAAAACCATAATTTCCACTCATTTTCAGTCTATTCTGAATACCTCACACCTCACAATATTATTTTTAGTCCTAAAATTTGCACCGAGGTCGCTGGATGACTAAGCTAAGCGACCCTAGTGGCCGACACAAACACCTGGCCCATCTAGGAGTGGCACTGCAGTGTCACGCAGGATGTCCCTTCCAAAAAACCCTCCCCAAACAGCACATGACGCAAAGAAAAAAAGAGGCGCAATGAGGTAGCTGTGTGAGTAAGATTAGCGACCGTAGTGGCCGACACAAACACCGGGCCCATTTAGGAGTGGCACTGCAGTGTCACGCAGGATGTCCCTTCCAAAAAACCCTCCCCAAACAGCACATGACGCAAAGAAAAAAAGAGGCGCAATGAGGTAGCTGTGTGAGTAAGATTAGCGACCCTAGTGGCCGACACAAACACCGGGCCCATCTAGGAGTGGCACTGCAGTGTCACGCAGGATGGCCCTTCCAAAAAACACTCCCCAAACAGCACATGACGCAAAGAAAAAAAGAGGCGCAATGAGGTAGCTGACTGTGTGAGTAAGATAAGCGACCCTAGTGGCCGACACAAACACCGGGCCCATTTAGGAGTGGCACTGCAGTGTCACGCAGGATGTCCCTTCCAAAAAACCCTCCCCAAACAGCACATGACGCAAAGAAAAAAAGAGGCGCAATGAGGTAGCTGTGTGAGTAAGATTAGCGACCGTAGTGGCCGACACAAACACCGGGCCCATTTAGGAGTGGCACTGCAGTGTCACGCAGGATGTCCCTTCCAAAAAACCCTCCCCAAACAGCACATGACGCAAAGAAAAAAAGAGGCGCAATGAGGTAGCTGTGTGAGTAAGATTAGCGACCCTAGTGGCCGACACAAACACCGGGCCCATCTAGGAGTGGCACTGCAGTGTCACGCAGGATGGCCCTTCCAAAAAACCCTCCCCAAACAGCACATGACGCAAAGAAAAAAAGAGGCGCAATGAGGTAGCTGACTGTGTGAGTAAGATAAGCGACCCTAGTGGCCGACACAAACACCGGGCCCATTTAGGAGTGGCACTGCAGTGTCACGCAGGATGTCCCTTCCAAAAAACCCTCCCCAAACAGCACATGACGCAAAGAAAAAAAGAGGCGCAATGAGGTAGCTGACTGTGTGAGTAAGATAAGCGACCCTAGTGGCCGACACAAACACCGGGCCCATTTAGGAGTGGCACTGCAGTGTCACGCAGGATGTCCCTTCCAAAAAACCCTCCCCAAACAGCACATGACGCAAAGAGAAATAAAAGAAAAAAGAGGTGCAAGATGGAATTGTCCTTGGGCCCTCCCACCCACCCTTATGTTGTATAAACAAAACAGGACATGCACACTTTAACCAACCCATCATTTCAGTGACAGGGTCTGCCACACGACTGTGACTGATATGACGGGTTGGTTTGGACCCCCCCCAAAAAAGAAGCAATTAATCTCTCCTTGCACAAACTGGCTCTACAGAGGCAAGATGTCCACCTCATCATCATCCTCCGATATATCACCGTGTACATCCCCCTCCTCACAGATTATCAATTCGTCCCCACTGGAATCCACCATCTCAGCTCCCTGTGTACATTGTGGAGGCAATTGCTGCTGGTCAATGTCTCCGCGGAGGAATTGATTATAATTCATTTTAATGAACATCATCTTCTCCACATTTTCTGGATGTAACCTCGTACGCCGATTGCTGACAAGGTGAGCGGCGGCACTAAACACTCTTTCGGAGTACACACTTGTGGGAGGGCAACTTAGCTAGAATAAAGCCAGTTTGTGCAATGGCCTCCAAATTGCCTCTTTTTCCTGCCAGTATAAGTATGGACTGTGTGACGTGCCTACTTGGATGCGGTCACTCATATAATCCTCCACCATTCTTTCAATGGTGAGAGAATCATATGCAGTGACAGTAGACGACATGTCCGTAATCGTTGTCAGGTCCTTCAGTCCGGACCAGATGTCAGCATCAGCAGTCGCTCCAGACTGCCCTGCATCACCGCCAGCGGGTGGGCTCGGAATTCTGAGCCTTTTCCTCGCACCCCCAGTTGCGGGAGAATGTGAAGGAGGAGATGTTGACAGGTCGCGTTCCGCTTGACTTGACAATTTTCTCACCAGCAGGTCTTTCAACCCCAGCAGACTTGTGTCTGCCGGAAAGAGAGATCCAAGGTAGGCTTTAAATCTAGGATCGAGCATGGTGGCCAAAATGTAGTGCTCTGATTTCAACAGATTGACCACCCGTGAATCCTTGTTAAGCGAATTAAGGGCTCCATCCACAAGTCCCACATGCCTAGCGGAATCGCTCCGTGTTAGCTCCTCCTTCAATGTCTCCAGCTTCTTCTGCAAAAGCCTGATGAGGGGAATGACCTGACTCAGGCTGGCAGTGTCTGAACTGACTTCACGTGTGGCAAGTTCAAAGGGCAGCAGAACCTTGCACAACGTTGAAATCATTCTCCACTGCGCTTGAGACAGGTGCATTCCACCTCCTATATCGTGCTCAATTGTATAGGCTTGAATGGCCTTTTGCTGCTCCTCCAACCTCTGAAGCATATAGAGGGTTGAATTCCACCTCGTTACCACTTCTTGCTTCAGATGATGGCAGGGCAGGTTCAGTAGTTTTTGGTGGTGCTCCAGTCTTCTGTACGTGGTGCCTGTACGCCGAAAGTGTCCCGCAATTCTTCTGGCCACCGACAGCATCTCTTGCACGCCCCTGTCGTTTTTTAAATAATTCTGCACCACCAAATTCAAGGTATGTGCAAAACATGGGACGTGCTGGAATTTGCCCATATTTAATGCACACACAATATTGCTGGCGTTGTCCGATGCCACAAATCCACAGGAGAGTCCAATTGGGGTAAGCCATTCCGCGATGATCTTCCTCAGTTGCCGTAAGAGGTTTTCAGCTGTGTGCGTATTCTGGAAGGCGGTGATACAAAGCGTAGCCTGCCTAGGAAAGAGTTGGCGTTTGAGAGATGCTGCTACTGGTGCCGCCGCTGCTGTTCTTGCGGCGGGAGTCCATACATCTACCCAGTGGGCTGTCACAGTCATATAGTCCTGACCCTGCCCTGCTCCACTTGTCCACATGTCCGTGGTTAAGTGGACATTGGGTACAGCTGCATTTTTTAGGACACTGGTGACTCTTTTTCTGAGGTCTGTGTAAATTTTCGGTATCGCCTGCCTAGAGAAATGGAACCTAGATGGTATTTGGTACCGGGGACACAGTACCTCCAACAAGTCTCTAGTTGGCTCTGCAGTAATGATGGATACCGGAACCACGTTTCTCACCACCCAGGATGCCAAGGCCTCAGTTATCCGCTTTGCAGTAGGATGACTGCTGTGATATTTCATCTTCCTCGCAAAGGACTGTTGGACAGTCAATTGCTTGGTGGAAGTAGTAAAAGTGGTCTTACGACTTCCCCTCTGGGATAACCATCGACTCCCAGCAGCAACAACAGCAGCGCCAGCAGCAGTAGGCGTTACACGCAAGGATGCATCGGAGGAATCCCAGGCAGGAGAGGACTCGTCAGAATTGCCAGTGACATGGCCTGCAGGACTATTGGCATTCCTGGGGAAGGAGGAAATTGACACTGAGGGAGTAGGTGGGGTGGTTTGCGTGAGCTTGGTTACAAGAGGAAGGGATTTACTGGTCAGTGGACTGCTTCCGCTGTCACCCAAAGTTTTTGAACTTGTCACTGACTTATTATGAATGCGCTGCAGGTGACGTATAAGGGAGGATGTTCCGAGGTGGTTAACGTCCTTACCCCTACTTATTACAGCTTGACAAAGGGAACACACGGCTTGACACCTGTTGTCCGCATTTCTGTTGAAATACCTCCACACCGAAGAGCTGATTTTTTTGGTATTTTCACCAGGCATGTCAACGGCCATATTCCTCCCACGGACAACAGGTGTCTCCCCGGGTGCCTGACTTAAACAAACCACCTCACCATCAGAATCCTCCTGGTCAATTTCCTCCCCAGCGCCAGCAACACCCATATCCTCCTCATCCTGGTGTACTTCAACACTGACATCTTCAATCTGACTATCAGGAACTGGACTGCGGGTGCTCCTTCCAGCACTTGCAGGGGGCGTGCAAATGGTGGAAGGCGCATGCTCTTCACGTCCAGTGTTGGGAAGGTCAGGCATCGCAACCGACACAATTGGACTCTCCTTGTGGATTTGGGATTTCGAAGAACGCACAGTTCTTTGCGGTGCTACTGCTTTTGCCAGCTTGAGTCTTTTCATATTTCTAGCGAGAGGCTGAGTGCCTCCATCCTCATGTGAAGCTGAACCACTAGCCATGAACATAGGCCAGGGCCTCAGCCGTTCCTTGCCACTCCGTGTGGTAAATGGCATATTGGCAAGTTTACGCTTCTCCTCCGACAATTTTATTTTAGGTTTTGGAGTCCTTTTTTTACTGATATTTGGTGTTTTGGATTTGACATGCTCTGTACTATGACATTGGGCATCGGCCTTGGCAGACGACGTTGCTGGCATTTCATCGTCTCGGCCATGACTAGTGGCAGCAGCTTCAGCACGAGGTGGAAGTGGATCTTGATCTTTCCCTAATTTTGGAACCTCAACATTTTTGTTCTCCATATTTTAATAGGCACAACTAAAAGGCACCTCAGGTAAACAATGGAGATGGATGGATACTAGTATACAATTATGGACGGACTGCCGAGTGCCGACACAGAGGTAGCTACAGCCGTGAACTACCGTACTGTACTGTGTCTGCTGCTAATATAGACTGGTTGATAAAGAGATGTAGTAGTATGTATAAGTATAAAGAAGAAAGAAAAAAAAACCACGGGTAGGTGGTATACAATTATGGACGGACTGCCGAGTGCCGACACAGAGGTAGCTACAGCCGTGGACTACCGTACTGTACTGTGTCTGCTGCTAATATAGACTGGTTGATAAAGAGATGTAGTAGTATGTTTAAGTATAAAGAAGAAAGAAAAAAAAACCACGGGTAGGTGGTATACAATTATGGACGGACTGCCGAGTGCCGACACAGAGGTAGCTACAGCCGTGGACTACCGTACTGTACTGTGTCTGCTGCTAATATAGACTGGTTGATAAAGAGATGTAGTAGTATGTATAAGTATAAAGAAGAAAGAAAAAAAAACCACGGGTAGGTGGTATACAATTATGGACGGACTGCCGAGTGCCGACACAGAGGTAGCTACAGCCGTGGACTACCGTACTGTACTGTGTCTGCTGCTAATATAGACTGGTTGATAAAGAGATGTAGTAGTATGTATAAGTATAAAGAAGAAAGAAAAAAAAACCACGGGTAGGTGGTATACAATTATGGACGGACTGCCGAGTGCCGACACAGAGGTAGCTACAGCCGTGGACTACCGTACTGTACTGTGTCTGCTGCTAATATAGACTGGTTGATAAAGAGATGTAGTAGTATGTATAAGTATAAAGAAGAAAGAAAAAAAAACCACGGGTAGGTGGTATACAATTATGGACGGACTGCCGAGTGCCGACACAGAGGTAGCTACAGCCGTGGACTACCGTACTGTACTGTGTCTGCTGCTAATATAGACTGGTTGATAAAGAGATGTAGTAGTATGTATAAGTATAAAGAAGAAAGAAAAAAAAACCACGGGTAGGTGGTATACAATTATGGACGGACTGCCGAGTGCCGACACAGAGGTAGCTACAGCCGTGGACTACCGTACTGTACTGTGTCTGCTGCTAATATAGACTGGTTGATAAAGAGATGTAGTAGTATGTATAAGTATAAAGAAGAAAGAAAAAAAAAACCACGGGTAGGTGGTATACAATTATGGACGGACTGCCGAGTGCCGACACAGAGGTAGCTACAGCCGTGGACTACCGTACTGTACTGTGTCTGCTGCTAATATAGACTGGTTGATAAAGAGATGTAGTAGTATGTATAAGTATAAAGAAGAAAGAAAAAAAAACCACGGGTAGGTGGTATACAATTATGGACGGACTGCCGAGTGCCGACACAGAGGTAGCTACAGCCGTGGACTACCGTACTGTACTGTGTCTGCTGCTAATATAGACTGGTTGATAAAGAGATGTAGTAGTATGTATAAGTATAAAGAAGAAAGAAAAAAAAACCACGGGTAGGTGGTATACAATTATGGACGGACTGCCGAGTGCCGACACAGAGGTAGCTACAGCCGTGGACTACCGTACTGTACTGTGTCTGCTGCTAATATAGACTGGTTGATAAAGAGATGTAGTAGTATGTATAAGTATAAAGAAGAAAGAAAAAAAACCACGGGTAGGTGGTATACAATTATGGACGGACTGCCGAGTGCCGACACAGAGGTAGCTACAGCCGTGGACTACCGTACTGTACTGTGTCTGCTGCTAATATAGACTGGTTGATAAAGAGATGTAGTAGTATGTATAAGTATAAAGAAGAAAGAAAAAAAAAACACGGGTAGGTGGTATACAATTATGGACGGACTGCCAAGTGCCGACACAGAGGTAGCTACAGCCGTGAACTACCGTACTGTACTGTGTCTGCTGCTAATATAGACTGGTTGATAAAGAGATGTAGTAGTATGTATGTATAAAGAAGAAAGAAAAAAAAACCTCGGGTAGGTGGTATACAATTATGGACGGACTGCCGAGTGCCGACACAGAGGTAGCTACAGCCGTGAACTACCGTACTGTACTGTGTCTGCTGCTAATATAGACTGGTTGATAAAGAGATGTAGTAGTATGTATGTATAAAGAAGAAAGAAAAAAAAACCTCGGGTAGGTGGTATACAATTATGGACGGACTGCCGAGTGCCGACACAGAGGTAGCTACAGCCGTGAACTACCGTACTGTACTGTGTCTGCTGCTAATATAGACTGGTTGATAAAGAGATGTAGTAGTATGTATGTATAAAGAAGAAAGAAAAAAAAACCTCGGGTAGGTGGTATACAATTATGGACGGACTGCCGAGTGCCGACACAGAGGTAGCTACAGCCGTGAACTACCGTACTGTACTGTGTCTGCTGCTAATATAGACTGGTTGATAAAGAGATGTAGTAGTATGTATGTATAAAGAAGAAAGAAAAAAAAACCACGGGTAGGTGGTATACAATTATGGACGGACTGCCGAGTGCCGACACAGAGGTAGCTACAGCCGTGGACTACCGTACTGTACTGTGTCTGCTGCTAATATAGACTGGTTGATAAAGAGATGTAGTAGTATGTATGTATAAAGAAGAAAGAAAAAAAAACCACGGGTAGGTGGTATACAATTATGGATGGACTGCCGTGTGCCGACACAGAGGTAGCTACAGCCGTGAACTACCGTACTGTGTCTGCTGCGACTGGATGATAAATAATGATATAAAAAATATATATATATCACTACTGCAGCCGGACAGGTATATATTATATAATGACGGACCTGCTGGACACTGTCTGTCAGCAGAATGAGTTTTTTATAGAATAAAAAAAAAAACACCACACAAGTGAAGTCACACAACGAGTGTTTAACTTTTTCAGGCAATCACAATATAGTATACTACTAACTATACTGGTGGTCAGTGTGGTCAGGTCACTGGTCAGTCACACTGGCAGTGGCACTCCTGCAGCAAAAGTGTGCACTGTTTAATTTTAATATAATATGTACTCCTGGCTCCTGCTATAACCTATAACTGGCACTGCAGTGCTCCCCAGTCTCCCCCACAATTATAAGCTGTGTGAGCTGAGCACAGTCAGATATATACATAGATGATGCAGCACACTGGGCTGAGCAGTGCACACAGATATGGTATGTGACTGAGTCACTGTGTTTATCGTTTTTTTCAGGCAGAGAACGGATATATTAAATAAAACTGCACTGTCTGGTGGTCACTGTGGTCAGTCACTAGTAAACTCTGCACTCTCTACACTTCTACAGTACTCCTAAGCTCCAGTAAATCAGGTCAATCTCTCTCTCTCTCTCTTCTAATCTAAATGGAGAGGACGCCAGCCACGTCCTCTCCCTATCAATCTCAATGCACGTGTGAAAATGGCGGCGACGCGCGGCTCCTTATATAGAATCCGAGTCTCGCGAGAATCCGACAGCGTCATGATGACGTTCGGGCGCGCTCGGGTTAACCGAGCAAGGCGGGAGGATCCGAGTCTGCTCGGACCCGTGAAAAAAACCATGAAGTTCGGGCGGGTTCGGATTCAGAGAAACCGAACCCGCTCATCTCTAACAAACACGCCCTGCATTCGGCCAGCCACTCCCCCGTTTCTCCAGACACTCCCGCGTTTTTTCCTGACACGCCTGCGTTTTTTAGCACACTCCATGAAAACGCTCAGTTACCACCCAGAAACGCCTATTTCCTGTCAATCATTCACCGATCAGCAGTACGACTGAAAAGCGCCGCAGGATCCACAGCAAAACTGCTAAGTTTTTAGTTAAATACCGTATATACTCGAGTATAAGCCGACTTTTT
Organism: Pseudophryne corroboree; assembly: GCF_028390025.1. Lineage (NCBI taxonomy): Eukaryota > Metazoa > Chordata > Amphibia > Anura > Myobatrachidae > Pseudophryne > Pseudophryne corroboree. The sequence continues at coordinate 1,074,984,071 of NC_086444.1, forward strand.
CAGCACGTTTTTTTGTGCTGAAAAAGCCCCCTCGGCTTATACTCGAGTCAGTGGAAGGAGGAACACGGAGGGCTCAGCGCGCGGCTCTCCTGTGTCCTTCCTGCGTCTCCGGCGGCGTGTGTGTGTGTTAAATGAGCTCTGATTGGCTCACGAACCGGCACCTCATTTAATACACACACGCCGCCGGAGACGGAGACGCAGGAGGGATGCAGGAGAGCCGCGCGCTGTGCCCTCCGTGTCCCTCCTTCAGAAGACAACGCGGGAGCGATGGAGGGTAAGTACCCTTCCTGGCACTGTGGGGCATATCTGGCAGCATGAGGGCACATCTAGCACAGTGGGGCATATCTGGCAGCATGAGGGCACACCTGGCACTGTGGGGCATATCTGGCAGCATTAGGGCACATCTGGCACTGGGGCATATCTGGCATATCTGGCAGCATGAGGGCACATCTGGCAGCATGAGGGCATATCTGGCACATCTGGCACTGTGGGGCATATCTGGCAGCATGAGGGCACATCTGGCACTGTGGGGCATATCTGGGACTGTGGGGCATATCTGGCAGCATGAGGGCATATCTGGCACTGTGGGGCATATCTGGCAGTATGAGGGCATATCTGGCACTGAGGGCTGTGTACGGCTAGAGCTGCATTTCCCACCCTAGGCTTATACTTGAGTCAATCAGTTTTCCCAGGTTTTTGTGGTAAAATTAGGTGCCTCGGCTTATATTCGGGTCGACTTATACTCGAGTATATACGGTAACTAAGCGCATGCGCATTTTGCAACAAATTGCAGCATAGCAAAAATCAGGCAACGAGCAAACAACTCGGAATGACCCCCTATGTCATAATATGAATTGGGGATACTGTGTTGTACTATTACGGGGCATTAAATTAACAACTGCTGCGGAAAGGTTTCTCTAGAAGCATTGGAACAGGGGTCCCTTTAAAGTGTTGCTGTGGGGCCCACAAAGTTCTGACTAAGCCACTGACTAAGCGGAAGGCAGGATTGGTCATACAGAAATCATTTCTACCTGTAGCTGAAGGTGAGAGATTTAAACTCTTTGGGACTGATGCTGAGTTGGATGCATTTGCATCGACAAATGCAGGTGCAAATTTCATTCACACAAAAATGTTGACTCAAACTAGTGATTTCCCTTATCCACTCTGACCAGCTTGGCCTGCATGTCCACAATGATGTAGTTTTGTCATCATAGAACAAGTCTAAAAACTAACAATCAATAAATAGTAATGAAGTGTCCCTAGCACCAGGGCTCAGAATGGATTCAGTATGATATGCCAGGATGCCGGCTGCCAGATATACCGACAGCGGCATCGCGGCTGCCAGTAACCTGTCAGTGGAGTGAGTGCAAAGAGCCCCGTTTCAGGCTCGCTACTATTGCCACAGGTTCTATTCTTACTCTATGGGTGTCATGGACACCCACGAATGAGAATAGCCCTGTACTGCGGGTTTTCCGGCTGTTGGCATTGCCAGCTGGTGGGATTCCGACATCGGTATCCTGACCGCCCAGATCCCGACAGCCGGGAAATGTAATGGATCCCCTTAGAATATAGGCCCTCATTCCGAGTTGTTCACTCGCTAGCATTGCACACGCTAGGCCGCCGCCCTCTGGGAGTGTATCTTAGCAGAATAGCGAACGAAAGAGTAGCAGAATTGCGAATAAATAATTCTCAGCAGTTTCTGAGTAGCTCGAGACTTACTCCTACATTGCGATCAGCTCAGCCCGTTTCGTTCCTGGTTTGACGTCACAAACACGCCCTGCGTTCGGCCAGCCACTCCCCCGTTTCCCCAGCCACTCCTGCGTTTTATGCTGGCACGCCTGCATTTTTCCGCACACTCCCATAAAACGGTCAGTTTCCGCCCAGAAACACCCACTTCCTGTCAATCACACTATGATCACTTCAACGATGAAAAATCATTGGCCCTCATTCCGAGTTGATCGCTCGGTATTTTTCATCGCATCGCAGTGAAATTCCGCTTAGTACGCATGCGCAATATTCGCACTGCGACTGCGCCAAGTAATTTTACAATGGAGATAGTATTTTTACTCACGGCTTTTTCATCGCTCCGGCGATCGTAATGTGATTGACAGGAAATGGGTGTTACTGGGCGGAAACAGGCCGTTTTATGGGCGTGCGGGAAAAAACGCTACCGTTTCCGGAAAAAACGCAGGAGTGGCCGGGGAAACGGGGGAGTGTCTGGGCGAACGCTGGGTGTGTTTGTGACGTCAAAACAGGAACGACAAGCACTGAACTGATCGCAGATGCCGAGTAAGTCTGAAGCTACTCTGAAACTGCTAAGTAGTTAGTAATCGCAATATTGCGAATACATCGGTCGCAATTTTAAGAAGCTAAGATTCACTCCCAGTAGGCGGCGGCTTAGCGTGTGTAACTCTGCTAAAATCGCCTTGCGAGCGATCAACTCGGAATGAGGGCCATTGTTCGGTCATGAGTAAATCTACCAAGTTTTGTGCTAAAATACTTAGCACATGCGCGCTGTGTACCATGCGCATGCGCATATTTGCCTTAATCGCTCCGTTGCGAAAATCGGCAACGAGCGAACAACTCGGAATGACCTCCATAGGCTGGTAACAGCAAATCAGAGGGACAAACAGCAAAGTTTACCCCTGAAAAAGCCACTACCAGTACCAGCACTAGGTTATGAAAGGTAGACTGGGAAATCTGCAGCATGTCATAATGTCACAGTCATAGCCTGGTGCTGATTCTTTGGAGGAATAGCCTCCCCCCCTCCCCCAAAATAAAAAAAATAAAAATAAAATAAAATGATTCCCCTTTATAACCAAACAACTTCATGCTGAAAAAAAGAGGGGGACTCGCCCTGGTAATGGATGGAGCTATCTATTAATGTGGTGTGTGGGTGACTGGGGTCTGGGGCCAGGCAGCCACTTCCGTATGCCGGTAGCTGCCTGGTATAGTACAATGAAGTTTTTGTATTATTAATTGAGACAAGGCACGCATGACGTCATGTCACGCATGCTGCAGCACTTTCACAAAGAAGAGGAGGACAGCCCCAGCCAGAAGACACAGGAGATGGTAAGTGTCTGTGGCCTGTGGGGGCTGGATGAGGGGGCCGACTGGATACACAGAAGGGGGGCAGCTGGAGATACAGGAGGAGGGCTGTCTGGAGACATAAAAGGGGGACTGGCTGGAAAGACAGAAGGGGAACTGGCTGGAGAGACAGAAGGGGAACTGGCTGGAGAGACAGAAGCGGAGCTAGCTGGAGACAAAGAAGGGGGAAGAGACACAGAAGGGGGATGGCTAGAGACACAGAAGGTGGTCTAGCTGAAGAGACAAAAGGAGTGCTTGCTGGAGACACAGAAGGGGGGCTAGCTATAGAGACAGAACTTTATGGCTGGAGAGACAGAGGGGGCTGGCTGCAGATACAGACGGGGTGCTGGCTGGTAAGACAGAAGAGGGGCTGGCTGGAGACACTGAATGGAAGATTACAGGAGGGTCTGGCTGGAGAGACAGAAGACGACTGGCTGGAAAGACACAAAGGGGGCTGGCTGGAAAGACCAATGGGGCACTTGCTGGAGACTGGGAAGACAGACAGGGCTGGAGAGACAGAAGAATGTTGGCTGTAGAGATAGAAGCAGGCTGGTTGGTGAGACATTAGAAGGGCTGGCTGGAGACACAGAAGGGGAGCTGGCTGAAACACAGAAGGGGCTGGCTGGAGACACAGAAGTGGAGCTGGCTGAAACACAGAAGGGGCTGGCTGGATACACAGAAGGGGGGCTGACTGGAAAGACAGAAGGGGGCTGACTGGAGCTAGAGAGACACTGTAGGGCTGGGGCTGCAGAAATACGGTTTGGGGTGAGGCTGAAGAGAACTGGGGGAAGTGACTGGAGATTTTTCTCTACTGACAGGATTACTGGCACATTACTAACTCTTTTGCCATCCCAGCTGGTCTACTGCGCATGCACTGTTGGGGGAGGGGGGATCACAGTCTATTTCACCTATGAGTGGGGTGTGCCTTTGGGGTTACCATGATATGAGACATCTATTAAACCTCTATGGGGGTGATTCAATAAGAATGACATATGCGATCCTTACTGCATCTCCCTGATGGTCGGCACAGGACCCATTCTGCTCATGTCCTGCATTCTCGGCACAGGAATGCAAATGCAGAGGCATTTGGAGGGAGGAGCGGACGGCGCTTGGAGTGGCGAGGCCAAGGACTGCGTTGCGAGATGCAGTTTCCTTGGCCTCGGAAGCCGCACTGCAACAGCAAGGTTGAGAAACTTTAGACTGATGGTCGCGATGTTCATCTTAGATGCAATTGCATCGCAAATGCAGGGAGGAGGTGATATATACAACAACAGCTTAGATATTTCCTTTTGTGGGCCCTCTTTCTTCCAGTGGCCTCAGCCACTACAATATAGACAATCCTCTAGTGCTCATCTCTGTTATGTCCTGATGTACAGCTCTTTACTTCAATGAATCATGCAGTATGAAGATTATGTATTTTATTTCTTATTGGTAAGTAGTACTTGCATGGTTACAGATAGACACCAACTCCACATGCTGCTCTCCTTCTCCTTACTCTCCTTCTACTTCCTACTTCCTTCTACTTCCTGATCACATGTTCATCTGTGCAGCCAGATTCTTAAAGGTACACTACCTCATCTAGCTAATGCACAAAAACTATCTTCATAGATACTACATCTCCCCCTTCCTTTCATATATGTAAATTAATATATTTCTTTAAAACACGTTCAACCAATTAAACATACAACAATATGCTGACTAAATCTGAGCATGAACATTAACCCACAATATACAATACACATTAAACTGGAAAAGATTTTTGAACAACAAATTATGTATGAGCTTTAAGATGAAAGTCATATCTGCTCAATAAGCCTTGTAGGAGGTTTAATGACTCTGCCTGCTTTCGTCTGAGTATATGATCCTTCACTCAAAGGAACAGACACAATAGAATCACTTGGTGCTGAGGATGTTATAGGTGGTATGTCGACATCATCTTGACTTGGTGCATCAGAAGACAATGATGGGAATATCTTCTAGAAATGGGACACATTCCTTGTCACAGTGTGATGGTCATTTCCTGCAACAACCATTGTTCCTTTCCTTTTCACTACAGTCAGTGGACTTGGGTGAAAAGTAGTGATGTGCACCGGACATTTTTTGGGTTTTGTGTTTTGGATTCGATTCCGCGGCCGTGTTTTGGATTCGGACGCGTTTTGGCAAAACCTCACCGAAATTTTTTTGTCGGATTCGGGTGTGTTTTGGATTCGGGTGTTTTTTTTTACAAAAAAACCTAAAAAACAGCTTAAATCATAGAATTTGGGGGTCATTTTGATCCCATAGTTTTATTAACCTCAATAACCATAATTTCCACTCATTTCCAGTCTATTCTGAACACCTCACACCTCACAATATTATTTTTAGTCCTAAAATTTGCACCGAGGTCGCTGGATGGCTAAGCTAAGCGACACAAGTGGCCGACACAAACACCTGGCCCATCTAGGAGTGGCACTGCAGTGTCAGGCAGAATGGCACTTCAAAAAAATAGTCCCCAAACAGCACATGATGCAAAGAAAAAAAGAGGCGCACCAAGGTCGCTGTGTGACTAAGCTAAGCGACACAAGTGGCCGACACAAACACCTGGCCCATCTAGGAGTGGCACTGCAGTGTCAGACAGGATGGCACTTCAAAAAAATAGTCCCCAAACAGCACATGATGCAAAGAAAAAAAGAGGCGCACCAAGGTCGCTATGTGACTAAGCTAAGCGACACAAGTGGCCAACACAAACACCTGGCCCATCTAGGAGTGGCACTGCAGTGTCAGGCAGGATGGCACTTCAAAAAAATAGTCCCCAAACAGCACATGATGCAAAGAAAAAAAGAGGCGCACCACAGGTATAGAATGTAGATGGATAGTATACTTAATGACGACACAGAGGTAGGTACAGCAGTGGCCTTCCGTACCGTACTGCTATTATATATAGTATACTGGTGGTCACTGTGTCAGCAAACTGCAAAACTAAAATGCACCACAGGTATAGAATGTAGATGGATAGTATACTTAATGACGACACAGAGGTAGGTTCAGCAGTGGCCTACTGTACCGTAATGCTATATATTATATACTGGTGGTCACTGGTCAGCAAAACTCTGCACTGTACTCCTCCTATATAATTTTATACTGGTGGTCCCCAGTCCCCACAATAAAGCAGCACACTGAGCACAGATATGGAGTGTTTTTCAGGCAGACAACGTATACTGGTGGTCACTGTCAGCAAAACTCTGCACTGTACTCCTGCTATATAATACAGCTGCTCCCCAGTCCCCACAATTAAGCAGTGTGAGCACAGATATATGCAGCACACTGTGAGCACAGATATGGAGCGTTTTTTTCAGGCAGAGAACGGATAACTCGTGGTCACTGTCAGCAAAACTCTGCACTGTACTCCTCCTATATTATGCAGCTGCTCCCAAGCCCTCCCAACAATTAAGCAATAGTGCACAGCACAATCAAGTTCAACAATAACGGAGAGGACGCCAGCCACGTCCTCTCCCTAACATTTCCAATGCACGAGTGAAAATGGTGGCGACGCGCGGCTGCTTATATAGAATCCGAATCTCGCGAGAATCCGACAGCGGAATGATGACGTTCGGGCGCGCTCGGGTTACCCGAGCCATACGGGAGAATCCGAGTATGCCTCGGACCCGTGTAAAATGGGTGAAGTTCGGGGGGGTTCGGTTTCCGAGAAACCGAACCCGCTCATCACTAGTGAAAAGCAGTCATGTCCTTACGTACTACTTTCTCTAACGTCCTAGAGGATGCTGGGGACTCCGTAAGGACCATGGGGAATAGACGGGCTCCGCATGAGATAGGGCACTTTAAGAAAGCTTTGGACTCTGGGTGTGCACTGGCTCCTCCCTCTATGCCCCTCCTCCAGACCTCAGTTTTACACTGTGCCCAGAGCAAGATGGGTGCACTGCAGAGAGCTCTCCAGAGTTCTCTGCCTAGAAGCATTTTTGTTTGGATTTTTTCTTTCTACATTTTACTTTTTCACAGGGAGCACTGCTGGCAACAGGCTCCCTGCATCGTGGGACTTAGGAGAGAGGAGCAGACCTTCTTGTCAAAGATAGGCTCTGCTTCCTCGGCTACTGGACACCATTAGCTCCAGAGGGGGTGAACGCAGGTTCTTACTGGGCGTCAACCCTCGGAGCCGCGCCGCCGTTCTCCTCACAGAGCTAGAAGTACAGAAGACAGAAGTCGTCAGGCGGCAGAAGCCTTCAGCTTCACTGAGGTAACGCACAGCACTGCAGCTGTGCGTCATTGCTCCCATACACCTCACATACTCCGGTCACTGTAAGGGTGCAGGGCGCAGGGGTGGGCGCCCTGGGCGGCAATATAAACCTCTGCATGGCATAAAGAATATATACATGTACAGGTGGGCTCTGTACATGTATATAAAAGAGCCCCCGCCATATTTCACTAAGTTTGAGCGGAACAGAAGCCCGCCGCCGAGGGGGTGGGGCTTCTCCCTCAGCACTCACCAGCGCCATTTTCTCTCCACAGCACTGCTGAGAGGATGCTCCCCGGACTCTCCCCTGCTTACACACGGTGAAAGGGTGCTTAAAAGAGAGGGGGGGGGGCACATAATTGGCGGTTTACATATTATACAGCGCTGCTGGGGAAAACAATTTGTGTTGGTCTCCAGGGTTATTGCGCTGGGGTGTGTGCTGGCTTACTCTCTCTCTGTCTCTCCAAAGGGCCTTGACAGGGATACTGTCTTCAGGAAAGGGGTTCCCTGTGTGTGTGTGAAGTGTGTCGGTACGCATGTGTCGACATGTTTGATGAGGAAGGCTCGCTTAATGTGGAGGGGGAGTGCTTGAATGTCATGTCGCTGTCGGCAACGCCGACACCGGAATGGGTGGATATGCTGAATGTCTTGAATGCAAATGTCAATCTATTGCATAAAAGATTAGACAAAGCAGAAGCTAGGGATCAGTCAGGTAGCCAGTCCATGCCTGTCCCTGGGGCGCCAGGTCTCGGGTCTCAGAAGCGCACCATATCCCAGATCGATGACACAGATACCGACACAGATACTGACTCTAGTGTCGACTATGAAGATGCAAAATTACAGCCAAAGGTGGGTAAGGGTATACGGTACATGATTATGGCCATTAAAGAGGTTTTGCATATTACTGAGGAACAAGTAATTGTGACACAAGGGTACACATGTATAAAGGGAAAAAGCCTGAGGTCACTTTCCCATCCTCATTTGAATTAAGTGACTTGTGCAAAAAGGCTTGGGAATCTCCGGATAGGAGACCACAAGTTCCCAAAAGGATTCTCATGGCGTATCCTTTTCCACAAACTGATAGGATACGCTGGGAATCTTCGCCAAAAGTTGACAAGGCGCTGACACGTTTGTCCAAAAAGGTGGCACTGCCTTCTCAGGATACGGCTTCCCTCAAGGAACCTGCTTATCGCAGGCAGGAAATTACCTTAAAGCACATTTACAATCATTCCGGTACTATTGCTCGACCGGCTAGGGCGTCGGCCTGGGTTTGTAGTGCGGTTGTAGCATGGACAGATTCCTTATCTACGGAAATTGACACCTTAGATAGGGACGCCATTCAAATGACCATAGAGCATATCAGAGATGCTGCCTTGTATATGAGGGATGCTCAGAGAGACATTTGTTTATTAAGCTCCAGAATAAATGCTATGTCTATTTCTGCTAGGCGGCTCTTGTGGACCCGACAGTGGACAGGAGATGCCGATTCAAAGCGGCATATGGAGTCCTTGCCTTACAAGGGGGTGGAGTTGTTTGGAGACGGCCTCTCAGATCTTGTCTCTACGGCTACGGCTGGTAAGTCAAATTTCTTACCTTATGTCCCCCCGCAACATACAAAAAAGGCACCTCATTATCAAATGCAGTCCTTTCGTTCCAATAAAAACAAGAAGGTACGTGGATCATCCTTTGTTGCCAGAGGGAAAGGCAGGGGTAAAAAGCTGCACACAGCTAGTTCCCAAGAGCAGAAGTCCTCCCCCGCGTCGGCAAAGTCCACCGCATGACGCTGGGGCTTTCCGGGGGGAGGCAGATCTGGTGGGGGCTCGTCTTCGATTTTTCAGCCACGTCTGGGTTCACTCGCAGGTGGATCCCTGGGCATTAGAGATTGTTTCCCAGGGATACAGGCTGGAATTCGAACACTTGCCTCCTCGCCGATTTTTCAAATCAGCTCTGCCGGCTTCCCCGTCAGAGAGGGAGCTAGTGTTGACAGCAATCCAAAAATTGTATACTCAACAGGTGATTGTCACAGTTCCTCATCTCCAGCAAGGAGAGGGATATTACTCAACCCTGTTTGTGGTCCCGAAACCGGACGGTTCGGTCAGACCCATTTTAAACCTGAAATCTCTGAACCTGTACTTGAAGAGGTTCAAGTTCAAAATGGAATCACTCAGGGCGGTCATCGCCAGCCTGGAGGGGGGGGGGGATTGGATGGTGTCCCTGGACATAAAGGATGCTTACCTTCATGTTCGGATATTCCCCCCGCATCAGGCGTTCCTGAGATTTGCAGTGCAGGACTGTCACTACCAATTTCAGACGTTGCCGTTTGGGCTTTCCACGGCCCCGAGAATTTTCACCAAGGTATTGGCGAAAATGATGGTGCTCCTGCGCAGGCAGGGGGTCACAATTATCCCATACTTGGACGATCTCCTCATAAGGGCGAGATCTCGGGAGAGGTTGCTGGACAGCGTGTGTCTGTCCATGAAGACGTTGCAGTTACACGGCTGGATTCTCAATATACCGAAGTCCCAGCTAGTCCCTACAACGCGTCTGACCTTTTTGGGGCTGATTCTAGACACAGACAAGAAAAAGGTTTTTCTTCCGATCTAAAAGGTTCAGGAACTCATAGCCATGGTCAGGAACCTATTAAAACCAAAAAAGGTTTCAGTGCATCATTGCACGCGGGTCCTGGGGAAGATGGTGGCTTCCTACGAGGCCATCCCTTTCGGCAGGTTCCATGCGAGGACCTTTCAATGGGACCTTTTGGACAAGTGGTCCGCATCCCATCTACAAATGCATCAAAAGATCACACTGTCTCCCAGGACCAGGGTATCTCTCCTGTGGTGGCTGAACAGTGCTCACCTACTAGAAGGTCGCAGGTTTGGCATTCAGGACTGGGTCCCGGTGACCACGGACGCAAGCCTCCGAGGCTGGGGAGCAGTGACACTGGGAAGAAATTTCCAAGGTCTCTGGTCAAGCCTAGAGTCTTGTCTCCACATCAACGTCCTGGAGTTGAGGGCCATATACAACGCCCTGCATCAAGCGGAGGAATTGTTTCGGAGAAAACCGGTTCTGATTCAGTCAGACAATGTCACGGCAGTGGCTCATATAAACCGCCAAGGCGGAACAAGGAGCAGAATGGCCATGGCAGAAGCGACCAGGATTCTACGCTGGGCGGAAGTCCATGTAAGCGCGCTGTCAGCGGTGTTCATCCCGGGGGTGGACAACTGGGAGGCGGACTTCCTCAGCAGGCACGACCTGCATCCGGGAGAGTGGGGACTTCATCCAGAAGTCTTCGCACAGATCACGGATCGTTGGGGACTGCCTCAAATCGACATGATGGCATCCCGTCTCAACAAAAAGCTAAAGCGGTATTGCGCCAGGTCAAGGGACCCTCAGGCGGTAGCGGTAGACGCTCTGGTGACACCTTGGGTGTTCAGATCGGTCTATGTGTTTCCTCCTCTTCCTCTCATACCCAAGGTGTTGAGAATAATACGAAGAAGCTGGGTCAGAACAATACTCATTGTTCCAGATTGGCCACGGAGGACTTGGTATCCGGAGCTGCAAGAGTTGCTCGCAGGGGATCCGTGGCCTCTTCCTCTAAGGCAAGACCTGCTGCGGCAGGGGCCCTGTCTGTTCCAAGACTTACCGCAGCTGCGTTTGATGGCATGGCAGTTGAACGCCAGATCCTAGCGGAAAAAGGGATTCCGGAGGAGGTCATTCCTACCCTGATCAAGGCTAGGAAAGACGTGTCGTTAAAACATTATCACGGTATATGGCGGAAATATGTTTCTTGGTGTGAGGCCAGAGCCGCTCCTACGGAGGAGTTCCGTTTGGGCCGTCTACTCCACTTCCTTCAAACAGGAGTGACTTTGGGCCAAAAATTAGGGTCCATAAAGGTCCAGATTTCGGCCTTATCCATTTTCTTTCAAAGAGAATTGGCCTCTATTCCTGAAGTACAGACGTTTGTGAAGGGAGTGCTGCATATTCAGCCTCCTTTTGTGCCTCCGGTGGCGCCTTGGGATCTTAACGTGGTGTTACGGTTCCTCAAGTCACCTTGGTTTGAACCACTCAAAACTGTGGAGTTGAAATACCTCACGTGGAAAGTGGTCATGTTGTTGACGTTAGCTTCGGCAAGACGTGTTTCCGAATTGGCGGCTTTATCACATAAAAGACCATACTTGGTTTTTCACGTGGATAGGGCAGAGTTGAGGACTCGCCCTCACTTTCTGCCAAAAGTAGTCTCCTCTTTTCATGTGAACCAACCTATTGTCGTGCCTGTGGCTACACGGGACTTGGAGGATTCCGAGTCCCTGGATGTAGTCAGGGCTTTGAAGATTTATGTGACCAGAACGGCTAGCATCAGAAAGACTGAAGCTTTGTTCGTTCTGTATGCAGCCAACAAGGTTGGCGCTCCTGCTTCAAAGCAGACTATTGCTCGCTGGATCTGTAACACGATTCAGCAGGCGCATTCTACGGCAGGATTGCAGTTACCGAAATCGGTTAAGGCCCACTCCACTAGGAAAGTGGGCTCTTCTTGGGCGGCTGCCCGAGGGGTCTCGGCATTACAGTTGTGCCGAGCAGCTACTTGGTCGGGGACAAACACCTTTGCAAAGTTCTATAAGTTTGATACCCTGGCTGAGGAGGACCTCCTGTTTGCTCAATCGGTGCTGCAGAGTCATCCGCACTCCCGCCCATTTGGGAGCTTTGGTATAATCCCCATGGTCCTTACGGAGTCCCCAGCATCCTCTAGGACGTTAGAGAAAATAAGATTTTACTTACCGGTAAATCTATTTCTCGTAGTCCGTAGAGGATGCTGGGCGCCCGTCCCAAGTGCGGACTTCTTCTGCAAGACTTGTATATAGTTATTGCTTACATAAGGGTTATGTTATAGTTTTCGGTGGTACCGTGGCTATGTTGTTGTTCATACTGTTAACTGGGTAAGTTTATCACAAGTTATACGGTGTGATTGGTGTGGCTGGTATGAATCTCGCCCTTAGATTTACAAAAATCCTTCCTCGTACTGTCCATCTCCTCTGGGCACAGTTTCCCTAACTGAGGTCTGGAGGAGGGGCCTAGAAGGAGGAGCCAGTGCACACCCAGAGTCCAAAGCTTTCTTAAAGTGCCCTATCTCCTGCGGAGCCCGTCTATTCCCCATGGTCCTTACGGAGTCCCCAGCATCCTCTATGGACTACGAGAAATAGATTTACCAGTAAGTAAAATCTTATTTTTTGTTTCACCAGAACACGATCTCCTTCTTGTAAGTCTGAAACAATAGCTCTCCTTTTCCGGTCTGCATATTGTTTAGCCTTTTGTTTATTGACAGAGTCCTTCTGTCTAACCTGATGATCTCTAGATGAAGGAGTCAAATGGATTTTTGGAAGAGTGGATCTGATTACTTTTCTTTGAAACATTAATGTCTGAGGAGGGACATTTGTTGTGGAATTAGGCACTGAGCGATATTGTCTGAGACATTGAGTTAGAGATTGTTGACTTGAAATTTGGGATACTTTACAAGTCTTTTTTGCTTTCCCAGATTACGCATGAAACGTTCAACAAGACCATTAGCCTGTGGCCACAGGGGAGTGATTTTTTGATGTCGAATTCCAAAATGTTTTATGAATTTGCTGAAATCATCACCTTGAAATGGCGGACCATTATCAGTCTTTATTGTTCCTGGAATTCCATAAGTAGTAAATATTCTATCCAACGCTGGTAAGACAGATGTGGCAGACGTTGAAGATATTATTTCAAGAACAGGATATCTTGAATATTCATCCACAGCCACTAGTATGTATTTACCATTGTATAATGGGCCATAGAAATCAACATCAACATTTTCCCAGACTATGTCAGGTAGATTAGTCATCCGCAATGGTTCACTGCTAGTTTGCGTAGACAGAAGGGTGCATGTCATACAGTTACGGATTTCCGATTCAACAAGTTGCTCCATGGAGGGAAACCATACCTTTTCACGTCAAAGTTGTTTGGTCTTTATGATTCCTAAATGACTGGCATGGACAAAATCAATTACCCTCTTTCTCAAAACAGCTGGAATAACAATTTTGTCACCTCTGAGAATGATTGAATTATCATGTACAGTAAGTTCTTGACAATGTTTATGAAGTGTTCGGAATTCTTGTTCCTCATCAGTTGAAAATAAAAACTGTCCCAGTCATCAATCATTGGAAATAATGCAGTGTTTTACTGCTGACAAAACTTTATCTGAGGAAGAAGCCTCTTTGATGTTGGCACTAGTAAGTGAATCAGGAATTGAATTGTTAATAATAAAGTACACATATTCCTCCACTGAAGTAGACTGCGATATGTCAGAAGGCAGAGGATGTCTGGACATGTAATCTAAGGGATTGTCAGCACCAGCTCTATGAATGATGGAGAAATTGTATGCCTGCAAACGTAAGCCCCATCGCTGTATCCTAGCTGGTTGTTTGGATTTTGGATTTCCAAAAAGTGTCACTAGGGCTTGATGATCAGTCTGGATGGTAAAGTCAATGCCGTATAGATAGAGATGAAAGCGTTCACAACCCCAGACTACTGCAAGAGCTTCCCTTTCTGGTTGAGAGTAATGTTTTTCCACCTCTGTCAAACTGCGACTTGCACATGCTACAATATGATGATCCCCATGTGTATTCACCTGAGTCAAGATAGCTCCGAGCCCCACAGGACTGGAATTCACAATAAGTTCTGTTTTCCAGTCAGTGTTGTAATATGACATTGTGACACTATCCTGCAGACATCGTTTTATGTCATCAAATGCTTGTGATTGAGAGGAAGTCCATATGAATTTTGCATTTTTCTTTGTGAGTTCCCTAAGTGGGGCAGTCAGAGTAGCGTAATTTGGAATGAATTGGGAGCAATAGTTAGAATCCCAAGAAACGACTTGACCTCACCAGCATTAGCAGGTTTGGACATATTTGTGATAGCCTGGACTTTTTGTGGATCAGGACCAACTCCATCTTGAGAAAAGATATGCCCCAAAAAATTGAGCTTCTGTTGAAGAAAGACGCATTTATCTTTATTCAGTGTTAAGTTTTTGGCTTGAAGACACTGCAACACTTGACGCAGAGCTACATCATGTTCCTGGCGTGTTGCTCCAAAATCCAGGATATCATCACTGTAATTGATGGCATTTGGAACTGACTGTATAACCTGACGGATAGCATTTTGAAACACCTCTGCTGCAGATACGATTCCAAATGATAACCGTTTGTATCGTCGTAACCCAACATGAGTTGAGAATGTTGTTATTTGCCGTGACTCTTCATCAAGTTCCAGTTGATGATAACCTTTATTTAAATCCAATTTCGAAAAGAAACTTGCACCTGTGAGTCGATGTATGATATTATCCATAGTAGGAGTAATATGGCGCTCTCTTTTAATGGCAACATTAGGACGACACATATCAACACATATTCTCACTGCAATTGGTTGACCTGGTTTGGGCACTACCACAATAGAGGATACCCATGGTGTCAGACCAGATACCTTTTCAATTATTGGATAGTGAAGAAAACAAGCGCTAATGAGTGTAGTGACAATTATAACGGAAACACTCAGGTGGGTTAAAAAATTAGTATGGCCTTGGGCACTTATCTGGTGAATAAAAACTTCCAGCCGATGTTCATCATTTTAGGATTAACATGTAAAAGAAGAAACAGCAAACATAGTGTGTATCGTTCATAGATTAAAATAGTGCTTTTCGCAATATAGGGCACGAAGTTAGGGAACTAGCTTATTCCCAATAAAAATGTAATCTGTAACTTCACAACATAAAATACAGATTTTAATGAACAATACAAAAACGGCTAGACAACACACGTACAAGATTTAAAATCATAAAAGCTTATCTGTCCATTATGAGGATAGGGAAGTCAGCAACAAACTGTCCCAGGGACACAAGATAGCCAAAGGTAATGCGTACAGGATAAAAAAGTTCAAACGCTTATCTGTCCATCAAGGGGAGTTTCAGCAGCAAACAGTCCCAACGCGTTTCGTCCTTCAGGGTGTGGACTTCTTCAAGAAGAAGTCCACACCCTGAAGGACGAAACGCGTTGGGACTGTTTGCTGCTGAAACTCCCCTTGATGGACAGATAAGCGTTTGAACTTTTTTATCCTGTACGCATAACCTTTGGCTATCTTGTGTCCCTGGGACAGTTTGTTGCTGACTTCCCTATCCTCATAATGGACAGATAAGCTTTTATGATTTTAAATCTTGTACGTGTGTTGTCTAGCCGTTTTTGTATTGTTCATTAAAATCTGTATTTTATGTTGTGAAGTTACAGATTACATTTTTATTGGGAATAAGCTAGTTCCCTAACTTCGTGCCCTATATTGCGAAAAGCACTATTTTAATCTATGAACGATACACACTATGTTTGCTGTTTCTTCTTTTACATGTTAATCCTAAAATGATGAACATCGGCTGGAAGTTTTTATTCACCAGATAAGTGCCCAAGGCCATACTAATTTTTTAACCCACCTGAGTGTTTCCGTTATAATTGTCACTACACTCATTAGCGCTTGTTTTCTTCACTATCCAATTTTTTTCTACGTGTACACCATACACTAATCTTTATTACGAGCTGCTACTCTTAAAAGGGTTAAACGAGTGTTTTCTTTATTACTGTTTCCACCGCACGTCTGTACTGTAGCGCATAGGTCTCTATTTCTCTACCTTTTCAATTATATCTAAGTCTTCAAGGGCCTGAATTTCTTCTTCCACTTGCTTCCTTATGTTGATAGGAATACGCCGATGTTCTTGAGCAATTGTGATAACTGAGTGATCAATGTGAAGATGAACTTGATAGTCTTTAAGTTTTCCAATGCCATGAAAAAGATGATCATACTCCCTTAGTAAAACATCCACATCACTTCGTAGTGGTTTTGGGTCATGTAGGACAGGAGTGAGATTGGGAGCGTCATATAAGACATGAGCGAAATCATGAGTGTGTGCCACAATTTGTATAAGACCCAACTCTGATGCAGTATTCAATCCCAAAAGATTACCTCTTGCTTACTTAGTGACGTTAAATACAGCTTTTGTCATTTTGTCATTTTTGCGTGCAATAATGTCAAAAGAACCCTTTAGTGGAAGAGGTTGTTTATTACCATAGGTGAATATTTTCACAGATGTTGGATTCAAAATTACTCTGCCATGCAGCTTCTTGAAACTGGTAGCATCCATTATATTTACAGAAGCAACGGAATCTATGAGAAAGTCAACAGAAGTGTGTTCTAGAGTGATGGCAGTTTTTGGACTGACCTTGTTTTTCCCAACTTGATGAATCATGTTGATAAATCCTTCTGACTTGTCATCACTGTCAGATGATTCTGCAGGCGGATCCACTGTAGAATGTTGATCCACACAACCAACTGTCTTTCGCCTGGATTTAAACTGCTGTGAAGATTGTCTAGGTGTAGACTTGATTTCCTTAGATTTACAAACAGAGGAAAAGTGATTCATTTTGCCACATGCAGTGCAAATTTTACCTGTGGCAGGACAGTCTCCTGAATGTGGATAGGAGCGTCCACATCTGTAACATGATCTAGATTTCCTTGTCTCCAGAATGGTACTTGTGTCAGTGTGTAATTTATTGCACACTTGCAGCTGGGTCATGCCCCTCTCCATGTCTTTAGCATGTGTCTCTGAAAGTTCTAGACTTCTAGCATATTGCTGCAGCTCAGTCAGCGGCATTTCAGATTTAAGAGCACGTCTGCGCAACTTTCCACATGTGCCAAATGCGATTAGCTGCTGCTTAATTTCATCCTCTACAACATGGAACTGACAAGTTTTGGCAAGAATCCGTAATCTAGTAATGTATGCATCAACAGATTCAGTTTGCAGTTGCATAGCTGTCCTGAATAGGTATTTTGAATGTGTCAGGCTGCATTTTGGGGCAAAATAGGCAGTCAGAGAGTCCCTACATTTGTTATAATCCCTGGCAAAGTATCATACAGTTCATAATCTTGGAGCCAGCACTGAGAAGAAGCATGCTTTTCTTTTTGCTATCAGAAGTAACCCCCATAGCTTCAATATATTGATCAAACTGGGCAAGCCATTTTCTCCATAACTCTGCTGCATGAGGGGCATCAGTATGCAGAAACTGAGGGATTAATGATAGCATGGTGACTAAGAGGAATGTACAGTAGCTGAGTGTAAGTAGTTAAAAGTTTATCCTTGTCGCCAGTTGTTATATCCTGATGTACAGCTCTTTACTTCAATGAATCATTCAGTATGAAGATTATGTATTTTATTTCTTATTGGTAAGTAGTACTTGCATGGTTACAGATAGACATCAACTCCACATGCTGCTCTCCTTCTCCTTACTCTCCTTCTACTTCCTACTTCCTTCTACTTCCTGATCACATGTTCATCTGTGCAGCCAGATTCTTAAAGGTACACTACCTCATCTAGCTAATGCACATAAACTATCTTCATAGATACTACAATCTCATCTGACAGGACATGGAACTGGTGGCTGCTGAGCTAACACAAGATTGTGAGTAATCTGAAACTGATCCTCCTGAATGTGGGTGTCAAGCTGAATGCAAATGGAGCATTTCATTTTTTAAATACATAAATTCATATTTTTTAAACTTTGAAGTTAAATACTGTATATACTTTTGGATTTGAATTGCTTAGTACATGCTGACTTCAAACAAATTAAATTTGTGTGCTCTTATCTTTTAAATGTTGACCCTGTGACCTTTAGTATATATGGAATTATTCTATGTGTTTAGGATGGCTTTCTTGACTGGCTAAACTTAAAGTTGTTTTACTTTATTATTAATTAAGTTATTTATGAAGTAGAAAAGATGCTGGGCCATTGTGATAATGGCCAATGATCTCTGAAAAATCATTCTTTGCGCACAGCAATAGGTTTAAATAAACTTATTTAAATTTACAATTCTAGTATCTGTGCCAAAATAGAACATTCTCTGTCATTAACAATGGATCTATCATGGCATCACAAACATTATATACATGTAGAATGTATATCTTGCTCTGGAAAAGTCTCACACCACCTTGAAAAAAGTGCAAATGCCTCTAGTTACAATACAGCATCTTCTCTCCATACTTTGCAGTATGTTTGGACTGTATGAAGCTTTCGGTACCTGGATGTCACACTCTCCAACCTGCATTTGCCTAAGCGCCATTTGTTTGTCTGTCTGTCTGTATGCCTGTGTATGTTTCTTCATGTGTCTAAATTGGGCAGTGACAGTCGGCAACTAGACGATGTTCCTGTCTAAGCACGTGTGCTTCAACCAAATATAGACCATTATAAATAGAACACTGATCTTCAGTATAGGAACTGCAAAACAACTGTTGCACTTCTAAAGTCTAGCCTTCATTTAAGGTATGTGCAAGGAAACTGTCAGATTAAGGCATGTTAACATTTTAAATTGAATGTAATCCTATATATTATCAGAATACTGGCCTGCTTCAGTGCTCTGTGTACCACCAGTAGTAATAGATTCTACTGCAGCTTCTGTATTAGTTAATGTATAAGACCCACAACAATCTTCCTTCCACCCTTCCAGCCTTTTATCTGTAGCACATTTCACTCTTTGACTATTTTGCTTCTCAGTGATCAAAGTTGGAAGACAATCCGCCTAGCAGCTGTTTTCCAAGTCTAGTCATTTCCCTTTCTACATTGTTATCCAATCAATAAATATTAATACTGTTTCTTATCTTCACCTTTACTTTCTAACAATCTTGAATGTGCTTATATGTATTGCTGTAGTATAGTGGGAAATGTCATAAGCTATGCATAATGTATTGGTGCACTGGGTAGTTCTATTTGACTATTAATGTATTTATTTAGCGTTAAATACTTTTGATACAGTGCCATTGTTCCTAGTTGTGTTTGAAACTGCAAACACATAAATATTTTAGATAACCTTTAAGCTAAAATGGGTTTTGAGGATATAAACAAAAATAACATTTATCTACGCTAAAGGGAGTGATAGGAAAATAACTTAAATGGTTACTGAGGTAATGACTGACAGACGCACTACACTGCACTTACAAAACAATACCATTACTTTACACCTGATGAGGGCATTGTCCTTTTAATGGAAGGCCAGGCTCCTATTTTCATTGTGTCTGGCTAGCTGCTTCTCAGGTGTCCAGACTACTTCTGGTTGCAACGAATGCCTGTTGCTGAATCTATAGGTGACCACTGACCAGGAAGGTCCTTTCCTCGTGTTGCAAATATTTTAAGGCTGATTCTGAGTCGGACGAATGTGAGATCGCCTTTCCATGCTCCCATGGTATTCAAGTAACTTTCATATGCATATGAGAGAATCCGCCAAAGTGTGCGGGAAATCTATGTGACCGAAACTGGAAGCCGATCCAGCTGTAAAATACCACTAAAATTCAGGTTTTAAACTTTTTTGGTTAGTTCAACTTCCACATCAAATTCACCTTATCTCCAAAACTATGATGTGATGGCTATCTTTAATTTCAACTATTTATCTCTGTAATATTTATATATTTATTAATTACCAGATATTTATATAGCATACGCATATTGCGCAGTGCCTTCCCTAGTGGAGCTTACAATCAATAATGTAGTTAATGCCGCTTCTACTTCACCTGTAATTGGTGCAAAGCGGGAGGTGATTACTGCGGTAGTTACTTGGAATAGCCTCGCTACCCAGCTTTACTTTCTACTTCTCCAGTGAGGATAAGCAGATACTGACAGCTACAGGTGACAAAGTTGCTGCTGGACAACTGATGGTAAATTACCTTTGTCCTTAGTGATAGCTGGGTCACTTAGAGCTGCCAAAGGTGCATATGACAATGCAATATATTAACCTATTAGTGCTAGCAGCCAGAAGGCAGACACATCCCTATAATACTTATTAAGATGTGATACTGTATACACAGGGATTTTCATTTACTCCTCTCCTCCCCTGTGAAGATACAGGGTTCCAAATCACTCAGTCACGGTGGTAGATGAAAAACCAACAGTGATTTATTGAACATAATGGGTTCTAAACAGTTCAGCACACTTCTGTAATCTAATTCCACACGACAATTCCCACCACAAACTCCTGAGAGAACATTACTTCTTAAGCCCCGTACACACTGGGAGAGATATGTGCTGAGCAATCTAGCACAGACCGCTCAGCACACATCTCTCTCCCCGCTCAGCACTGCGCGATGTGTGTTGAGCGATGGGGCGGACGGGGGGGTGGGGCTCGCTCATTTCACCCAACGGGTGAAATGAGCAATGTGCTAGAGTGTGCAGGCCAATCTAGCACCGGCGATAGCGCCACTCGGGGCTGCACATCGCTATCGCTGTGGGGCTTACACACGGGGAGATCTGTGCTTAACTTCTAAGCAATCTAGTCAGATTGCTTAAATTTTAAGCACGGATATCTCTGTGTGTAAGCCCCTTTAGTCTAGGAGCAGAGAATCTCCCATCAGCTCTCTGGGTAGTGTCAAAGTCGAAAAATATTGTAATGCATGCCCCATGTACTAACCCCATGCACATACCCGCTGCGCGTGCACTCGGTCTGCCGTGCGTTCACATATCCGCAATTTGCGTAAAGTAGCTTTCCACGGTCATGCGCCTTAGCGCGTGGTATGCGCATTTACGGTAGAGTTTGTGAGCGCATAGAGGGTTATTAGAACATTACATATTTAACCCAAAAGGTGTACATTTTAGATATAGTTCCCCTAGACCGCATCAGCGAGTATCAATAGTTTAAACAGTTCCAGGACTAAGGGATTCGCCTTTGCATGATAGGAAGGGTCAGACAAAGGTTAGAAGGTGATGTCTAGTATCCAGCTGTAGGGTATTTTAAGGGTAACATTCCGGTGTTAGTTAGAGAAAGATCGCATGTTCCTGCGTATAGTTATGTACAGAAGTAGAATATAGATATTAACTGTATTTACTGTATATTATGTATGCGGCGGGAATCCAGTGGATACCACCCACAAGAGCAGTTGGAGAAAGACATCGCCCACCTTTTCAAATCAACCTATGACCTCACCTGTAATGAAAAGACACATCTCTGCTCCCAATGGACAATGAGATTACAGTGACCATTGTATTGTGTATGTAAGTTGTGTATAAGAAGACCATTGTTGCCTGGCCGGTCAGAAGACACTGAACGCTATCTGTATGACCAGCGGAGGACCGGCCGGGTTGCGCTTGCGAACATTCTCACGTATGTACATTCTCTGTAGCCATTATTCTGTTTAGACTTATCTTGTTAGCCTGTAGTGTATAAATTGTACTGTTTTACCTTTTTGAATAATCCACTGTGGCCTTAGAAACCCTGTGGTTCAACTACAAAACGGTGTTGTGTCCTCACTTTCCTGCAAGGGTTTAAAGTGTATTTTAACTGTATAAGGTTTATAAGTATTGATAAGGTGTATGCACTGCGGGTAAATTATACCGCTAGCGCTACTTAAGGTTTAAGGTATAACATCCTTACTGTGCTTTGCGGCACATGGTTTAGAGTGTAAGAATAACATTGCATTGAATTACGTATAAGGTTTAAAGGTTATCAATTGTGTGTGCGCGCGCTGTGCGTACTCTGTACACTCAGCGCGGCGTGTGTACGCCAAGTACGTACCACGTACGGGACTCTGTACGCAAATAGCGTACAAAGTGCGTAGCACGTGTATTCAGTCTAGTGGCCATAGCGGCTCCACGGTAAAAGTGTATTTAGAGGTATAGCCTTGCGGTTTAAGATAATATCGACATTATCAATAGCTCTACTTAAACCCCAGAAGCTTCATATTGCAGGGGTGTGTTTTACTTTCTTTGTTTTAGGATCTTAAGACATTGGAATACAATACACATTCTAATCAAGGTGATTACATCAGCCAATGAGTCACCCTGTCTGGTCAGCTTACTGTTGGACAATAGGGATAAACAAAATGGACAATGGTACCTTAAATGACTTAACCCTTGAGTGTCTACTGTGGTGTAAAAAAACAATAGAAAACTATGGCTAACATGACTACATTACCTAGTGTAACAGATAACATAACACAAGTGCATTTTTTACACTATTAAGGCTGATTCAGACACAGTATGGGGCTGAGCAGGGACATGTTATGGAGAATAAACAAACAGACAAACTGAATGTATAGGGGGGGATAAAAAGTACATATTTGACGTGGGAAATGAGGCATAACTACAGTATATTAATTGTCACAGACCTCTCAATTCCTCACATCCCCCTTAGTACATAGACCTATATGCTCCAAACCACATGTACAAACATAAGGGGGGTACACACGGAGCGATGTTCACTTAATTTCTAAGCAATCTGACTAGATTGCTTAGAAATTAAGAACACATTGCTCCATGTGTAGGGGTGCCGGCGACAGCGAAGCGTGGCTCCGCGTGTCGCTATCGCCGGCTCTAGATTGGGTATGCATGCACGCCCAATCTAGTGAGTGGTCCCCCCCCCCCTTTTGTCCAGCACACATCGCGCTGTGTGCTGTGCAGGGGAGAGATGTTTGCTGAGTGGTATGTGATAGATCGCTCAGCACACATCTCTGGGAGAAATCTCCCATGCGTACCCCCCTATACACAGACACAAACATTAGGCTTCATGATTTGTTGGGGGCCATTCCTTTGGGAAGAATCCAGAGTGCCTGGAGGAAACCCACGCAAGCACAGGGAGAATATACAAATTCCACACAGTTAAGGTTCATGTGGGAATCGAACCTGAGACCTAAGTCATTACACCATCCATGCTATATTTAATAAGAATCTATATAATAATTCTGTAAAGTCTGCCCTGTCTCCAACATGCATGCAGAGTGAGAGCTGTGACATCCACTGCTTGGGAGACGTGACATACCTAAGAGAAGAGGAAAATATACAGAGTTCTGTGAAGGGGTTAAGTAAGACCCCTTTTACATCGCCACAATAATCGGAGTTATTAGTGCAGGTTGCTGCTTAGGGCCTAATTCAGCATGAGTTGAAGTTTTGCAAGAAGTCACAAAACTCATTTCTCTAGCATGCGGGCGGCCGCCCAGCACAGGGCAAGATGCCGGGCCACCATGTTTTGGGTCGCAGTGGCTGCGTGTGATGCCCCACAAATGGTCCAGACATGCCTCCTTTGTTCGTGCCAGCCCCCCCCCCCCCCTCCGAATGCCGCCACAACGCCCCCAAAATGCCACAGGGACACTCTGTCCATGCCCCCAGAAGGGACTAAGGAGTCTATTTACTAAGCCTTGGACGGAGATAAAGTCACTGGAGATAAAGTCCCAACCAATCGGCTCCTAACTGCTATACCACAAGCTGTGTTTGACAAATGACAGTTAGGAGCCAATTGGCTGGTACTTTATCTCCAGCGACTTTATCGCCATCCAAGGCTTAGTAAATAGACCCCTCAGACTGCAGTCGCATGCGGTCACAATTTAAGCCCTTGCACATGCTCTCGGCGACATGCGCGCATGCACAGAAGTGCGGAAGTTGCCAAATAGCTATTTCTGCACTTCTACGATTCATGCTGAATCGGCCACTTAGTGTGAAAGGGTCCTCGAAAAAGTATAAGTATAGTATACCTGTGCCACTGTACTGCGGCATAATCTTCCCGGTGATTTCTTTGGGAAGATGTCACCGCATTGTTCTCTAGTGGCCAGCGTCATCTTCCCAAATATCACTGGGAAGATGACGCTGGCCGGGAAGGAGGGACCCACTTCCTGTTGAATTAAGTTAGGAAGTGGGTGCCCTCCCCTGCCCCCCCCCCCCCGCTCCTGTGTTAAAACTGCTTCCCCCATAGAGCACACGGGGCCTC
This sequence comes from Pseudophryne corroboree, assembly GCF_028390025.1. NCBI lineage: Eukaryota > Metazoa > Chordata > Amphibia > Anura > Myobatrachidae > Pseudophryne > Pseudophryne corroboree. The sequence goes on from NC_086444.1 coordinate 1,075,008,177, forward strand.
GCAATGATTTTAGTATAATATTTATTTCATACTAATGGCCATCATCACACCCTTTTTTAAGCCATGCACCCTTTACTGGGGCCCGGCGTGACTCTATATGGCCCTGCCACTACTACTAGTCTGTTTGAAGTCTCAAAACACACAAGCAAATATTCGGGCGCTGGTCTCCTGGTGGAAATACATTACTCAGAGAATATGTTTTAGTTGTGTGTTCTTTATTCAATGTATCGTTTTTGTTGTTTCTTTCTTTTGATGAAAATGTAAAATGAAGAAGTCAATTGTCTGTATGCATTGCCTTGCATATTTACAAAGTAAGTTTTGCTTTACCTGATTATTGCTCTGTGTTGTCAATTTTTGTCTGTATTCTCTGTTTATCTCGCACCATCATAGATGCATGTGTTTTTTTCTTCACTTCTCAATAAAATTGTTTTTGAAAAATTACTCAGAGAATGTTTTAGACTTGGATCAGCTGCAGCTATCACTTCTGGAGGTACTGTAGTTGTAGACCTTGTTTTAAAACTGCACATAAAGAAAGACACAGGAATAATCCTGAAAGTTCAAGCACTGCTATACCAATTATAAACCAATGATCTATAGGTGTTTTAAATTCTTGTCTTAACTGACGTCTTGTCGGAAATACGGCAGTTTCTGACTTTGTCAGGTCGAATAGTGATTCGACCTATTCAATGGGGCTGCCATTTTCCCAACAGGTCAACAATTCCGACTTGTCGGAAAACATGTGTATCGCCGGATTAGCCGCAGATCCAGGTGTTTTATCGAATTTGCGGCCAAATCTGACAGCTTTTAGCCCAGTTTTTCGACAATGTCAATCCGACTTTAAAACAATTGAATACTGCATTGTTGGATACTTTCTGTCGGAAAGGATCCGACATGCATTAAATACACCACCTAGTCACAATTCATTATTACTCTAAAGCTTAAAATTATCCTGATCAAGATTTATTTGTAAAACATCACATGTGTAATTTCACTGTGCACATAAAACCATTAATTCATTCAAAGTTAAGTTGCAACTTCCATATATCTAAGGACTGTTCACTAGCGCTAGTTTATATAAAAGTTCACCTGAAAAGAAGAAAATAATTTCTCAGTCTCAAATGTGTGATTCCCACATCAAACACACTGCAGTCCTGTGAGGCTCCAATTGAGGTGAGCAATACTTGTTTTAAAAGATTCATACTGCAGTCCTGGCTGGGTATTCTTAGCTGTTCAGTGGTTTTAAAGCCATACAGAATGCCTCCCCGGGCAGGCTCCTGTATGACAACGCATTTCTCCACCTTTTTTTATATCTTTCAGCGGCTTCCTCAGAAGTTTCAGTGGCTTATCTTTTACAACAAGTATTGTTGCCTCTATTCAACCTCTTCAGCCATACAGGGTCACAAATCTGAGATACACACAAATCTAAATACGTACACTATTCGTGCACATACAGTATGCAGCATGAAAATATGTATATATTTATCCCAGAAACATTTATGTCTTCCCAACTCTATTTCAGGGCTAAAATCTGTTAATAAAAATAATACATAAAAAATAAATATAACAATC